>NC_045706.1:77903867-78216138 GCF_009834535.1 Camelus ferus | reverse complement strand
AACTGCAGAACTTCAAACCGCACTAGGAAACACACTGAGAAACTAGAGTATAAAGTTTCTCCGCAAAGCAAAAACCCGTTCCCTTTGTGCTAAATGAACGAGTCTCTCCACACTGCTCAGTTTTCTGAGAGATAAGTTTGTGTGAAAGCCGTCCTTAACCTAGATTGGTTGGGAACACACAAAGTATCTTTTCAGTTGCCAAACTACAAGCCATATATATATATGGGGAGGTACTAGCTCCAACTCGGTTTTACAGTGAAACTGCAGGAACTTCAAACCGGCACTAGGAAACAACTGAGAAAACAGAGTAAAAGTTTCTCCTGCAACCCGTTCCGTTTGTGCTAGATGAAACGAACGTCTCTCCACATGCTCAGTTCTGAGAGATAAGTGTGTGTGAAAGCCGTCCTTCAACTTGATTGTTGGGAACACAAAGTTATTTTCAGTTGCAAACTACACTCCATACATACATATGGGAGGTACAAGCTCCAACTCGGATTACAGTGAAAACTGCAGGAACTTAAAATGGCACTAGGAAACAGACTGAGAAACCAGAGTAAAAGAGTTTCCCCTGCAACCCGTTCCCTTTGTGCTAGATGAAAGAACGTCTCTCCACATGCGCATTTCTGAGATATAGTGTGTGTGAAAGCCGTCCTTCACTCAGAGATTGTTCGGAACACAAAGTTCCTTTTCAGTTGCAAACTACACTCCATACATATAATGGGGAGGTACTATCTCCAACTCATTTTTACAGTGAAAAACTGCAGGAACTTCAAAACCGGCACTAGGAAACAGTCTGAGAAACCAGATTAAAAGTTTCCGACCTGTAACCGTTCCCATTGAGCTAGATGAACGAACTCTCTCCACATGCTCAGTTCTGAGAGATAAGTGTGTGTGAAAGCCGTCCTTCACCTAGATTGTTGGGAACACAAAGTTAATTTTCATTGCCAACTACACTCCATACATATATATGGGGAGGTAGCAATCTCCACTCGGATTTACAGTGAAAACTGCAGGAACTTCCAACCGGCACTAGGAAACAGACTGAGAAACCAGAGAAAAAGTTCCCTAGCAAACATTTCCCTTTGTGCTAGATGAACGAACGTCTCTCCACATGCTGAATTCTGAGAGATAAGTGTGTGTGAAAGCCGTCCTTCACCTAGATTGTTGGGAACACAAAGTTCCTTTTCAGTTGCAAACTACACTCAATACATATATATGGGGAGGTACTAGCTCCAACTCGGTTTTACAGTGAAAACTGCAAGAACTTCAAACCGGCACTAGGAAACAGACTGAGAAACCAGATTAAAAGTTTCTCCTGCAACCCGTTCCCTTTGTGCTAATGAACGAACGTCTCTCCACATGCTCAGATCTGAGTGATAATTGTGTGTGAAAGCCGTCCTTCACCTAGATTCTTGGGAACAAAAAGTTCCTTATCTGTTGCAAACTACACCCCATACATATATATGGTGAGATACAAGCTCCAACTCGGTGTTAAGGTGAAAACTGCAGGAAATTCCAACCGGCCCTAGGAAACAGACTGAGAAACCAGAGTAATAGTTTCCCCTGCAAACCGTTCCCATTGTGCTAGATGAATGAACGTCTCTCCACATGCTCATTTCTGAGAGTCATGTGTGTGTGAAAGCCGTCCTTCAACTAGATTGTTGGGAACACAAAGTTCCTTTTCATTTGCAAACTATAATCCATATATATATATGGGGAAGTAATAGCTCCAACTCATTTTTACAGTGAAAACTGCAGGAAATTCAAAACGGCATTAGGAAACAGACTGAGAAACCAGAGTAATACTTGCCCCTGCAACCCGTTCCCTTTGTGCTAGATGAACGAACGTTTCTCCACATGCTCATTTCTGAGAAACAAGTGTTTGTGAAAGCCGTCCTTCACCTTGATTGTTGGGAACACAAAGTTCCTTTTCAGTTGCAAACTACACTCCATTCATATATATCGGGAGGTACTAGCTCCAACTAGGTTTTACAGTGAAAATTGCAGGAATTTCTAACCGGCACTAGGAAACAGACAGAGAAACCAGAGTAAAAGTTTCTCCTGCAACCCGTTCCCTTTGTGCTAGATGAACGAACGTCTCTCCACATGCTCATTTCTGAGAGATAAGTGTGTGTTAAAGCCGCCCTTCAACTAGATTTTTCGGAACCCATAGTTCCTTTTCAGTTGCAAACTACAAAACATACATATATATGGGGAGGTACAAGCTCCAACTCGGATTTACAGTGAAAACTGCAGGAACTTCAAACAGGCACTAGGAAACAGACTGAGAAACCAGATTAAAAGTTTCCCCTGCAACCCGTTCCCTTTGTGCTAGATGAACGAACTTCTATCCACATGCTCAGTTCTGAGAGATATGTGTGTGTGAAAGCCGTCCTTCACCTAGATTGTTGGGAACACAAAGTTCCTTATCAGTTGCAAACTACACTCCATACATATATATGGGGAGGTACAATCTCCACTCGGATTTACAGTGAAAACTGCAGGAACTTCCAAATGGCACTAGGAAACAGACTGAGAATCCAGAGAAATAGTTTCCCCTGCAACCCTTTCCCTTTGTGCTAGATGAACGAACGTCTCTCCACACGCTCAGTCCTGAGATATAAGTGTGTGTGAAAGCCGGCCTTCACCTTGATTGTTGGGAACACAAAGTTTATTTTCAGTTGCAAACTACACTCCATACATATATATGGGGAGTTACAAGCTCCAACTCATTTTTACAGTGAAAACTGCAGGAACTTCAAACCGGCACTAGGAAACAGACTGAAAAACCAGAGTAAAAGTTCCCCTGCAACCCGTTCCCTTTGTGCTAGATGAATGAACGTCTCTCCACATGCTCAATTCTGAGAGATAAGTGTGTGTGAAAGCCGCCTTCACCTAGATTGTTGGGAAAACAAAGTTACTTTTCAGTTGCAAACTACACTCAATACATATATATGGGGAGGTACTATCTCCAACTCGGTTTTACAGTGAAAACTGCAAGAACTTCAAACCGGCACTAGGAAACAGACTGAGAAACCAGATTAAAAGTTTCCCCTGCAACCCGTTCCCTTTGTGCTAGATGAACGAACGTCTCTCCACATGCTCAGTTCTGAGAGATAAGTGTGTGTGAAAGTCGTCCTTCACCTAGATTGTTCGGAACACAAAGTTTCTTTTCAGTTGCAAACTACACTCCATACATTTATATGGGGAGGTACTAGCTCCAACTCATTTTTACAGTGAAAACTGCAGGAACTTCAAACCGGCACTAGGAAACAGACTGAGAAACCAGAGTAATAGTTTCTCCTGCAACCCGTTCCCTTTGTGCTAGATGAAAGAACGTCTCTCCACATGCTCATTTCTGAGAGACAATTGTGTGTGAAAGCCGTCCTTCACCTAGATTGGTGGGAACACAAAGTTCCTTTTCAGTTGCAAACAACACTCCATACATATATATCGGGAGGTACTATCTCCAACACGGTTTTACAGTGAAAATGGCAGGAACTTCCACCCGGCACTAGGAAACAGACAGAGAAACCAGAGTAAAAGTTTCTCTTACAACCCGTTCCCTTTGTGCTAGATGAACGAACGTCTATCCACATGCTCATTTCTGAGAGATAAGTGTGTGTGAAAGCCGTCCTTCAACTAGATTGTTGGGAACACAAAGTTCCTTTTCATTTGCAAACTATAATCCATATATATATATGGGGAAGTAATAGCTCCAACTCATTTTTACAGTGAAAACTGCAGGAAATTCAAAACGGCATTAGGAAACAGACTGAGAAACCAGAGTAATACTTGCCCCTGCAACCCGTTCCCTTTGTGCTAGATGAACAAACGTTTCTCCACATGCTCATTTCTGAGAAACAAGTGTTTGTGAAAGCCGTCCTTCACCTTGATTGTTGGGAACACAAAGTTCCTTTTCAGTTGCAAACTACACTCCATTCATATATATCGGGAGGTACTAGCTCCAACTAGGTTTTACAGTGAAAATTGCAGGAATTTCTAACCGGCACTAGGAAACAGACAGAGAAACCAGAGTAAAAGTTTCTCCTGCAACCCGTTCCCTTTGTGCTAGATGAACGAACGTCTCTCCACATGCTCATTTCTGAGAGATAAGTGTGTGTTAAAGCCGCCCTTCAACTAGATTTTTCGGAACCCATAGTTCCTTTTCAGTTGCAAACTACAAAACATACATATATATGGGGAGGTACAAGCTCCAACTCGGATTTACAGTGAAAACTGCAGGAACTTCAAACAGGCACTAGGAAACAGACTGAGAAACCAGATTAAAAGTTTCCCCTGCAACCCGTTCCCTTTGTGCTAGATGAACGAACTTCTATCCACATGCTCAGTTCTGAGAGATATGTGTGTGTGAAAGCCGTCCTTCACCTAGATTGTTGGGAACACAAAGTTCCTTATCAGTTGCAAACTACACTCCATACATATATATGGGGAGGTACAATCTCCACTCGGATTTACAGTGAAAACTGCAGGAACTTCCAAATGGCACTAGGAAACAGACTGAGAATCCAGAGAAATAGTTTCCCCTGCAACCCTTTCCCTTTGTGCTAGATGAACGAACGTCTCTCCACACGCTCAGTCCTGAGATATAAGTGTGTGTGAAAGCCGGCCTTCACCTTGATTGTTGGGAACACAAAGTTTATTTTCAGTTGCAAACTACACTCCATACATATATATGGGGAGTTACAAGCTCCAACTCATTTTTACAGTGAAAACTGCAGGAACTTCAAACCGGCACTAGGAAACAGACTGAAAAACCAGAGTAAAAGTTCCCCTGCAACCCGTTCCCTTTGTGCTAGATGAATGAACGTCTCTCCACATGCTCAATTCTGAGAGATAAGTGTGTGTGAAAGCCGCCTTCACCTAGATTGTTGGGAAAACAAAGTTACTTTTCAGTTGCAAACTACACTCAATACATATATATGGGGAGGTACTATCTCCAACTCGGTTTTACAGTGAAAACTGCAAGAACTTCAAACCGGCACTAGGAAACAGACTGAGAAACCAGATTAAAAGTTTCCCCTGCAACCCGTTCCCTTTGTGCTAGATGAACGAACGTCTCTCCACATGCTCAGTTCTGAGAGATAAGTGTGTGTGAAAGCCGTCCTTCACCTAGATTGTTCGGAACACAAAGTTTCTTTTCAGTTGCAAACTACACTCCATACATTTATATGGGGAGGTACTAGCTCCAACTCATTTTTACAGTGAAAACTGCAGGAACTTCAAACCGGCACTAGGAAACAGACTGAGAAACCAGAGTAATAGTTTCTCCTGCAACCCGTTCCCTTTGTGCTAGATGAAAGAACGTCTCTCCACATGCTCATTTCTGAGAGACAATTGTGTGTGAAAGCCGTCCTTCACCTAGATTGGTGGGAACACAAAGTTCCTTTTCAGTTGCAAACAACACTCCATACATATATATCGGGAGGTACTATCTCCAACACGGTTTTACAGTGAAAATGGCAGGAACTTCCACCCGGCACTAGGAAACAGACAGAGAAACCAGAGTAAAAGTTTCTCTTACAACCCGTTTCCCTTTGTGCTAGATGAACGAACGTCTATCCACATGCTCATTTCTGAGAGATAAGTGTGTGTGAAAACCGTCCTTCACCTAGATTTTTGGGAACCCAAAGTTCCTTTTCAGTTGCAAACTACAAACCATACATATATATGGGGAGGTACAAGCTCCAACTCGGATTTACAGTGAAAACTGCAGGAACTTCAAACCGGCACTAGGAAACAGACTGAGAAACCAGAGTAAAAGATTCCCCTACAACCCGTTCCCTTTGTGCTAGATGAACGAAGGTCTCTCCACATGCTCATTTCTGAGAGATAATTGTGTGTGAAAGCCGTACTTCACCTATATTGTTGGGAACACAAAGTTCCTTTTCAGTTGCAAACTACACTCCATACATATATATGGGGAGGTACCAGCTCCAACTCGGTTTTATAGTGAAAACTGCAGGAACTTCAAACAGGCACTAGGAAACAGACTGAGAAACCAGATTAAAAGTTTCCCCTGCAACCCGTTCCCTTTGTGCTAGATGAACGAACGTCTATACACATGCTCAGTTCTGAGAGATATTTGTGTGTGAAAGCCTTTCTTCACCTAGATTGTTGGGAACACAAAGTTCCTTATCAGTTGCAAACTACACTCCATACATATATATGGGGAGGTACTAGCTCCAACTCGGTTTTACAGTGAAAACTGCACGAACTTCAAAACGGCACTAGGAAACACACTGAGAAACTAGAGTAAAAGTTTCTCCTGCAACCCGTTCCCTTTGTGCTAGATGAACGAAAGTCTCTCCACATGCTCAGTTCTGAGAGATAAGTTTGTGTGAAAGCCGTCCTTCAACTAGTTTGTTGGGAACACAAAGTTCCTTTTCAGTTGCAAACTACACTCCATACATATATATGGGGAGGTACTAGCTCCAACTCGGTTTTACACTGAAAACTGCAGGAACTTCAAACCGGCACTAGGAAACACACTGAAAATCTAGAGTAAAAGTTTCTTCTGCAACCCGTTCCCTTTGTGCTAGATGAACGAACGTCTCTCCACATGCTCAGTTCTGAGAGATAAGTGTGTGTGAAAGCCGTCCTTCAACTAGATTGTTGGGAACACAAAGTTCCTTTTCAGTTGCAAACTACACTCCATACATATATATGGGGAGGTACTAGCTCCAACTCGGTTTTACAGTGAAAACTGCAGGAACTTCAAACCGGCACTAGGAAACACACTGAAAAACTAGAGTAAAAGTTTCTCCTGCAACCCGTTCCATTTGTGCTAGATGAACGAACGTCTCTCCACATGCTCAGTTCTGAGAGATAAGTGTGTGTGAAAGCCGTCCTTCAACTTGATTGTTGGGAACACAAAATTATTTTCAGTTGCAAACTACACTCCATACATACATATGGGGAGGTACAAGCTCCAACTCGGATTTACAGTGAAAACTGCAGGAACTTAAAACTGGCACTAGGAAACAGACTGAGAAACCAGAGTAAAAGTTTCCCCTGCAACCCGTTCCCTTTGTGCTAGATGAACGAACGTCTCTCCACATGCTCAGTTCTGAGAGATAAGTGTGTGTGAAAGCCGTCCTTCACCTAGATTGTTCGGAACACAAAGTTCCTTTTCAGTTGCAAACTACACTCCATACATATATATGGGGAGGTACTAGCTCCAACTCATTTTTACAGTGAAAACTGCAGGAACTTCAAACCGGCACTAGGAAACAGTCTGAGAAACCAGATTAAAAGTTTCCCCTGTAACCGTTCCCATTGAGCTAGATGAACGAACGTCTCTCCACATGCTCAGTTCTGAGAGATAAGTGTGTGTGAAAGCGGTCCTTCACCTAGATTGTTGGGAACACAAAGTTAATTTTCATTTGCCAACTACACTCCATACATATATATGGGGAGGTACAATCTCCAACTCGGATTTACAGTGAAAACTGCAGGAACTTCCAACCGGCACTAGGAAACAGACTGAGAAACCAGAGAAAAAGTTCCCTAGCAAACATTTCCCTTTGTGCTAGATGAACGAACGTCTCTCCACATGCTGAATTCTGAGAGATAAGTGTGTGTGAAAGCCGTCCTTCACCTAGATTGTTGGGAACACAAAGTTCCTTTTCAGTTGCAAACTACACTCAATACATATATATGGGGAGGTACTAGCTCCAAATCGGTTTTACAGTGAAAACTGCAAGAACTTCAAACCGGCACTAGGAAACAGACTGAGAAACCAGATTAAAAGTTTCTCCTGCAACCCGTTCCCTTTGTGCTAAATGAACGAACGTCTCTCCACATGCTCAGATCTGAGTGATAATTGTGTGTGAAAGCCGTCCTTCACCTAGATTCTTGGGAACAAAAAGTTCCTTATCAGTTGCAAACTACACCCCATACATATATATGGTGAGATACAAGCTCCAACTCGGTGTTACAGTGAAAACTGCAGGAAATTCCAACCGGCCCTAGGAAACAGACTGAGAAACCAGAGTAATAGTTTCCCCTGCAAACCGTTCCCATTGTGCTAGATGAATGAACGTCTCTCCACATGCTCATTTCTGAGAGATATGTGTGTGTGAAAGCCGTCCTTCAACTAGATTGTTGGGAACACAAAGTTCCTTTTCATTTGCAAACTATAATCCATATATATATATGGGGAAGTAATAGCTCCAACTCATTTTTACAGTGAAAACTGCAGGAAATTCAAAACGGCATTAGGAAACAGACTGAGAAACCAGAGTAATACTTGCCCCTGCAACCCGTTCCCTTTGTGCTAGATGAACGAACGTTTCTCCACATGCTCATTTCTGAGAGACAAGTGTTTGTGAAAGCCGTCCTTCACCTTGATTGTTGGGAACACAAAGTTCCTTTTCAGTTGCAAACTACACTCCATTCATATATATCGGTAGGTACTAGCTCCAACTAGGTTTTACAGTGAAAATTGCAGGAATTTCTAACCGGCACTAGGAAACAGACAGAGAAACCAGAGTAAAAGTTTCTCCTGCAACCCGTTCCCTTTGTGCTAGATGAACGAACGTCTCTCCACATGCTCATTTCTGAGAGATAAGTGTGTGTTAAAGCGGCCCTTCAACTAGATTTTTCGGAACCCATAGTTCCTTTTCAGTTGCAAACTACAAAACATACATATATATGGGGAGGTACAAGCTCCAACTCGGATTTACAGTGAAAACTGCAGGAACTTCAAACAGGCACTAGGAAACAGACTGAGAAACCAGATTAAAAGTTTCCCCTGCAACCCGTTCCCTTTGTGCTAGATGAACGAACTTCTATCCACATGCTCAGTTCTGAGAGATATGTGTGTGTGAAAGCCGTCCTTCACCTAGATTGTTGGGAACACAAAGTTCCTTATCAGTTGCAAACTACACTCCATACATATATATGGGGAGGTACAATCTCCACTCGGATTTACAGTGAAAACTGCAGGAACTTCCAAATGGCACTAGGAAACAGACTGAGAATCCAGAGAAATAGTTTCCCCTGCAACCCTTTCCCTTTGTGCTAGATGAACGAACGTCTCTCCACACGCTCAGTCCTGAGATATAAGTGTGTGTGAAAGCCGGCCTTCACCTTGATTGTTGGGAACACAAAGTTTATTTTCAGTTGCAAACTACACTCCATACATATATATGGGGAGTTACAAGCTCCAACTCATTTTTACAGTGAAAACTGCAGGAACTTCAAACCGGCACTAGGAAACAGACTGAAAAACCAGAGTAAAAGTTCCCCTGCAACCCGTTCCCTTTGTGCTAGATGAATGAACGTCTCTCCACATGCTCAATTCTGAGAGATAAGTGTGTGTGAAAGCCGCCTTCACCTAGATTGTTGGGAAAACAAAGTTACTTTTCAGTTGCAAACTACACTCAATACATATATATGGGGAGGTACTAGCTCCAACTCGATTTTACAGTGAAAACTGCAAGAACTTCAAACCGGCACTAGGAAACAGACTGAGAAACCAGATTAAAAGTTTCCCCTGCAACCCGTTCCCTTTGTGCTAGATGAACGAACGTCTCTCCACATGCTCAGTTCTGAGAGATAAGTGTGTGTGAAAGCCGTCCTTCACCTAGATTGTTCGGAACACAAAGTTTCTTTTCAGTTGCAAACTACACTCCATACATTTATATGGGGAGGTACTAGCTCCAACTCATTTTTACAGTGAAAACTGCAGGAACTTCAAACCGGCACTAGGAAACAGACTGAGAAACCAGAGTAATAGTTTCTCCTGCAACCCGTTCCCTTTGTGCTAGATGAAAGAACGTCTCTCCACATGCTCATTTCTGAGAGACAATTGTGTGTGAAAGCCGTCCTTCACCTAGATTGTTGGGAACACAAAGTTCCTTTTCAGTTGCAAACAACACTCCATACATATATATCGGGAGGTACTATCTCCAACACGGTTTTACAGTGAAAATGGCAGGAACTTCCACCCGGCACTAGGAAACAGACAGAGAAACCAGAGTAAAAGTTTCTCTTACAACCCGTTCCCTTTGTGCTAGATGAACGAACGTCTATCCACATGCTCATTTCTGAGAGATAAGTGTGTGTGAAAACCGTCCTTCACCTAGATTTTTGGGAACCCAAAGTTCCTTTTCAGTTGCAAACTACAAACCATACATATATATGGGGAGGTACAAGCTCCAACTCGGATTTACAGTGAAAACTGCAGGAACTTCAAACCGGCACTAGGAAACAGACTGAGAAACCAGAGTAAAAGATTCCCCAACAACCCGTTCCCTTTGTGCTAGATGAACGAAGGTCTCTCCACATGCTCATTTCTGAGAGATAATTGTGTGTGAAAGCCGTACTTCACCTATATTGTTGGGAACACAAAGTTCCTTTTCAGTTGCAAACTACACTCCATACATATATATGGGGAGGTACCAGCTCCAACTCGGTTTTATAGTGAAAACTGCAGGAACTTCAAACAGGCACTAGGAAACAAACTGAGAAACCAGATTAAAAGTTTCCCCTGCAACCCGTTCCCTTTGTGCTAGATGAACGAACGTCTATACACATGCTCAGTTCTGAGAGATATTTGTGTGTGAAAGCCTTTCTTCACCTAGATTGTTGGGAACACAAAGTTCCTTATCAGTTGCAAACTACACTCCATACATATATATGGGGAGGTACTAGCTCCAACTCGGTTTTACAGTGAAAACTGCACGAACTTCAAAACGGCACTAGGAAACACACTGAGAAACTAGAGTAAAAGTTTCTCCTGCAACCCGTTCCCTTTGTGCTAGATGAACGAACGTCTCTCCACATGCTCAGTTCTGAGAGATAAGTTTGTGTGAAAGCCGTCCTTCAACTAGATTGTTGGGAACACAAAGTTCCTTTTCAGTTGCAAACTACACTCCATACATATATATGGGGAGGTACTAGCTCCAACTCGGTTTTACACTGAAAACTGCAGGAACTTCAAACCGGCACTAGGAAACACACTGAAAATCTAGAGTAAAAGATTCTCCTGCAACCCGTTCCCTTTGTGCTAGATGAACGAACGTCTCTCCACATGCTCAGTTCTGAGAGATAAGTGTGTGTGAAAGCCGTCCTTCAACTAGATTGTTGGGAACACAAAGTTCCTTTTCAGTTGCAAACTACAATCCATACATATATATGGGGAGGTACTAGCTCCAACTCGGTTTTACAGTGAAAACTGCAGGAACTTCAAACCGGCACTAGGAAACAGACTGAGAAACCAGATTAAAAGTTTCCCCTGCAACCCGTTCCCTTTGTGCTAGATGAACGAACGTCTCTCCACATGCTCAGTTCTGAGAGATAAGTGTGTGTGAAAGCCGTCCTTCACCTAGATTGTTCGGAACACAAAGTTTCTTTTCAGTTGCAAACTACACTCCATACATTTATATGGGGAGGTACTAGCTCCAACTCATTTTTACAGTGAAAACTGCAGGAACTTCAAACCGGCACTAGGAAACAGACTGAGAAACCAGAGTAATAGTTTCTCCTGCAACCCGTTCCCTTTGTGCTAGATGAAAGAACGTCTCTCCACATGCTCATTTCTGAGAGACAATTGTGTGTGAAAGCCGTCCTTCACCTAGATTGGTGGGAACACAAAGTTCCTTTTCAGTTGCAAACAACACTCCATACATATATATCGGGAGGTACTATCTCCAACACGGTTTTACAGTGAAAATGGCAGGAACTTCCACCCGGCACTAGGAAACAGACAGAGAAACCAGAGTAAAAGTTTCTCTTACAACCCGTTCCCTTTGTGCTAGATGAACGAACGTCTATCCACATGCTCATTTCTGAGAGATAAGTGTGTGTGAAAACCGTCCTTCACCTAGATTTTTGGGAACCCAAAGTTCCTTTTCAGTTGCAAACTACAAACCATACATATATATGGGGAGGTACAAGCTCCAACTCGGATTTACAGTGAAAACTGCAGGAACTTCAAACCGGCACTAGGAAACAGACTGAGAAACCAGAGTAAAAGATTCCCCTACAACCCGTTCCCTTTGTGCTAGATGAACGAAGGTCTCTCCACATGCTCATTTCTGAGAGATAATTGTGTGTGAAAGCCGTACTTCACCTATATTGTTGGGAACACAAAGTTCCTTTTCAGTTGCAAACTACACTCCATACATATATATGGGGAGGTACCAGCTCCAACTCGGTTTTATAGTGAAAACTGCAGGAACTTCAAACAGGCACTAGGAAACAAACTGAGAAACCAGATTAAAAGTTTCCCCTGCAACCCGTTCCCTTTGTGCTAGATGAACGAACGTCTATACACATGCTCAGTTCTGAGAGATATTTGTGTGTGAAAGCCTTTCTTCACCTAGATTGTTGGGAACACAAAGTTCCTTATCAGTTGCAAACTACACTCCATACATATATATGGGGAGGTACTAGCTCCAACTCGGTTTTACAGTGAAAACTGCACGAACTTCAAAACGGCGCTAGGAAACACACTGAGAAACCAGAGTAAAAGTTTCTCCTGCAACCCGTTCCCTTTGTGCTAGATGAACGAACGTCTCTCCACATGCTCATTTCTGAGAGATAAGTGTGTGTTAAAGCCGCCCTTCAACTAGATTTTTCGGAACCCATAGTTCCTTTTCAGTTGCAAACTACAAAACATACATATATATGGGGAGGTACAAGCTCCAACTCGGATTTACAGTGAAAACTGCAGGAACTTCAAACAGGCACTAGGAAACAGACTGAGAAACCAGATTAAAAGTTTCCCCTGCAACCCGTTCCCTTTGTGCTAGATGAACGAACTTCTATCCACATGCTCAGTTCTGAGAGATATGTGTGTGTGAAAGCCGTCCTTCACCTAGATTGTTGGGAACACAAAGTTCCTTATCAGTTGCAAACTACACTCCATACATATATATGGGGAGGTACAATCTCCACTCGGATTTACAGTGAAAACTGCAGGAACTTCCAAATGGCACTAGGAAACAGACTGAGAATCCAGAGAAATAGTTTCCCCTGCAACCCTTTCCCTTTGTGCTAGATGAACGAACGTCTCTCCACACGCTCAGTCCTGAGATATAAGTGTGTGTGAAAGCCGGCCTTCACCTTGATTGTTGGGAACACAAAGTTTATTTTCAGTTGCAAACTACACTCCATACATATATATGGGGAGTTACAAGCTCCAACTCATTTTTACAGTGAAAACTGCAGGAACTTCAAACCGGCACTAGGAAACAGACTGAAAAACCAGAGTAAAAGTTCCCCTGCAACCCGTTCCCTTTGTGCTAGATGAATGAACGTCTCTCCACATGCTCAATTCTGAGAGATAAGTGTGTGTGAATGCCGCCTTCACCTAGATTGTTGGGAAAACAAAGTTACTTTTCAGTTGCAAACTACACTCAATACATATATATGGGGAGGTACTAGCTCCAACTCGGTTTTACAGTGAAAACTGCAAGAACTTCAAACCGGCACTAGGAAACAGACTGAGAAACCAGATTAAAAGTTTCCCCTGCAACCCGTTCCCTTTGTGCTAGATGAACGAACGTCTCTCCACATGCTCAGTTCTGAGAGATAAGTGTGTGTGAAAGCCGTCCTTCACCTAGATTGTTCGGAACACAAAGTTTCTTTTCAGTTGCAAACTACACTCCATACATTTATATGGGGAGGTACTAGCTCCAACTCATTTTTACAGTGAAAACTGCAGGAACTTCAAACCGGCACTAGGAAACAGACTGAGAAACCAGAGTAATAGTTTCTCCTGCAACCCGTTCCCTTTGTGCTAGATGAAAGAACGTCTCTCCACATGCTCATTTCTGAGAGACAATTGTGTGTGAAAGCCGTCCTTCACCTAGATTGGTGGGAACACAAAGTTCCTTTTCAGTTGCAAACAACACTCCATACATATATATCGGGAGGTACTATCTCCAACACGGTTTTACAGTGAAAATGGCAGGAACTTCCACCCGGCACTAGGAAACAGACAGAGAAACCAGAGTAAAAGTTTCTCTTACAACCCGTTCCCTTTGTGCTAGATGAACGAACGTCTATCCACATGCTCATTTCTGAGAGATAAGTGTGTGTGAAAACCGTCCTTCACCTAGATTTTTGGGAACCCAAAGTTCCTTTTCAGTTGCAAACTACAAACCATACATATATATGGGGAGGTACAAGCTCCAACTCGGATTTACAGTGAAAACTGCAGGAACTTCAAACCGGCACTAGGAAACAGACTGAGAAACCAGAGTAAAAGATTCCCCTACAATCCGTTCCCTTTGTGCTAGATGAACGAAGGTCTCTCCACATGCTCATTTCTGAGAGATAATTGTGTGTGAAAGCCGTACTTCACCTATATTGTTGGGAACACAAAGTTCCTTTTCAGTTGCAAACTACACTCCATACATATATATGGGGAGGTAACAGCTCCAACTCGGTTTTATAGTGAAAACTGCAGGAACTTCAAACAGGCACTAGGAAACACACTGAAAATCTAGAGTAAAAGTTTCTCCTGCAACCCGTTCCCTTTGTGCTAGATGAACGAACGTCTATACACATGCTCAGTCCTGAGAAATAAGTGTGTGTGAAAGCCGGCCTTCACCTTGATTGTTGGGAACACAAAGTTACTTTTCAGTTGCAAACTACACTCCATACTTATATATGGGGAGTTACAAGCTCCAACTGATTTTTACAGTGAAAACTGCAGGAACTTCAAACCGGCACTAGGAAAAAGACTGAGAAACCAGAGTAAAAGTTCCCTTGCAAACAGTTCCCTTTGTGCTAGATGAACGAACGTCTCTCCACATGCTCAATTCTGAGAGATAAGTGTGTGTGAAGCCGTCCTTCACCTAGATTGTTGGGAAAACAAAGTTACTTTTCAGTTGCAAACTACACTCAATACATATATATGGGGACGTACTAGCTCCAACTCGGTTTTATAGTGAAAACTGCAAGAACTTCGGACCGGCACTAGGAAACAGAATGAGAAGCCAGATTAAAAGTTTCCCCTGCAACCCGTTCCCTTTGTTCTAGATGAACGAAAGTCTCTCCACATTCTCAGTTCTGAGAGATAATTGTGTGTGAAAGCCGTCCTTCACCTAGATTGTTGGGAACACAAAGTTCCTTTTCAGTTGCAAACTACAATCCATATATCTATATGGGGAGGTACAAGCTCAAACTCGGTTTTACAGTGAAAACTGCAGGAACTTCAAACCGGCACAAGGAAACAGACTGAGAATCCAGGGTAATAGTTTCCCCTGCAATCCGTTCCCTTTGTGCTAGATGAACGAACGTCTCTCCACATGCTCAGTTCTGAGAGATAAGTGTGTGTGAAAGCCTTCCTTCACCAAGATTGTTTGGAACACAAAGTTTCTTTTCAATTGCAATCTACAATTCCATACATATATATGGGGAAGTACTAGCTCCGAATCGGTTTACATTGAATCTGCAGGAACTTCAAAACTGCACTAGGAAACAGAGTGAGAAAAAAGAGTAAACCATTCTTCTTGAAACATTTCCCTTTGTGCTAGATGAACGAACGTCTCTCCACATGCTCAGTTCTGAAAAATTAGTGTGTTTGAAAGCCTTTCTTCACCTAGATTGTTTGGAACACAAAGATTCTTTCCAGTTGTAAACTACACACCATACATATATATGGGGATGTACTAGCTCCAACTCGGTTTTACAGTGAAAACTGCAGGAATTTCAAACCTTCACTAGGAAACAGACTGAGAAACCAGAGTAAAAGTTTCTCCTGCAATCCGTTCCCTTTTTGCTAGTTGAACGAACGTCTCTCCACATGCTCAGTTCTGAGAGATAAGTATGTGCGAAAGCCGTCCTTCATATAGCTTGTTGGGAACACAAAGTTCCTTTCCAGTTGCAAATTAAACTCCATACATATATATTGGGATGTACTAGCTCCAACATGGATTTACAGTGAAAACTGCAGGAAACTCAAACCGGCACTCCAAAACAGACTGAGAAACCAGAGTATAAGTTTCTTCTGCAATCCGTTCCATTTTTCCTAGATGATCGAACGTCTCTTCACATGCTCAGTTCTGAGAAATATGTGTGTGTGAAAGCTGTCTTTCACCTAGCTAGTTGGGAAAACAAAGTTCCTCTCTAGTTGCAAACTAAACTTCATAAATATATATATATGGGTATGTACTAGATCAAACTCGGTTTTACAGTGATAAATGAAGGAAATTCAAACCGGCACAAGGAAAAAGACTGAGAAACCAGAGTAAAATTTTCTCCTGCAAACCTTTCCATTTGTGCTAAATGAACGAACGTCTCTCCACATGCTCAGTTCTGAGAGATAAGTTTATGTGAATGTCGTACTTCACATAACTTATTGGGAACACAAAGTTCCTTTCCAGTTGCAAACTACACTCCATACATATATATGGGGTGGTACTAGCTCCAACTCGGTTATAAGGTGAAAACTACACGAACTTGATACCGGCACTTGGAAACATACTGAGAAACCAAAGTAAATTTTCTCCTGCAAACTGTACCCTTTGTGCTAGATGAACGAACGTCTCCCTTCATGCTCAGTTCTGAGAGATATATGTGTGTTAAAGCCGTCTTTAACCTAGCTTGTTTGGAACACAATGTTCCTTTTCAGTTGCAAACTACACTCCATACATGTATAAGGTAGGTACAAGCCCAAACTCTGTTTTTGAGTGAAAACTGCAGGAACTTCAAACCGGAACTAGGAAACAGACTGAGAGACCAGAGTAAAATTTTTCCTGCATCCCGTTCCCTTTGTGCTAGATGAACGAACGTCTCTCCACATGCTCAGTTCTGAGAGATAAGTGTGTGTGAAAGCCGTCCTTCACCTACTTTGTTGGGAACACAAAGTTCATTTCCAGTTTCAAACAACACTCCATACATATATATGGGGATATACTAGATCCAACTCGATTGTACAGTGAAAAGTGCAGGAACTTCAGACCGGCACTAGGAATCAGACTGAGAAACCAGAGTAAAAGTTTCTCCTGCAACCCGTTCCCTTTGTGCTAGATGAACGAAAGTCTCTATACATGCTCAATTCTGAATGAAAATTGTGTGTGAATGCCGTCCTTCACCTAGCTTGTTGGGAAAACGAAGTTCCTTTCCAGTGTCAAACTACACTCCATACATATATAATGGAATTACAAGCTCCAAATCGGTTTTAAAGTTAAAAATGCAGGAACTTCAAACCGGCACTAGGAAACAGTCTGAGAAACCAGAGTAAAAGTTTCTCCTGCAACACGTTCAAATTGTGCTAGATGAACGAACGTGTCTCCACATGCTCAGTTCTGAGAAATAAGTGTGTGTGAAAGCCATAATTCAACTAGCTTGTTGGGAACACAAAGTCCCTTTCCAGTTGCAAACTACACTCCATAAATATATATGGGGAGCTACTATCTCCAACTCGATTTTACAGTTAAAACTGCAGGAACTTCAAACCGGCAGTAGGAAACAGACTGTGAATCCAGAGTAAAAGGTTCTCCTGAAACCCGTTCCCTTTGTGCTAGATGAACGAACGTCTCTCCACATGCTCAGTTCTGAGAGATAAGTGTGTGTGAAAGCCGTTCTTCACCTAGCTTGTTGGGAAGACAAAGTTCCTTTCCAGGTTCAAACTACACTCCATACATATATATGGAGTTGTACTAGCTCCAACTCGGTTTTACAGTGAGAAATGCAGGAACTTCGAACCGGTACTAAGAAACAGACTGAGAAACCAGAGTAAAAGTTTATCCTGCAAACATTTCCCTATGTGCTAGATGAACGAACGTCTCTCCACATGCTCTGTTCTGAGAGAAATATTTGTGTGAAAGCAGTCCTTCACCTAGGTTGTTGGGAACACAAAGTTCCTTTCCAGTTTCAAACTACACTCCATACATATATATGGGGATGTACTAGATCCAACTCTATTTTACAGTGATAACTGCAGGAACTTCAAATCGGCACTAGGAAACAGACTGAGAAACCAGGGTAAAATTTCTCCTGCAAACCGTTACATTTGTGCTAGATGAACGAACGTCTCTCCACATGCTCAGTTCTGAGAGATAAGTGTGTGTGAAAGCCGTCATTCACCTAGCTTGTTGGGAAAACAAAGTTCCTTTCCAGTTGCAAACTACAATCCATACATATAGAAGGGAAGTAGTAGGTCCAACTAGGTTTTAAAATGCAAACTGCAGGAACTTCAAACCGGCACTAGGAAACAGACTGAGAAACCAGGGTAAAATTTCTCCTGCAACCCGTTCCCATTGTGCTAGATGAACGAACATCTCCCACATGCTGAGTTCTGAGAGATAAGTGTGTGTGAAAGCCTTCCTTCACCTAGATTGTTTGGAACACAAAGTTCTTTTTCAGTTGCAAACTACAATTCCATACATATATATGGGGAAGTACTAGCTCCGAATCGATTTTACATTGAAACTGCAGGAACTTCAAAACGGCACTAGGAAACAGAGTGAGAAAAAAGAGTAAACCATTCTTCTTGAAACAGTTCCCTTTGTGCTAGATGAACGAAAGTCTCTCCACATGCTCAGTTCTGAAAAATAAGTGTTTGTGAAAGCCGCCCTTCACCTAGATTTTTGGGAACACAAAGATTCTTTTCATTTGCAAACTACAATCCATACATATATATGGGGATGTATTAACTCCAACTCGGTTTTACATTGAAAACTGCAGGAACTTCAACCGCACTAGGAAACAAACTGAGAATCCAGAGAAAAAGTTTCTCCTGCAAACCTTTCCCTTTTTGCTAGATGAACGAAATTCTCTCCACATGCTCAGTTCTGAGATATAACTGTGTGTGAAAGCCGTACTTCACCCAGCTTGTTTGGAACACAATGTTTCTTTTCAGTTGCAAACTACACTTCATACACATATATGGGGAGGTACAAGGTCCAACTCGGTTTTACAGAGAAAACTGCAGGAACTTAAAAATGGCACTAGGAAACAGACTGAGAAACCAGAGAAAAGTTTCCCCTGCAATCCGTTCCCTTTGTGCTAGTTGAACGAACGTCTCTCCACATGCTCAGTTCTGGGAGATAAGTGTGTGTGAAACCGTCCTTCACCTTGATTGTTGGGAACACAAGTTCCTTTTCAGTTGCAAACTACACTCCACACATATATATGGGGAGGTACTAGCTCCAACTCGGTTTTACATAGAAAACTGCAGGAACTTCAAACCGGCACTAGGAAACAGACCGAGAAACTAGAGTAAAAGTTTCCCCTGCAACCCGTTCCCTTTGTGCTAGATGAACGAACGTCTCTCCACATGCTCAGTTATGAGAGAAAAGTGTGTGTGAAAGCCGTCCTTCACCTAGATTGTTGGGAACACAAAGTTCCTTTTCAGTTGCAAACTACAATCCATACATATATATGGGGAGGTACTAGCTCCAACTCGGTTTTACAGTGAAAACTGCAGGAAATTAAAACCGGCACTAGGAAACAGACTGAGACACCTGAGTAAAAGTTTCCCCTGCAACCCGTTCCCTTTGTGCTAGATGAACGAAAGTCTCTCCACATGCTCAGTTCTGAGATGTAAGTGTGTGTGAAAGCCGTCCTTCACCTAGATTGTTGGGAACACAAAGTTCCTTTTCAGTTGCAAACTACACTCCATACATATATATGGGGAGGTACTAGCTCCAAATCGGTTTTACAGTGAAAGCTGCAGGAACTTCAAACCGGCACTACGAAACAGACTGAGAATCCAGAGTAAAAGTTTCCCCTGCAACCCGTTCCTTTTTGCTAGATGAACGAACGTCACTCCACATGCTCAGTTCTGAGAATTAAGTGTGTGTGAAAGCCGTCCTTCACCTAGCTTTTTGGGAACACAAAGTTCCTTTCAGTTGCAAACTACACTCCATACATATATATGGGTAGGTACTATCTCCAACTCGATTTTACAGTTAAAAATGCAGGAACATCAAACCGGCACTAGGAAACAGTCTGAGAAACCAGAGTAAAAGTTTCCCTGCAACACGTTCAAATTGTGCTAGATGAACGAACGTGTCTCCACATGCTCAGTTCTGAGAGATAAGTGTGTGTGAAAGCCGTCCTTCAACTAGAATGTTGGGAACACAAAGTTCCTTTTCAGTTGCAAACTACACTCCATAAATATATATGGGTAGGTACTATCTCCAACTCGATATTACAGTTAAAAATGCAGGAACTTCAAACCGGCAGTAGGAAACAGACTAAGAATCCAGAGTAAAAGTTTCTCCTGCAACCCGTTCCCTTTGTGCTAGATGAACGAACGTCTCTCCACATGCTCAGTTCTGAGAGATAATTGTGTGTGAAAGCCGTACTTCACCTAGCTTGTTGGGAATACAAAGTTCCTCTCCAGTTTCAAACTATACTCCATAAATATATATGGGGTTGTACTAGCTCCAACTCGGTTTTACAGTGAAAAATGCAGGAACTTCAAACCGGTACTAAGAAACAGACTGAGAAACCAGAGTAAAAGTTTATCCTGCAAACATTTCCTTATGTGCTAGATGAACGAACGTCTCTCCACATGCTCTGTTCTGAGAGAAAACTTTGTGTGAAAGCACTCCTTCACCTAGGTTGTTGGGAACACAAAGTTCCTTTCCAGTTGTAAACTACACTCCATACATATATGTGGGGATGTACTAGCTCCAACTCGGTTTTACAGTGAAAACTGCAGGAATTTCAAACCTTCACTAGGAAACAGAATGAGAAACCATAGTAAAAGTTTCTCCTGCATCCCTTTCCCTTTGTGCTTGATGAATACACGTCTCTCCACAGACTCAGTTCTGAGAGATAAGTTTGTGTTAATATCGTACTTCACCTAGCTTGTTGGGAACACAAAGTTCCTTTTCAGTTGCAAACTACACTCCATACATATATATGGGGATGTACTAGCTCTAACTCTATTTTACAGTGATAAATGCAGGAACTTCAAAACGGCACTAGGAAACAGACTGAGAAACCAGTGTAAAATTTTTCCTGCAAACCGTTCCATTTGTGCTAGATGAACGAACGTCTCTCCACATGCTCAGTTCTGAGAGATAAGTGTGTGTGAAAGCCGTCATTCACCTAGCTTGTTGGGAACACAAAGTTCCTTTCCAGCTGCAAACTACAATCCATACATATATAAGGGAAGTACTAGCTCCAACTCGGTTTTAAAGTGAAAACTGCAGGAACTTCAAACCGGCACTAGGAAAGAGACTGAGATACAAGAGTAAAAGTTTCCCCTGCAACCCTTTCCCATTGTGCTAGATGAATGAAAGTCTCCCACATGCTGAGATCTGAGAGATATGTGTGTGTGAAAGCCTTCCTTCACCAAGATTGTTTGGAACACAAAGTTTCTTTTCAATTGCAATCTACAATTCCATACATATATATGGGGAAGTACTAGCTCCGAATCGGTTTACATTGAAACTGCAGGAACTTCAAAACTGCACTAGGAAACAGAGTGAGAAAAAAGAGTAAACCATTCTTCTTGAAACATTTCCCTTTGTGCTAGATGAACGAACGTCTCTCCACATGCTCAGTTCTGAAAAATAAGTGTGTGTGAAAGCCTTTCTTCACCTAGATTGTTTGGAACACAAAGATTCTTTCCAGTTGTAAACTACACACCATACATATATATGGGGATGTACTAGCTCCAACTCGGTTTTACAGTGAAAACTGCAGGAATTTCAAACCTTCACTAGGAAACAGACTGAGAAACCAGAGTAAAAGTTTCTCCTGCAATCCGTTCCCTTTTTGCTAGTTGAACGAACGTCTCTCCACATGCTCAGTTCTGAGAGATAAGTATGTGCGAAAGCCGTCCTTCATATAGCATGTTGGGAACACAAAGTTCCTTTCCAGTTGCAAATTAAACTCCATACATATATATGGGGATGTACTAGCTCCAACATGGTTTTACAGTGAAAACTGCAGGAAATTCAAACCGGCACTCCAAAACAGACTGAGAAACCAGAGTATAAGTTTCTCCTGCAATCCGTTCCATTTTTCCTAGATGATCGAACGTCTCTTCACATGCTCAGTTCTGAGAAATATGTGTGTGTGAAAGCTGTCTTTCACCTAGCTAGTTGGGAAAACAAAGTTCCTCTCTAGTTGCAAACTAAACTTCATAAATATATATATATGGGTATGTACTAGATCAAACTCGGTTTTACAGTGATAACTGAAGGAAATTCAAACCGGCACAAGGGAAAAGACTGAGAAACCAGAGTAAAATTTTCTCCTGCAAACCTTTCCATTTGTGCTAAATGAACGAACGTCTCTCCACATGCTCAGTTCTGAGAGATAAGTTTATGTGAATGTCGTACTTCACATAACTTATTGGGAACACAAAGTTCCTTTCCAGTTGCAAACTACACTGCATACATATATATGGGTTGGTACTAGCTCCAACTCGGTTATAAGGTGAAAACTACACGAACTTGATACCGGCACTTGGAAACATACTGAGAAACCAAAGTAAATTTTCTCCTGCAAACTGTTCCCTTTGTGCTAGATGAACGAACGTCTCCCTTCATGCTCAGTTCTGAGAGATATATGTGTGTTAAAGCCGTCTTTAACCTAGCTTGTTTGGAACACAATGTTCCTTTTCAGTTGCAAACTACACTCCATACATGTATAAGGTAGGTACAAGCCCAAACTCTGTTTTTGAGTGAAAACTGCAGGAACTTCAAACCGGAACTAGGAAACAGACTGAGAGACCAGAGTAAAATTTTTCCTGCATCCCGTTCCCTTTGTGCTAGATGAACGAACGTCTCTCCACATGCTCAGTTCTGAGAGATAAGTGTGTGTGAAAGCCGTCCTTCACCTACTTTGTTGGGAACACAAAGTTCATTTCCAGTTTCAAACAACACTCCATACATATATATGGGGATATACTAGATCCAACTCGAATGTACAGTGAAAAGTGCAGGAACTTCAGACCGGCACTAGGAATCAGACTGAGAAACCAGAGTAAAAGTTTCTCCTGCAACCCGTTCCCTTTGTGCTAGATGAACGAAAGTCTCTATACATGCTCAATTCTGAATGAAAATTGTGTGTGAATGCCGTCCTTCACCTAGCTTGTTGGGAAAACGAAGTTCCTTTCCAGTGTCAAACTACACTCCATACATATATAATGGAATTACAAGCTCCAAATCGGTTTTAAAGTTAAAATGCAGGAACTTCAAACCGGCACTAGGAAACAGTCTGAGAAACCAGAGTAAAAGTTTCTCCTGCAACACGTTCAAATTGTGCTAGATGAACGAACGTGTCTCCACATGCTCAGTTCTGAGAAATAAGTGTGTGTGAAAGCCATAATTCAACTAGCTTGTTGGGAACACAAAGTCCCTTTCCAGTTGCAAACTACACTCCATAAATATATATGGGGAGCTACTATCTCCAACTCGATTTTACAGTTAAAACTGCAGGAACTTCAAACCGGCAGTAGGAAACAGACTGTGAATCCAGAGTAAAAGGTTCTCCTGAAACCCGTTCCCTTTGTGCTAGATGAACGAACGTCTCTCCACATGCTCAGTTCTGAGAGATAAGTGTGTGTGAAAGCCGTTCTTCACCTAGCTTGTTGGGAAGACAAAGTTCCTTTCCAGGTTCAAACTACACTCCATACATATATATGGAGTTGTACTAGCTCCAACTCGGTTTTACAGTGAGAAATGCAGGAACTTCGAACCGGTACTAAGAAACAGACTGAGAAACCAGAGTAAAAGTTTATCCTGCAAACATTTCCCTATGTGCTAGATGAACGAACGTCTCTCCACATGCTCTGTTCTGAGAGAAATATTTGTGTGAAAGCAGTCCTTCACCTAGGTTGTTGGGAACACAAAGTTCCTTTCCAGTTTCAAACTACACTCCATACATATATATGGGGATGTACTAGATCCAACTCTATTTTACAGTGATAACTGCAGGAACTTCAAATCGGCACTAGGAAACAGACTGAGAAACCAGGGTAAAATTTCTCCTGCAAACCGTTACATTTGTGCTAGATGAACGAACGTCTCTCCACATGCTCAGTTCTGAGAGATAAGTGTGTGTGAAAGCCGTCATTCACCTAGCTTGTTGGGAAAACAAAGTTCCTTTCCAGTTGCAAACTACAATCCATACATATAGAAGGGAAGTAGTAGGTCCAACTAGGTTTTAAAATGCAAACTTCAGGAACTTCAAACCGGCACTAGGAAACAGACTGAGAAACCAGGGTAAAATTTCTCCTGCAACCCGTTCCCATTGTGCTAGATGAACGAACATCTCCCACATGCTGAGTTCTGAGAGATAAGTGTGTGTGAAATCCTTCCTTCACCTAGATTGTTTGGAACACAAAGTTCTTTTTCAGTTGCAAACTACAATTCCATACATATATATGGGGAAGTACTAGCTCCGAATCGGTTTTACATTGAAACTGCAGGAACTTCAAAACGGCACTAGGAAACAGAGTGAGAAAAAAGAGTAAACCATTCTTCTTGAAACAGTTCCCTTTGTGCTAGATGAACGAAAGTCTCTCCACATGCTCAGTTCTGAAAAATAAGTGTTTGTGAAAGCCGCCCTTCACCTAGATTTTTGGGAACACAAAGATTCTTTTCATTTGCAAACTACAATCCATACATATATATGGGGATGTATTAACTCCAACTCGGTTTTACATTGAAAACTGCAGGAACTTCAACCGCACTAGGAAACAAACTGAGAATCCAGAGAAAAAGTTTCTCCTGCAAACCTTTCCCTTTTTGCTAGATGAACGAAATCCTCTCCACATGCTCAGTTCTGAGATATAACTGTGTGTGAAAGCCGTACTTCACCCAGCTTGTTTGGAACACAATGTTTCTTTTCAGTTGCAAACTACACTTCATACACATATATGGGGAGGTACAAGGTCCAACTCGGTTTTACAGAGAAAACTGCAGGAACTACTAACTGGTCCTAGGAAACAGGATGAGAATCCAGAGTAAATGTTTTTCCTGCAATCCTTTCCCATTGTGCTAGATGAACGAAATTCTCTCCACATGCTCAGGTCTGAGAGATAATTGTGTGTTAAAGCCGTCCTTCACCTAGCTTGTTGGGAACACAAAGTTTAAGTTGCAAACTACACACCATACAAATATATGGGGTGATAATAGGCCCAACTCGGTTTTACACTGATAACTGCAGGAAATACAAACTGGCACTAGGAAAAAGTCTGAGAAACCAGAATAAAAATTTCTCCTGCAAGCAATTCCATTTGTGCTAGATGAACGAAGGTCTCTCCTCATGCTCAGTTCTGAGAGATAAGTGTGTGTGAAAGCCGTCCTTCACCTAGCTTGTTGGAAACACAAAGATTCTTTTCAGTTGCAAAATACACTCCATACATATATATGGGGAGTACTAGCTCCAACTCGGTTTTACAGGGAAAATGGACAGGTAATTCCAACCGGCACTAGGAAACAGACTGAGAAACCGGAGTAAAATTTTATCCTGCAATCTATTCCATTTGTGCTAGATGAACGAATGTCTCTCCTCATGCTCAGTTCTGAGAGATAAGTGTGTGTGAAAGCCGTACTTCACCTAGCTTGTTGGGAACACAAAGTTTCTTTTCAGTAGCAAAATACACTCCGTAGATTTATATGGTTAGGTACTAGCTCCAACTCCATTGTACAGTGAAATGTGCAGGAACTTCATACCGGCACTAGGAAACAGAGTGAGAAACCAGAGTAATAGTTTCTCCTGCAAAACGATCCTTTGTTCTAAATGAACGAAAGTCTCTCGACTAGATCAGTTCTGAGAGATAAGTGTGTGTGAATGCCGTCCTTCAGCTAGCTTGTTGGGAACACAAAGTTCCTTTCCAGTTGCAAACAACACTCCATACATATATATGGGGATGTACTAGCTCCAAAACGGTTTTACAGTGAAAGCTGCAGGAACATCAATCCGGCACTAGGAAACAGACTGAGAAACGAGAGTAAAAGTTTCTCCTGCAACCCGTTCCCTTTGAGCTAGATGAACGAACGTCTATCCTCATGCTCAGTTCTGAGAGATAATTGTGTGTGAAAGCCGTCCTTCACCTAGATTGTTTGGAACACAAAGTTTCTTTTCAGTTGCAAACTACAATTCCATACATATATATGGGGAAGTACTAGCTCCGAATCGGTTTTACATTGAAACTGCAGGAACTTGAAAACGGCACTAGGAAACAGAGTGAGAAAAAAGAGTAAACCATTTTTCTTGAAACCGTTCCCTTTGTGCTAGATGAACGAACGTCTCTCCACATGCTCAGTTCTGAAAAATAAGTGTTTGTGAAAGCCGCCCTTCACCTAGATTGTTGGGAACACAAAGATTCTTTTCATTTGCAAACTAAAATCCATACATATATATGGGGATGTACTAACTCCAACTCGGTTTTACAGTGAAAAATGCAGGAGCTTCAACCGCACTAGGAAACAAACTGAGAAACCAGAGAAAAAGTTTCTCCTGCAAACCTTTCCCTTTGTGCTAGATGAACGAACTTCTCTCCACATGCTCAGTTCTGAGATATAACTGTGTGTGAAAGCCGTACTTCACCCAGCTTGTTTGGAACACAAGGTTTCTTTTCAGTAGCAAACTACACTCCATACACATATATGGGGAGGACCAAGGTCCAACTCGGTTTTACAGAGAAAACTGCAGGAACTACTAACCGGTCCTAGGAAACAGGATGAGAATCCAGAGTAAATGTTTTTCCTGCAATCCTTTCCCATTGTGCTAGATGAACGAAATTCTCTCCACATGCTCAGGTCTGAGAGATAATTGTGTGTTAAAGCCGTTCTCCACCCAGCTTGTTGGGAACACAAAGTTTCTTTTCATTTGCATACTACAATCCATATATATTTATGGTGATATTCTGTCTCCAAATGTGTTTCATAGTTTAAACTGGTCGAAGTCCCAACAGCACTAGGAAACAGACTGAGAAACCAGAGTAAAAGAGCCCCCTGCGAGCCATTCACTTTGTGCTAGATGAAGGAACGTCTCTCCACATGCTCAGTTCTGAGAAATATGTGTGTGTGAAAGCCGAACTTCACTTAGCTTGTTGGGAACACAAAGTTCCTTTTCATTTGCAAACTACACTCCATACATATATATGGGGAGGTACTAGCTCCAACTCGATTTTACAGTGAAAACTGCAGGAACTTCAAACCGGCACTAGGAAACACACTGAGAAACTAGAGTAAAAGTTTCTCCTGCAACCCGTTCCCTTTGTGCTAGATGAACGAACGTCTCTACACATGCTAACTTCTCAGAGATATATGTGTGAGAAAGCCGTACTTCACCCTGCTTGTTGGGAACACAAGGTTTCTTTTCAGTTGCAAACTACTCTTCATACATATATATGGGTTTGTACTAGCTCCAAGTCTGTTTTACAGTGAACACTGAAGGAACTTCTAACCGGCACTAGGAAACCGACATAAAAAAGAGTAAACCATTCACCTTGAACCCGTTCCATTTGTGCTAGATGAACGAACGTCTCTGCACATGCTCAGGTCTGAGAAATAAGTGTGTGTGAAAGCCATCCTTCACCTTATCTTGTTGGAAACACAAAGATTCTTTTCAGTTGCAAAATACACTCCATAAATATTTATGGGTAGGTACTAGCTCAAACTCGTGTTTACAGGGAATATCGGCAGGAAATTCCAACCGGCACTACGGAACAGACTGAGAAACCAGAGTAAAAGGGTCTCCTGCAAGCCATTCTCTTTGTGCTAGATGAAGGATCGTCTCTCCACATGCTAAGTTCTGAGAAATATGTGTGTGTGAAAGCCGCGCTTCACCTAGCTTGTTGGGAACACAAAGCCCCTTTTCAGTTGCAAACTACACTCCAAACATATATATGGGGACGTAATAACTCCAACTCTATTTTACAGTGGAAACTGCAAGAACTTCAAAAAAGCAATAGGAAACAGACTTAGAAAAAGGAGTAAAAGTTTCTCGTTGAACCCTTTCTTTTTGTGTTAGATGAACGAAAGTCTCGCCACATGCTCAATTCTTAGAAATAAGTGTTTGTGAAAGCCATTCTTCACCTAGCTTGTTGGGAACACAAAGTTTCTTTTCAGTTGCAATCTACACTCCATAAATATATATGGGGAGGTACTAGCTCCAACTCGGTTTTACAGTGAAAACTGCTGGAACTTCAAACCGGCACTAGGAAACAGAATGAGAAATCAGAGGAAAAGTTTCTCCTTCAACACGTTCCCTTTGGCTAGATTAATGAACGTGTCTCCAAATGCTCAGTTCTAAGAAATAATCGTGTGTGAAAGCCTTCTTTCAACAAGCTTGTTGGGAACACAAGATTCTTTTCAGTTGCAAACTACACTCGATAAATATATATGGGGTGGTACGAGCTCCAAATTGGTTTTAGAGTGAAAACTGCAGGAACTTCAAACCGGCAGTAGGAAACAGACTGAGAAAGCAGAGTAAAAGTTTCTCCTGCAACCCGTTCTATTTGAGCTAGATTAACGAACGTCTCTCCACATGGTGAGTTCTGAGATATAAATGTGTGTGAAAGACATTCTTCAACTAGCTTGTTGGGAAAACAAAGATTCTTTTCAGTTGCAAACTACAATCCATATATATATATCGGGTGGTACTAGCTCCAAATCGATTTTACAGTGAAATCTGCAGGAACTTCATACGGGCACTATAAAACAGAGTGAGAAAAAAAGAGTAAATGTTTCTCCTGCAAACCGTTCCATTTGTGCTAGATGAACGAACGTCTGTACTCATGCTCAGATCTGAGAGATAAGTGTGTGTGAAAGCCGTACTTCACCTAGCATGTTTGGAACACAATGTTTCTTTTCAGTTGCAAACTACACTCCATACATTTATATGGGAAGGTACTAGCTCCAAATCGGTTTTACAGTGAAAATTGCAGGAACTTCAAACCGGCACTAGGAAACAGACTGAGAAAAAAGAGTAAACCATTACCCTTGAAACCGTTCCCTTTGTGCTAGATGAACGAACGTCTCTACACATGTTCAGTTCTGAGAAATATGTGTGTGTCAAAGCCGTTCATCACCTAGCTTATTTGGAACACAAACTTTCTTTTCAGTTGCAAACTAAACTCCATACATATATATGGGGAGGTACTAGCTCCAAATCGGTTTTACAATGGAAACTGCAGGGAACTTCAAACCGGCACCAGGAAACAGACTGAGAAACAAGAGTATAAGTTTAACTGCAAGACGTTCCCTTTGTGCTAGATGAACGAAGGTCTCTCCTCATGCTCAATTCTTAAGAGATAATTGTGTGTGAAAGCCGTTCTTCACCTAGCTTGTTGGGAACACAAAGTTTCTTTTCAGTTGCTAAATACACTCCGTAGATTTATATGGGGTGGTTCTAGCTCCAACACGGTTTTACTAGGAAAACTGCAGGAAATTCAAACCGGCACTAGGAAACAGACTGAGAAACCAGAGTAAAAGTGCCCCCTGCGAGCCATTCACTTTGTGCTAGATGAAGGAACGTCTCTCCACATGCTCAGTTCTGCGAAATATGTGTGTGTGAAAGCCGAACTTCACTTAGCTTGTTGGGAACACAAAGTTCCTTTACATTTGCAAACTACACTCCATATATATATATATGGGGAAGTACTACCTCCTAATCGGTTTTACAGTAAAACTGCAGGATATTCAAACCGGCACTAGGAAACATACTGGGACAAATGAGTAAAAGTTTCCCCTGCAACCCGTTCCCTTTGTGCTAGATGAACGAAAGTATCTCCACATGCTCAGTTCTGAGAAATAATTGTGTGTGAAAGCCGAACTTCACCTAGCTTGTTGGGAAAACAAACATTTTTTTTCATTTGCAAACTACAATCCATACATATATATGGGGATGTACTAATTCCAACTCCGTTTTACAGTGAAAACTGCTGGAATTTCAACCGGCACTAAGAAACAAACTGAGAAACCAGAGAAAAAGTTTCCCCTGCAACCAGTTCCCTTTTGCTAGATAACGAACGTCTCTCCACATACTCAGTTCTGAGAGAAAACTGTGTGTGATAGCCGTACATAACCCAGCTTGTGGGGAACACAAAGTTTCTTTTCAGTTTCAAACTACACTCCATAAACTTATATGGGGAGGTACAAGGTCCAACTCGATTTTACAGAGAAACCTAGAGGAAATTCTTACCAGTCCTAGGAAACAGGATGAGAATCCAGAGTAAATGTTTTACCTGCAAACCTTTCCCATTGTGCTAGATGAAAGAACGTCTCTACACATGCTATGTTCTCAGAGGTAAGTGTGTGAGAAAGCCGTACTTCACCCAGCTTGTTTGGAACACAAAGTTTCTTTTCAGTTTCAAACTATACTCCATACATATATATGGGTTGGTACTAGCTCCAAGTCTGTTTTACAGTGAAAACTGCAGGAATTTCTAACCGGCACTAGGAAACAGACTGAGAAACCAGAGTAAAATTTCTCCTGCAAGCCGTTCCTTTTGTGCTAGATGAACGAATGTCTCTCCACATGCTCTGTTCTGAGGAATATTTGTGTGTGAATGTCGTACTTCACCCAGCTTTTTCGGAACACAAAGTTACTTTCCAGTTGCAAAATCCACTCCATATATATATATGGTTAGGGACTAGCTCCAACTCCGTTGTACAGTGAAATCTGCAGGAACTTCAAACTGGCACTAGGAAACAGACTGAAAAACCAGAGAAAAACTTTCTCCTGCAACTCGTTCCCTTTGTGCTAGATGAACGAACGTCTCTCCACATGCTCATTTCTGAGAAATAAGTGTGTGTGAAAGCCGCCCTTCACCTAGATTGTTGGGAACACAAAGATTCTTTTCATTTGCAAACTACAATGCATACATATACATAGGGATGTATTAACACCACCTCTATTTTACAGTGAAAACTGCAGGAACTTCAACCGGCACTAGGAAACAAACTGAGAAACCAGAGAAGAAGTTTCTCTTGCAACCCGTTCCCTTTGTGCTAGATGAACGAATGTTTCTCCACATGCTCAGTTGTGGGAGATAACTGTGTGTTTAAGGCCGTACTTCTCCCAGGTTGTTGGGAACACAATGTTCCTTTTCAGTTGCAAACTACACTCCATAAATATATATGGGGTGGTACTAGCTCCAACTCGGTTATAAGGTGAAAACTACACGAACTTGATACCGGCACTTGGAAACATACTGAGAAACCAGAGTAAATTTTCTCCTGCAAACTGTTCCCTTTGTGCTAGATGAACGAACGTCTCTCTTCATGCTCAGTTCTGAGAGATAAACGTGTGTTAAAGCCGTCTTTAACCTAGCTTGTTTGGAACACAATGTTCCTTTTCAGTTGCAAACTACACTCCATACATATATAAGGGAGGTACTAGCCCAAACTCTGTTGTAGAGTGAAAACTGCAGGAACTTCAAACCGGAACTAGGAAACAGACTGAGAAACCAGAGTAAAATTTTCCCTGCAGCCCGTTCCCTTTGTGCTAGATGAACGAACGTCTCTCCACATGCTCAGTTCTGAGAGATAAGTGTGTGTGAAAGCCGTCCTTCACCTACTTTGTTGGGAACACAAAGTTCATTTCCAGTTTCAAACTACACTCCATACATATATATGGGGATATACTAGATCCAACTCGATTTTACAGTGAAAAGTGCAGGAACTTCAGACCGGCACTAGGAATCAGACTGAGAAACCAGAGTAAAAGTTTCTCCTGCAACCCGTTCCCTTTGTGCTAGATGAACGAAAGTCTCTATACATGCTCAATTCTGAATGACAATTGTGTGTGAATGCCGTCCTTCACCTAGCTTGTTGGGAAAACGAAGTTCCTTTCCAGTGTCAAACTACACTCCATACATATATAATGGAATTACTAGCTCCAAATCGATTTTAAAGTTAAAAATGCAGGAACTTCAAACCGGCACTAGGAAACAGTCTGAGAAATCAGAGTAAAAGTTTCTCCTGCAACACGTTCAAATTGTGCTAGATGAACGAACATGTCTCCACATGCTCAGTTCTGAGAGATAAGTGTGTGTGAAAGCCATAATTCAACTAGCTTTTTGGGAACTCAAAATTCCTTTCCAGTTGCAAACTACACTCCATAAATATATAGGGAGGTACTATCTTCTACTCGCTTTTACAGTTAAAACTGCAGGAACTTCAAACCGGCAATAGGAAACAGACTGACAATCCAGAGTAAAAGTTTCTCCTGCAACCCGTTCCCTTTGTGCTAGATGAACGAACGTCTCTCCACATGCTCAGTTCTGAGAGATAAGTGTGTGTGAAAGCCGTTCTTCACCTAGCTTTTTGGGAATACAAAGTTCCTTTCCAGTTTCAAACTACACTCCATACATATATATGGAGTTGTACTATCTCCAACTCGGTTTTACAGTGAAAAATGCAGGAACTTCAAACCGGTACTAAGAAACAGACTGAGAAACCAGAATAAAAGTTTATCCTGCAAATATTTCCCTATGTGCTAGATGAACGAACGTCTCTCCACATGCTCTGTTCTGAGAGAAAACTTTGTGTGAAAGCAGTCCTTCACCTAGGTTGTTGGGAACATATAGTTCCTATCAAGTTGCAAACTACACTCCATACATATATATGGGGATGTACTAGATCCAACTCTATTTTACAGTGATAACTGCAGGAACTTCAAATCGACACTAGGAAACAGACTGAGAAACCAGGGTAAAATTTCTTCTGCAAACCGTTCCATTTGTGCTAGATGAACGAACGTCTCTCCACATGCTCATTTCTGAGAGATAAGTGTGTGTGAAAGCCGTCATTCAGCTAGCTTGTATGGGAACACAAAGTTCCTTTCCAGTTGCAAACTACATTCCATACATATATAAGGGAAGTACTAGGTCCAACTAGGTTTTAAAGTGAAAACTGCAGGAACTTCAAACCGGCACTAGGAAACAGACTGAGATACAAGAGCAAAAGTTTCTCCTGCAACCCGTTCCCATTGTGCTAGGTGAACGAACGTCTCCCACATGCAGAGTTCTGAGAGATAAGTGTGTGTGAAAGCCTTCCTTCACCTAGATTGTTTGGAACACAAAGTTCTTTTTCAGTTGCAATCTACAATTCCATACATATATATGGGGAAGTATTAGCTCCGAATCGGTTTTACATTGAAACTGCAGGAACTTCAAAACGGCACTAGGAAACATAGTGAGAAAAAAGAGTAAACCATATTTCTTGAAACCGTTCCCTTTGTGCTAGATGAACGAACGTCTCTCCACATGCTCAGTTCTGAAAAATAAGTGTTTGTGAAAGCCGCCCTTCACCTAGATTGTTGGGAACACAAGGTTTCTTTTCAGTTGCAAACTACACTCCATACACATATATGGGGAGGTACTAGCTCCAACTCGGTTTTACAGTGAAAAATGCAGGAACTTCAACCGCACTAGGAAACAAACTGAGAAACCAGAGAAAAAGTTTCTCCTGCAAACCTTTCCCTTTGTGCTAGATGAACGAAGGTCTCTCTTCATGCTCAGTTCTGAGAGATAAGTGTGTGTGAAAGACGTCCTTCACCTAGCTTGTTGGAAACACAAAGATCCTTTTCAGTTGCAAAATACAATCCATACATATATATGGGGAGGTACTAGCTCCAACTCGATTTTACAGGGAAAATGGACAGGAAATTCCAACCGGCACTAGGAAACAGACTGAGAAACCGGAGCAAAATTTTATCCTGCAATCCATTACATTTGTGCTAAATGAACGAATGTCTCTCCACATGCTCAGTTCTGAGAGATAAGTGTGTGTGAAAGCCGTACTTCACCTAGCTTGTTGGGAACACAAAGTTTCTTTTCAGTAGCAAAATACACTCCGTAGATTTATATGGTTAGGTACTAGCTCCAACTCCATTGTACAGTGAAATCTGCAGGAACTTCAAACCGGCACTAGGAAAAAGACTGAGAAACCAGAGTAAAAGTTTCTCATGCAAACAGTTCCCTTTGTGCTAGATGAACGAACGTCTCTCACATGCTCACTTCTGAGAGATAAGTGTGTGTGAAAGCCGTTCTCCACCCAGCTTGTTGGGAACACAAAGTTTCTTTTCATTTGCATACTACAATCCATATATATTTATGGTGATATTCTGTCTCCAAATGTGTTTCATAGTTTAAACTGGTGGAAGTCCCAACAGCACTAGGAAACAGACTGAGAAACCAGAGTATAAGAGCCCCCTGCGAGCCATTCACTTTGTGCTAGATGAAGGAACGTCTCTCCACATGCTCAGTTCTGAGAAATATGTGTGTGTGAAAGCCGAACTTCACTTAGCTTGTTGGGAACACAAAGTTCCTTTTCATTTGCAAACTACACTCCATACATATATATGGGGAGGTACTAGCTCCAACTCGATTTTACAGTGAAAACTGAAGGAACTTCAAACCGGCACTAGGAAATAGACTGAGAAACCAGAGTAAAATTTTCTCCTGCAAGCCATTCAATTTGTGCTAGATGAAGAACGTCTCTCCACATGCTCAGTTCTGAAAAATAAGTGTTTGTGAAAGACGCCCTTCACCTAGATTGTTGGGAACACAAAGATCCTTTTCATTTGCAAACTACAATCCATATATCTATATGGGGATGTACTAACTCCAAATCGGTTTTACAGTGAAAAATGCAGGAATTTCAACCGGCACTAGGAAACAAACTGATAAACCAGAGAAAACGTTTCACCTGCAACCCGTTCCATTTGTGCTAGATGAACGAACGTCTCTCCACATGCTCAGTTCTGAGAGACAACTGTGTGTGAAAGCCGTACTTCACCCAGCTTGTTGGGAACACAAAGTTTCTTTTCAGTTGCAAACTACACTCCAAACATATATATGGGGAGGTATGAGGTCCAACTAGGTTTTACAGAGAAAACTGCAGGAAATTCTAACCCGTCCTAGGAAACAGGATGAGAATCCAGAGTAAATGTTTTCCTGCAAACCTTTCCCATTGTGCTAGATGAACGAACGTCTCTACACAAGCTAACTTCTCAGAGATATGTGTGTGAGAAAGCCGTAGTTCACCCAGCTTGTTTGGAACACAAAGTTTCTTTTCAGTTGCAAACTACACTCCATGAATATATATGGGTTGGTACTAGATCCAAGTCTATTCTACAGTGAAAACTGCAGGAAATTCTAACAGGCACTAGAAATCAGACTGAGAAAACAGAGTAAAATTTTTCCTGCAAGCCGTTCCTTTTGTGCCAGATGAACGAATGTCTCTCGATATACTCTGTTCTGAGAGATATTTGTGTGTGAATGCTGTACTTCACCCAGCTTTTTGGGAACACAACGTTTCTTTTCAGTTGCATACTCCACTCCATACATATATATGGTTAGGTACTAGCTCCAACTCCATTGTACAGTGAAATCTGCAGGAACTTCCAACCGGAACTAGGAAACAGACTGAGAAACCAGAGTAAAAGTTTCTCCTGTAACCCGTTCCCTTTGTGCTAGATGAACGAACGTCTCTCCACATGCTCACTTCTGAGAGATAAGTGTGTGTGAAAGCCGTTCTTCACCCAGCTTGTTCGGAACACAAAGTTTCTTTTCATTTGCATACTACACTCCATATATATTTATGGTGATATTCTGTCTCCAACTGTGTTTCATAGTTTAAACTGGTGGAAGTCCAAACAGCACTAGGAAACAGACTGAGAAACCGGAGTAATTGGTTCTCTTGCACCCCCTTCTCTTTGTGCTAGATGAACAATTATCTCTCCTCATGGTCATTTCTGAGAGATAAATTTGTTTGAAAGACCTTCTTCATCTGGCTCCTTTCCAATATTATGTTTCTTTTTAGTTCCTAATTTCCCAACATTCATGTATATTAGGATGCAGTATTTGCTCAATTGATTTACAGTGATATCTTCATGAAGTTCAGACCGAGATTAGGAAAAATATTAAGTAACCAGTATAAGCGTTTCAACTGTAAACATTACCTTTATGATATATGTTCGAACGTCTCTCCTCAAGCTCATTTCTGAGAGATAATTGTCCATAAAAGCAGTCTTTCACCTATCTTCCTGGGAACACATAATTTCTTTTGTGTTGGAAACAACACTACATATATATATTTTTGGGATGTACAAGCTCGTATTCGGTTTTGCTCTGAAAGCCGCATGTACTTCAAACCGGCCGTAGGAAACAGACTAAGAAACCATTGTAAGTCTTTATACTGAACCACCTCCCTTTTACTAGATGAACGAACGTCTCTCTATATGTTGAATATTGAGTGTTAAGAGTGTGGGAATTCTTCAATCTTCTAGGTTGTTGGGAACACATTTTTTTCTGTTGGAAACTGCCCTACATACATATATATGGGGATTACTAGCTCCAACTCAGCTTTACAGAAAAACTTCATGAAATTTACCCGGATCAATAATAAGATACTGAGAAACCAGTGTAATTTTTCTACTACAGACCATTCCATTTATACAGGATGATAGAAATTCTCGTTCTCAATTCTGACAGATAAATATTTGTGTATGTCATCAGAAACCTTACTTGTAGGGAAAACAGATTCTTTTCAGTAGGTAAATACACTACATGCATATATATGGGAAGGTACTAGCTCCACCTCGGTTTTACAGTGAAAACTGCAGGAACTTCAAACCGGAACTAGGAAACAGAATGAGAAACCAGAGTAAAAGTTTCCCCTTCAACCCGTTCCATTTGTGCTAGATGAACCAAAGTCTTTCCACATGCTCATATCTGAGAGATAAGTGTGTGTGAAAGCCGTCCTTCACCTAGCTTTCTTGGAACACAAAGTTTCTTTTCAGTTGCAAACTAAACTTCATACCTAAATATGGGGAGCTACTAGCTCCAAATCGGTTTTACATTGAAAATTGCAGGAACTTCAAAACGGCACTAGGAAACAGACTGAGAAACAGAGCAAATCATTCCCCTTGAACCCGTTCCATTTGTGCTACATGAACGAACGTCTCTCCTCATGCTCAGTTCAGAGAGTTAAGTGTGTGTGAAAGCCATACTTCACGTAGCTTGTTGGGAACACAAAGTTCTTTTCAGTTTGCAAACTATACTCCATACATATATACGGGGAGATACAAGCTCCAACTCTGTTTTACAGTGAAAACTGCAGAAACTTCAAACCGGTACTAGGAAACAGACTGAGAAATTATAGAAAAGATTCTCATGCCAACCGTTCCATTTGTGCTAGATGGACGAAAGTCTCTCCACATGCTCAGTTCAGAGAGATTAGTGTGTGTGAAACCCGTACTTCACCTAACTTGTTGGGAACACAAAGTTCCTTTTCAGTTGCAAACTACACTCCAAACATATATATGGGGAGGTACTAGCTCCAACTCGATTTTACAGAGAAAACGGCAGGAAATTCAAACAGGCACTAGGAAACAGACTGAGAATCCAGAGTAATAGTTTCTCCTGAAACCCGTTCCATTTGTGCTAGATGAACGAACGTGTCCCCACATGCTGAGTTCTGAGAGATACGTGTGGGTGAAATCCGTCATTCACCTAGCTTTTGGGAACACAAAGATTCTTTTCAGGTGCAAACTACACTCCATACATATATATGGGGAGGTACTACCTCCAAATCGGTTTTACAGTAAAACTGCAGGAAATTCAAACCGACACTAGGAAACAGACTGATAAAAATGAGTAAAAGTTTCCCCTGCAAACCGTTCCCTTTGTGCTAGATGAACGAAAGTCTCTCCACATGCTCAGGTCTGAGAGATAAGTGTGTGTGAATGCCGCCCTTCACCTAGTTTGTTGGGAACACAAAGTTAATTTTCAGTAGCAAACTACAGTCCATTCATATACATGGGGGAGTAAAAGCTCCAACACTGTTTTACAGTGAAAACTGCAGGAACTTCAAACCGTCACTAGGAAACAGACTGAGAAAAATGAGTAAAAGTTTCCCCTGCAACCCGTTCCCTTTGTGCTAGATGAACGAACGTCTCTCCACATGCTCATTTCTGAGAAATAAGTGTGTGTGAAAGCCGCCCTTCACCTAGATTGTTGGGAACACAAAGATTCTTTTCATTTGCAAACTACAATCCATACATATATATGGGGATGTACTAACTCCAACTCTGTTTTACAGTGAAAACTTCAGGAACCTCAACAGGCACTAGGAAACAAACTGAGAAACCAGAGAAAAAGTTGCCCCTGCAACCCGTTCCCTTTGTGCTAGATGAACGAACGTCTCTCCACATGCTCAATTGTGAGAGATAACTGTGTGTGAAAGCCGTAATTCACCCAGCTTGTTGGGAACACAAAGTTTCTTTTCAGTTGCAAACTACACTCCATAAACATATATGGGGAGGTACAATGTCCAACACGGTTTTACAGAGAAAACTGCAGGAACTTCTAACCGGTCCTAGGAAACAGGATGAGAATCCAGAGTAAATGTTTTCCCTGCAATCCTTTCCCATTTTGCTAGATGAACGAAAGTCTCTACACATGCTAAGTTCTCAGAGATAATTGTGTGAAAAAGCCGTACTTCACCCAGCTTGTTTGGAACACAAAGTTTCTTTTCAGTTGCAAACTACACTCCATATATATATATGGGTTTGTACTAGCTCCAAGTCTGTTTTACAGTGAAAACTGCAGGAACTTCTATCTGGCACTAGGAAACAGACTGAGGAACCAGAGTAAAATTTCTCCTGCAAGCCGTTCCTTTTTTGCTAGGTGAACGAATGTCTCTCCACATGCTCTGTTCTCAGAGATATTTGTGTGTGAATGCCGTACTTCACCCAGCTTTTGGGAACACAAAGTTTCTTTTCATTTGCAAACTACACTCCATACTTATTTATGGTGATATTCTGTCTCCAACTGTGTTTCATAGTTTAAACTGGTGAAAGTCCCAACAGCACTGGGAAACAGACTGAGAAACCAGAGTAATTGGTTCTCCTGCATCCCATTCTCTTTGTGCTTGATGAATAAATATCTCTCCTCATGGTCATTTCTGAGAGATAAATTTGTGTTAAAGACCTTCTTCACCTGGCTCCTTTCGAACATTATGTTTCTTTTTAGTTCCTAAATTCCCTACATTCATGTATATTGGATGCAGTATATGCCTATTTGATTTACAGTGATATCTGCATGAAGTTCAGACCGAGAATAGGAAAAATATTGAGTAAACAGTATAAGCGTTTCAACTGTAAACATTACCTTTATGGTATATGTTCGAACGTCTCTCCTCAAGCTCATTTCTGAGAGATAATTGTCCATTAAAGCAGTCTTTCACCTATCTTCCTGGGAACACATAGTTTCTTTTGTGTTGGAAACAACACTACATATATATATTTTTGGGATGTACAAGCTCGTATTCGGTTTTGCTCTGAAAGCCGCATGAACTTCAAACCGGCAGTAGGAAACAGACTAAGAAGCCATTATAAGACTTTCTACTGAACCACCTCCCTTTTGCTAGATGAACAAACGTCTCTCTATATGTTGAATATTGAGTGTTAAGTGTGTGGGAAGTCTTCAATCTTCTAGGTTGCTGAGAACACATTTTTTTCTGTTGGAAACTGCCCTACATACATATATATGGGGATTACTAGCTCCAACTCAGCTTTACAGAAAAACTTCATGAAATTTACCCGGATCTATAATAAGATACTGAGAAACCAGTGTAATTTTTTCTACTGCAGACCATTCCATTTATACTGGATGATAGAAATACTCATTCTCAATTCTGACAGATAAATATTTGTGTATGGCATCAGAAACCTTACTTGTTCGGAAAACAGTTTCTTTTCTGTAGGTAAATACACTACATGCATATATATAGGGAGGTACTAGCTCCAACTCGGTTTTACAGTGAAAATTGCAGGAACTTCAAACAGGCACTAGGAAACAGACTGAGAAACCAGAGTAAAATTTTCTCCTGCAAGCCATTTCATTTGTGCTACATGAAGGAACGTCTCTCCTCATACTCAGTTCTGAGAAATATGTGTGTGTGGAAGCCGAACTTCACGTAGCTTGTTGGGAATACAAAGTTCCTTTTCATTTGCAAACTACACTCCATACAAATATATGGGGAAGTACTAGATCCAACTCGGTTTTACAGTGAAAATTGCAGGAAATTCAAACCGGCACTAGAAAAATACTGAGAAAAGTAAGTATAAGTTTCCCCTGCAACCCGTTCCCTTTGTGCTAGATGAACGAACGTCTCTCTACATGCTCAGTTCTGAAAAATAAGTGTTTGTGAAAGACGCACTTCACCTAGATTATTGGGAACACAATAATTCTTATCATTTGCAAACTACAATCCATACATATATATGGGGATTTACTAACTCCAAGTCGGTTTTACAGTGAAAATTGCAGGAATTTCAACCGGCACTAGGAAACAAACTGAGAAACCAGAGAAAAAGTTTCTCCTGCAAACCGTTCCCTTTGTGCTAGATGAACGAAACTCTATCCACATTCTCAGTTCTGAGAGATAACTGTGTGTGAAAGCCGTACTTCACCAAGCTTGTTGGGAACACAAGGTTTCTTTTCAGTTGCAAACTACTCTTCATACATATATATGGGTTTGTACTAGCTCCAAGTCTAGTTTTACAGTGAACACTGAAGGAACTTCTAACCGGCACTAGGAAACAGACATAAAAAAGAGTAAACCATTCACCTTGAACCCGTTCCATTTGTGCTAGATGAACGAACGTCTCTGCACATGCTCAGGTCTGAGAGATAAGTGTGTGTGAAAGCCATCCTTCACCTTATCTTGTTGGAAACACAAAGATTCTTTTCAGTTGCAAAATACACTCCATAAATATTTATGGGTAGGTACTAGCTCAAACTCGTGTTTACAGGGAATATCGGCAGGAAATTCCAACTGGCACTACGGAACAGACTGAGAAACCAGAGTAAAAGTGTCTCCTGCAAGCCATTCTCTTTGTGCTAGATGAAGGAACGTCTCTCCACATGCTAAGTTCTGAGAAATATGTGTGTGTGAAAGCCGCGCTTCACCTAGCTTGTTGGGAAAACAAAGTCACTTTTCAGTTGAAATCTACACTCCAAACATATATACGGGGACGTAATAACTCCAACTCTATTTTACAGTGGAAACTGCAAGAACTTCAAAAAGGCAATAGGAAACAGACTGAGAAAAAGGACTAAAAGTTTCTCGTTGAACCCTTTCTTTTTGTGTTAGATGAACGAAAGTCTCGCCACATGCTCAATTCTTAGAAATAAGTGTTTGTGAAAGCCGTTCTTCACCTAGCTTGTTGGGAACACAAAGTTTCTTTTCAGTTGCAAACTACACTCCATAAATATATATGGGGAAGTACTAGCTCCAACTCGGTTTTACAGTGAAAACTGCTGAAACTTCAAACCGGCACTAGGAAACAGAATGAGAAATCAGAGAAAAAGTTTCTCCTTCAACACGTTCCCTTTGGCTAGATTAATGAACGTCTCTCTAAATGCTCAGTTCTAAGAAATAATCGTGTGTGAAAGCCTTCTTTCAACAAGCTTGTTGGGAACACAAGATTCTTTTCAGTTGCAAACTACACTCGATAAATATATATGGGGTGGTACGAGCTCCAAATTGGTTTTAGAGTGAAAACTGCAGGAACTTCAAACCGGCAGTAGGAAACAGACTGAGAAAGCAGAGTAAAAGTTTCTCCTGCAACCCGTTCCATTTGAGCTAGATTAACGAACGTCTCTCCACATGGTGAGTTCTGAGATATAAATGTGTGTGAAAGACATTCTTCAACTAGCTTGTTGGGAAAACAAAAATTCTTTTCAGTTGCAAACTACAATCCATATATATATATCGGGTGGTACTAGCTCCAACTCGATTTTACAGTGAAATCTGCAGGAACTTCATACGGGCACTATAAAAAAGAGTGAGAAAAAAAGAGTAAATGTTTCTCCTGCAAATCGTTCCATTTGTGCTAGATGAACGAAAGTCTCTCCTCATGCTCAGATCTGAGAGATAAGTGTGTGTGAAAGCCGTCCTTCACCTAGCATGTTTGGAACACAAAGTTTCTTTTCAGTTGCAAACTACACTCCATATATTTATATGGGAAGGTACTAGCTCCAAATCGGTTTTACAGTGAAAATTGCAGGAACTTCAAAACGGCACTAGGAAACAGACTGAGAAAAAAGAGTAAACCATTACCCTTGAAACCGTTCCCTTTGTGCTAGATGAACGAACGTCTCTACACATGTTCAGTTCTGAGAAATATGTGTGTGTCAAAGCCGTTCATCACCTAGCTTATTTGGAACACAAAATTTCTTTTCAGTTGCAAACTAAACTGCATACATATATATGGGGAGGTACTAGCTCCAACTCGGTTTACAATGGAAACTGCAGGGAACTTCAAACCGGCACCAGGAAACAGACTGAGACACAAGAGTATAAGTTTAACTGCAAGACGTTCCCTTTGTGCTAGATGAACGAAGGTCTCTCCTCATGCTCAGTTCTTAAGAGATAAGTGTGCGTGAAAGCCGTTCTTCACCTAGCTTGTTGGGAACACAAAGATTCTTTTCAGTTGCAAAATACACTCCGTAGATTTATATGGGGTGGTACTAGCTCCAACACGGTTTTACTAGGAAAACTGCAGGAAATTCAAACCGGCACTAGGAAACAGACTGAGAAACCAGAGTAAAAGTGTCCCCTGCGAGCCATTCACTTTGTGCTAGATGAAGGAAAGTCTCTCCACATGCTCAGTTCTGCGAAATATGTGTGTGTGAAAGCCGAACTTCACTTAGCTTGTTGGGAACACAAAGTTCCTTTACATTTGCAAACTACACTCCATATATATATATGGGAAAGTACTACCTCCAAATCGGTTTTACAGTAAAACTGCAGGATATTCAAACCGGCACTAGGAAACATACTGGGACAAATGAGTAAAAGTTTCCCCTTCAACCCGTTCCCTTTGTGCTAGATGAACGAAAGTCTCTCCACATGCTCAGTTCTGAGAAATATTGTGTGTGAAAGCCGAACTTCACCTAGCTTGTTGGGAAAACAAACATTTTTTTTCATTTGCAAACTACAATCCATACATATATATGGGGATGTACTAATTCCAACTCCGTTTTACAGTGAAACCTGCTGGAACTTCAACCGGCACTAAGAAACAAACTGAGAAACCAGAGAAAAAGTTTCCCCTGCAACCCGTTCCCTTTTTGCTAGATGAACGAACGTCTCTCCACATGCTCAGTTCTGAGAGAAAACTGTGTGTGATAGCCGTACTTCACCCAGCTTGTGGGGAACACAAAGTTTCTTTTCAGTTTCAAACTACACTCCATAAACTTATATGGAGAGGTACAAGGTCCAACTCGGTTTTACAGAGAAACCTAGAGGAAATTCTTACCAGTCCTAGGAAACAAGGTGAGAATCCAGAGTAAATGTTTTACCTGCAAACCTTTAACATTGTGCTAGATGAAAGAACGTCTCTACACATGCTATGTTCTCAGAGATAAGTGTGTGAGAAAGCCGTACTTCACCCAGCTTGTTTGGAACACAAAGTTTCTTTTCAGTTTCAAAACTATACTCCATACATATATATGGGTTGGTACTAGCTCCAAGTCTGTTTTACAGTGAAAACTGCAGGAATTTCTAACCGGCACTAGGAAACAGACTGAGAAACCAGAGTAAAATTTCTCCTGCAAGCCGTTCCTTTTGTGCTAGATGAACGAATGTCTCTCCACATGCTCTGTTCTGAGAAATATTTGTGTGTGAATGTCGTACTTCACCCAGCTTTTTGGGAACACAAAGTTACTTTTCAGTTGCAAAATCCAATCCATACATATATATGGTTAGGGACTAGCTCCAACTCCGTTGTACAGTGAAATCTGCAGGAACTTCAAACCGGCACTAGGAAACAGACTGAAAAACCAGAGAAAAACTTTCTCCTGCAACCCGTTCCCTTTGTGCTAGATGAACGAACGTCTCTCCACATGCTCAGTTGTGAGAGATATCTGTGTGTTAAAGCAGTACTTCACCCAGATTGTTGGGAACAAAAAGTTTCTTTTCAGTAGCAAACTACAGTCCATACATTTATATGGGGAAGTAATAGCTCCAACTCTCTTTTACAGTGAAAACTGCAGGAACTTCAAACCGGCACTAGGAAACACACTGAGAAAAATGAGTAAAAGTTTCACCTGCAAACCGTTCCCTTTGTGCTAGATGATCGAACGTCTCTCCACATGCTCATTTCTGAGAAATAAGTGTGTGTGAAAGCCGCCCTTCACCTAGATTGTTGGGAACACAAAGAATCTTTTCATTTGCAAACTACAATCCATACATATATATAGGGATGTATTAACACCAACTCTATTTTACAGTGAAAACTGCAGGAACTTCAACCGGCACTAGGAAACAAACTGAGAAACCAGAGAAAAAGTTTCTCTTGCAACCCGTTCCCTTTGTGCTAGATGAACGAACGTTTCTCCACATGCTCAGTTGTGGGAGATAACTGTGTGTGAAAGCCGTACTTCTCCCAGGTTGTTGGGAACACCAAGTTTCTATTCAGTTGAAAACTAAACTCCATACACATATATGGGGAGGTACAAAGTCCAACACGATTTTACAGAGAAAACTGCAGGAACGTCTAACCGGTCCTAAGAAAAAGGTTGAGAATCCAGAGTAAATGTTTTTCCTGCAATCCTTTCCTATTGTGCTAGATGAACGAACGTATCTACACATGTTAAGTTCTAAGAGATCATTGTGTGGAAAGCCGTACTTCACCCAGCTAGTTTGGAACACGAAGTTACTTTTCAGTTGCAAACAACACTCCATATATATATATGGGTTGGTACTAGCTCCAAGTGTGTTTTACAGTGAAAACTGCAGGAACTTCTAACCGGCACTAGGAAACAGACTGAGAAACCAGAGTAAAATTACTCCTGCAAGCCTTTCCTTTTGTGCTAGATGAAAGAATGTCTCTCCACATGCTCTGTTCTGAGAGATATTTGTGTTTTAATGCCGTACTTCACCCAGCTTTTTGGGAACACAAAGTTTCTTTTCAGTTGCAAACTACACTCCATACATATTTATGGTGATATTCTGTCTCCAACTGTGTTTCATAGTTTAAACTGGTGGAAGTCCCAACAGCACTATGAAACAGACTGAGAATCCGGAGTAATTGGTTCTCCTGCATCCCCTTCTCTTTGTGCTAGATGAAGAAATATCTCTCCTCATGGTCATTTCTGAGAGATAAATTTGTGTGAAAGACCTTCTTCACCTGGCTCCCTTCGAACATTATGTTTCTTTTTAGTTCCTAAATTCCCTACATTCATGTATATTGGGATGTAGTATCTGCCTATTTGATTTACAGTGATATCTGCATGAAGTTCAGACCGAGAATAGGAAAAATATTGAGTAAACCGTATAAGCGTTTCAACTGTAAACATTACCTTTATGGTATATGTTCGAACGTCTCTCCTCAAGCTCATTTCTGAGAGATAATTGTCCATGAAAGCAGTCTTTCACCTATCTTCCTGGGAACACATAGTTTCTTTTGTGTTGGAAACAACACTACATATATATATTTTTGGGATGTACTAGCTCGTATTCTGTTTTGCTCAGAAAGCCGCATGAACTTCAAACCGGCAGTAGGAAACAGACAAAGAAACCATTATAAGTATTTCTATTGAACCACGTCCTTTTTGCTAGATGAACGAACGCCTCTCTATATGTTGAATATTGAGTGTTAAGTGTGTGGGAAGTCTTCAATCTACTAGGTTGTTGGGAACACATTTTTTTCTGATGGAAACCGCCCTAAATACATATATATGGGGATTACAAGCTCCAACTCAGCTTTACAGAAAAACTTCATGAAATTTACCCGGATGAATAATAAGATACTGAGAAACCAGAGTAATATATTCTACTACAGTCCATTCCATTTATACTGGATGATAGAAATTCTCATTCTCATTTCTGACAGATAAATATTTGTGTATGGCATCAGAAAACTTACTTGTTGGGAAAACAGTTTCTTTTCAGTAGGTAAATACACTACATGCATATATATGGGGAGGTACTAGCTCCAACTCGGTTTTACAGTGAAAACTGCAGGAACTTCAAACCGGCACTAGGAAACAGAATGAGAAACAAGAGTAAAAGTTTCCCATTCAACCCGTTCCATTTATGCTAGATGAACCAACGTCTCTCCACATGCTCATATCTGAGAGGTAAGTGTGTGTGAAAGCCGTCCTACACCAAGCTTTCTTGGAACACAAAGTTTCTTTTCAGTTGCAAACTACACTCCATACATAAATATGTGGAGGTACTAGCTCCAAATCCGATTTACATACAAAACTGCAGGAACTTCAAAACGGCACTAGGAAACAGACTGAGAAAAAAGAGTAAACCATTCTCCTTGAAACTTTTTCATTTGTGCTAGATGAACGAACGTCTCTCCACATGCTCAATTCTGAGAAATATGTGTGTTTGAAAGCCGTCCTTCACCTAGCTTTTTAGAACACAAAGTTTCTTTTCAGTTTCAAACTACACTCCATACATATATATGGGGAGGCACTAGCTCCAACTCGATTTTACATTGGAAACTGCAGGAACTTCAAACCGGCACTAGGAAACAGCCTGGGAAACCAGAGTAAAATTTCTCCTGCAAGCGATTCTATTTGTGCTAGATGAACGAAGGTCTCTCCTCATGCTCAGTTCTGAGTGATAGTTGTGTGTGAAAGCCGTCCTTCACCTAGCTTTTTGGGAACACAAAGTTTCTTTTCAGTTGCAAAATACACTCCATGGATATATGGGGAGATACTAGTTCCAACACGGTTTTACAGGGAAAACTGCAGGAACTTCAAACCGGCACTAGGAAACAGACTGAGAAACCAGAGTAAAATTTTCTCCTGCAATCCGTTTCCTTTGTGCTAGATGATCGAAAGTCTCTCCACATGCTCAGTTCTGAAATATGAGTGTGTGTGAAAGCCGTCCTTCACCTAGCTTGTTGGGAACACAAAGTTCCTTTCCAGTTGCAAACTACACTCCATAAAAATATATGGAGAGTTACAAGCTCCAACTCGGTTTTACAGTGAAAACTGCAGGAACTTCAAACCGGCACTAGGAAACAGACTGAGAAACCAGAGTAAAAGTTTCTCCTGCAATCCGTACACTTTGTGCTAGATGAACGAAAGTGTCTCCACATGCTCATTTCTGAGAGATAAGTGTGTGTGAAAGCCGTCCTTCACCTATCTTGTTGGGAACACAAAGTTCCTTTCCAGTTGCGAACTACCCTCCTTACATATATATATGGGGTACTAGCTCCTAGTCGATTTTACAGTGAAAACTGCAGGAACTTCAAACTGGAACTAGGAAACAGACTGTGAGACCAGAGTAAAAGTTTCTCCTGCAACCCTTTCCATTTGTGCTAGATGAACGAACGTCTCTTCACATGTTCATTTCTGAGAGATAAGTGTGTGTAAAAGCCGTTTTCACCTAGCTTATTGGGAACACAAAGTTCCTTTCCAGTTGCAAACTACAATCCATATATATATATGGGGAGGTACGAGCTCCAAATCGCTTTTACAGTGAAAACTGCAGTAACTTGAAACCGGCACTAGGAAACAGACTGATAATCCAGAGTAAATATTCCTACTGCAACCCGTTCCTTTGTGCTAGATGAACGAACGTCCCTCCACATGCTCAGTTCTGAGAGATAAGTCTGTGTAAATGCCGTACTTCACCTAGCTTGATGGGAACACAAAGTTCCTTTCCAGTTGTAAACTACACTCCATATATATATATTGGGTGGTAATACCTCCAAATCGGTTTTACAGTGAAAACTGCAGGAAATTCAAAACGTCACTAGGAAACAGATTGAGAAACCAGATTAAAATTTCTCCTGCAACCCGTTCCATTTGTGCTAGATGAACGAACGTCTCTCCACATGCTCAGTTCTGAAAATAAGTGTGTGGGGAATCCGATATTCACCTAGCTTGTTGGGAAAAATAAGTTCCTTTATAGTTGCAAACTACACTCCATACATATATATGGGGAGCTAATAGCTCCAAGTCGGTTTACAGTGAAATCTGCAGGAACTTCAAACCGGCACTACGAAACAGACTGAGAAACCAGAGTAAAAGTTTCTCCTGCAACCCGTTCCCTTTGTGCTAGATGAACGAACGTCTCTCCAAATGCTCATTTCTGAGAGAAAAATGTGTGTGAAAGCCATCCTTCACCTAGCTTGTTGGGAACACAAAGTTCCTTTTCAGTTGCAAACTACAGTCTGTACACATATATGGGGAGGTACTAGCTCCAAATCCGTTTTACAGTGAAAACTGCAGGAACATCAAACTGGCACAAAGAAACAGTCTGAGAATCCAGAGTAACAGTTTGTTCTGCAACCCGTTCCTTTGTGCTACATGAACGAACGACTCTCCACATGCTCAGTTCTGAGACAAAAGTGTGTGTGAAAGCCGTACTTCACCTAGTTTGTTGGGAACACAAAGTACCTTTCCAGTTGCAAACTACAATCCATATATATATATATGGGGAGGTACTAGCTCCAACTCGGTTTTACACAGAAAACTGCAGGAAATTCAAACCGGCACTAGGAAACAGACTGAGAAATCAGAGTAAAAGTTTCTCATGCAACCCGTTCCCTTTGTGCTAGATGAATGAACGTCTATACACATGCTCAGTTCTGAGGGACAAGTTTGTGTGAAAGCCGTCATTTTAACCTGCTTGTTGGGAACACAAAGTTCCTTTCCAGTTGCAAAGTACACTCCATACATATATGTGTGTTGGTACTAGTTCCAACTCGGTTTTACAGTGAAAACTACAGGAACTTGAAACCGGCACTTGGAAACAGACTGAGAAACCAGAGTAAAATTTCTCCTGCAAACCGTTCCCTTTGTGCTAGATGAACGAACGTCTCTCCACATACTCAGTTCTGAGAGATAAATGTGTGTTAAAGCCGTACTTAAGCTAGCTTGTTGGGAACACAAAGTTCCTATTCAGTTGCAAACTACACTCCATACATATATAAGGGGAGGAACTGGCCCCAACTTTGTTTTACAGTGATAACTGCAGGAACTTCAGACAGGCACTAGGAATCTGACGGAGAAACCAGAGTAAAAGTTTCTCTTGCAACCAGTTCCATTTGTGCTAGATGAACGAACGTCTCTCCACATGCTCAGTTCTGAGAGATAAGTGTGTGTGAAAGCCGCCCTTCAACTAGCTTGTTGTTGACACAATGTTCCTTTCCAGTTGCCAACTACACTACATACATTTATAAGGGAAGTACTAGCTCCAACGCGTTTTTCAAGTGAAAACTGCAGGAATTTCAAACCGGCACTAGGAAAAAGACTGAGAAACCAGAGTAAAATTTTCTCCTGCAATCCGTTTCTTTGTGCTAGATGATCGAACTTCTCTCCACATGCTCAGTTCTGAAAGATAAGTGTGTGTGAAAGCCGTCCTTCACCTAGCTTGTTGGGAACACAAAGTTCCTTTCCAGTTGCAAACTACATTCCATAAAAATATATGGGGAGTTACTAGCTCCAACTCGGTTTTACAGTGAAAACTGCAGGAACTTCAACACGGCACTAGGAAACAGACTGAGAAACCAGAGTAAAAGTTTCTCCTGCAATCCGTTCCTTTTGTGGTAGATGAACGAACGTGTCTCCACATGCTCAGTTCTGAGAGATAAGTGTGTGTTAAAGCCGTACTTCACCTAGCTTGTTGGGAACACAAAGTTCCTTTCCATTTGCAAACTACAATCCATAAATATATATGGGGAGGTACGAGCTCCAAATTGGTTTTACAGTGAAAACTGCAGTAACTTGAAACCGGCACTAGGAAACATACTGAGAAACCAGAGTAAATGTTTCTACTGCAACCCGTTCCTTTGTGCTGGATGAACGAACTTCTCTCCACATGCTCAGTTCTGAGAGATGTGTGTGTGTGAAAGACGCCCTTCAACTATCTTGTTGGGAACACAAATTTCCTTTTCATTTGCAAACTAGAATCCATATATATATATCGGGATGTACAAGCTCCAATTGTGTTTTACAGTGAAAATTGCAGAAACTTCAAACCGGCACTAGGAAACAGACTGAGAAACCAGAGTAAAAGTTTCACCTGCAACCCGTTCTGTTTGTGCTAGATGAACGAACGTCTCTCCACATGCTCAGTTCTGAGAGATAATTGTGTGTGAAAGCCGTACTTCACCTAGCTTTTTGGGAACACATAGTTCCCTTTCAGTTGCAAACAGCTCTCCATACATATATATTGGGAGGTATTAGCTCCAACTCGGTTTTACTGTGAAAATTGCAGGAACTTGAAACCGGCACTAGGAAACAGACTGAGAAACCAGAGTAAAAGTTTCCCCTGCAACCCGTTCCCTTTGTGTTAGATGAACCAACGTCTCTCCACATGCTCAGTTCTGAGAGATATGTGAGTGTTAAAGCCGTCCTTCACCTAGCTTGTTGGGAACACAAAGTTCCTTTTCAATTGCAAACTACACCCCATACATATATAAGGGGATGTACAAGCTCCAACTCGGTTTTACATTGAAAATTCCAGGAACTTCAAACCAGCACTAGGAAACAGTGTGAGAAACCATATTAAAAGTTCCTCCTGCAACCCGTTCCTTTGTGCTAGATGAACGAAAGTCTCTCCACATGCTCAGTTCTGAGAGATGTGTGTGTGAAAGCCGACCTTCACATAGATTGTTGGGAACACCAAGTTGCTATCCAGATGCAAACTACACTCCATAAATATATATGGGGAAGTACTAGCTCCAAATCGGTTTTACAGAGAAAACTGCAGGAAATTCAAACTGGCACAAGGAAACAGACTGAGAAACCAGAGTAAAATTTTCTCCTGCAATCCGTTTCTTTGTGCTAGATGATCGAAAGTCTCTCCACATGCTCCCTTCTGAAAAATGAGTGTGTGTGAAAGCCGTCCTTCACCTAGCTTGTTGGGAACACAAAGTTCCTTTCCAGTTACAAACTACACTCCATAAAAATATATGGAGAGTTACAAGCTCCAACTCGATTTTACAGTGAAAACTGCAGGAACTTCAAACCGGCACTAGGAAACAGACTGAGAATCCAGAGTAAAAGTTTCTCCTGCAACCCGTTCCGTTTGTGCTAGATGAACGAACGTCTCTCCACATGCTCAGTTCTGAGAGATAACTGTGTGTGAAAGCCGTCCTTCACCTAGCTTGTTGGGAACACAAAGTTCCTTTCCAGTTGCAAAATACCCTCCTTACATATATATATGGGGTACTAGCTCCTAGTCGATTTTACAGTGAAAACTGCAGGAACTTCAAACTGGAACTAGGAAACAGACTGAGAGACCAGAAAAAAGTTTCTCCTGCAACCCGTTCCATTTGTGCTAAATTAACGAACGTCTCTACACATGTTCAGTTCTGAGAGATAAGTGTGTGTAAAAGCCGTTCTTCACCTAGCTTGTTGGGAACACAAACTTCGTTTCCAGTTGCAAACTACAATCCATATATATATATGGGGAGGTACGAGCTCCAAATCGCTTTTACAGTGAAAACTGCAGTAACTTGAAACCGGCAGTAGGAAACAGACTGATAAACCAGTGTAAATATTCCTACTGCAACCCGTTCCTTTGTGTTAAATGAACGAACGTCTATCTACATGCTCAGTTCTGAGAGATAAGTGTGTGTGAAAGCCGTCCTTCACCTAGCTTGTTGGGAACACAAAGTTCCTTTTCAGTTTCAAACTACACTCCATACATATATATGGGGATGTAATAGCTCCAACTCGGTATTACAGTGAAAACTACAGGAACTTCAAACCGGCACTAGGAAACAGACTGAGAAACCAGAGTGAAAGTTTCTTCTGCAACCCGTTCCCTTTGTGCTATAAAAAGGAACGTCTCTCCACATTCTCAGTTCTGAGAGAAATTTGTGTGTGAAACCCGTTCTTCACGTAGCTTGTTGGGAACACAAATTTCCTTTCCATTTGCAAACTACAATCCATACATGTATATGGGTGGTACTAGCTCCAACTCGGTTTTACAGTGAATACTGCAGGATATTCAAACCGGCAGTAGGAAACAGACAGAAAATCCAGGGTAAAATTTTCTCCTGCAAACCGTTCCCTTTGTGCTACATGAATGAAATTCTCTCCAAATCCTCAGTTCTGAGAGATAAGTGTGTGTGAAAGCCGTCCTTAAACTGGCTTGTTGGGAACACAAAGATCCTTTTCAGTTGCAAACTACACTCCATACATATATATGGGGATGTAATAGCTCCAAATCGTTGCTACAGTGAAAACTACAGGAACTTCAAACCGGCACTAGGAAACAGACTTACAAACCAGAGTAAAAGTTTCTCCTGCAAACCGTTCAATATGTGCTAGATGAACGAACGTCCCTCCACATGCTCAGTTCTGAGAGATAAGTGTGTGTGAAAGCCGTTCTTAACCTAGCTTGTTTGGAACACATAGTTCCTATAGAGTTGCAAACTACACTCCATAAATATATAAGGGGAAGTACTAGCCCCAACACGGTATTACAGTGAAAACTGCAATAACTTCAAACCGGCACTAGGAAACAGAATGAGAAACCAGAGTAAAAGTTTCTCCTGCAAAACGTTCCATTTGTGCTAGATGAAAGAACGTCTCTCAACAAGCACAGTTCTGAGAGATAAGTGTGTGTGAAAGCCGTCCTTCACCTAGCTTGTTGGGAACACAAAGTTCATTTCCAGTTGCAAACTACACTCCATACATATATATGGGGAAATACTAGCTCCAAATCGATTTTACAGTGATATCTGCAGGAAATTCAGACCGGCACTAGGAATCGGACGGAGAACCCAGAGTAAAATTTCTCTTGCAAACCGTTCATTTTGTGCTAGATGAACGAAAGTCTCTTTATATGCTCAGTTCTGAGAGATAATTGTGTGTGAAAGCCGTACTTCACCTAGCTTATTGGGAACACGAAGTTCCTTTCAGGATGCAAACTACACAGCATAAATTTATATGGGGTTGTACTAGCTCCAAATCGGTTTTACAGTGGAACCTGCAGGAACTTCAAACCGGGACTAAGAAACAGACTGAGAAACCAGAGTAAAAGTTTCTCCTGCAAACCGTTCAATATGTGCTAGATGAACGAACGTCCCTCCACATGCTCAGTTCTGAGAGATAACTGTGTGTGAAAGCCGTCCTTCACCAAGCTTGTTGGGAACACAAAGTTCCTTTCCAGTTGCAAACTACACTCCATACATATATATGGGGATGTACTAGCTCCAACTCGGTTTTACAGTGAACACTGCAGGAATTTCATACCTTCACTAGGAAACAGACTGAGAAAACATAGTAAAAATTTCTCCTGCAACCCTTTCCTTTGTGCTTAATGAACGAACTTCTCTACATATGCTCAGTTCTGAGAGATAAGTGTGTGTGAAAGCCATCCTTCACATAGTTTGTTGGAACACAAAGATCCTTTCCATTTGCAAACTACACTCCATACATATATATGGGGATGTACTAGCTCCAACCCGGTTTTAGAGTGAAAACTGCAGGAAATACAAACCGGCTCTAGGAAACAGACTAAGAAACCAGAGTAAAAGTTCCTCCTGCAAACCGTTCCGTTTGTGCTAGATGAACGAACGTCTCTCCACATGCTCAGATCTGAGAGATAACTGTGTGTGAAAGCCGTCCTTCACCAAGCTTGTTGGGAACACAAAGTTCCTTTTCAGTTGCAAACTACACTCCATACATATATAAGGGAATTACTATTTCCAAGCGGTTTTAAAGTGTAAACTGCAGGAAATTCAACACGGCACTAGGAAACAGATTGAAAAACCAGAGTAAAACTTTCTCCTGCAACCCATTCCCTTTGTGCTAGATGAACGAAATTCTCTCCAAATCCTCAGATCTGAGAGATATGTGTGTGGGAAAGCCGTCCTTCACCTAGCTTGTTGGGAACACAAAGATCCTTTTCAGTTGCAAACTACACTCCATACATATATATGGGGATGTAATAGCTCCAACTCTGTGTTACATTGAAAACTACAGGAACTTCAAACCGGCACTAGGAAACAGTCTGAGATACCAGAGTAAAAGTTTCTCCTGAAAACCTTTCAATTTGTGCTAAATGAACGAACGTCTCTCCACATGCTCAGTTCTGAGAGAAAATTGTCTGTGAAAGCCGAACTACTACAAGCTTTTTGGGAACACATAGTCCCTATTCAGTTGCAAACTACACTCCATAAATATATAAGGGGAGGTACTAGCCCCAACTCGGTTTTACAGTGAAAGCTGTAGGAAATTCAAACCGGCACTAGGAAACAGAGTGAAAAACCAGAGTAAAATTTTCTCCTGCAAACCGTTCCTTTTGTGCTAGAAGAACGAAATTCTTTCCACATGCTCATTCTGAGAGATAAGTTTGTGTGAAAGCCGTACTTCACGTAGCTTGTTGGGAACACAAAGTTCCTTTCCAGTTGCAAACTAGTCTCCATACATTTATAAGGGGTTGTACTAGCTATAACTCGATTTTACAGTGAAAACTCCAGTAAATTCAAACCGGGACTAGAAAACAGACTGTGAAATCAGAGGTAAAGTTTCCCCTGGAACCCGTTCATTTTGTCCTAGATGAATGAACGTCTCTCCACATGTTCAGTTCTGAGAGATAAGTGTGTGTAAGCCATCCTTCACATAGCTTGTTGGGAACACAAAGTTCCTTTCCAGTTGCAAACTACACACCATATTTTTATATGGGGAGGTAGTAGCTCCAAATCGGTTTTACAGTGAAAACTGAAGGAACTTCAAACCGGCACTAGGAAACAGACTGAGAAACCAGAGTAAAAGTTTCTCCGGCAATCCTTTCCCTTTCTGCTAAATGAACGAGCGTCTCTCCAAATTCTCATTTCTGAGAAATAAGTGTTTGTGAAAGCTGTACTTCAACTACCTTGTTGGGAACTCAAAGTTCCTTTCCAATTGCAACTACACTTCATACATATATATCGGGAAGTACTAACTCCAAATCGGTTTTACAGTGAAATATGCAGAGACTTCAAACCGGCACTAGGAAACAGACTGAGAAACCAGAGTAAAAGTTTCTCCTGCAACCCGATCCCTTTGTGCTAGTTGAACGAACGTCTCTCCACATGCTCAGTTCTGAGAGACAAGTATGTGCAAAAGCCGTCCTTCATATAGCTTGTTGGGAACACAAAGTTCCTTTCCAGTTGCAAACTAAACTCCATACATATATATGGGGTTGTACTAGCTCCAACACAGTTTTATAGTGAAAACTGCAGGAACTTCAAACCGGCACTCGGAAACACACTGAGAAAATAGAGTATAAATTTCTCCTGCACTCCGTTCCATTTTTCCTAGATGAACGAACGTCTCTTCACATGCTCAGTTCTGAGAAATAAGTGTGTGTGAAAGCTGTCCTTCACCTAGCTAGTTGGGAAAACAAAGTTCCTGTCTAGTTGCAAACTAAACTTCATAAATATATATATATGGGTAAGTACTAGATCAAACTCGGTTTTACAGTGATAATTGAAGGAAATTCAAACCGGCACAAGGAAACAGACTGAGAAACCCGAGTAAAATTTTCTCCTGCAAACCGTTCCCTTTGTGCTAAATGAACGAACGTCTCTCCACATGCTAAGTTCGGAGAGATAAGTATATGTGAATGTCGTACTTCACATAACTTATTGGGAACACAAAGTTCCTTTCAAGTTGCAAACTACACTCCATACATATATATGGGTTGGTACTATCTCCAACTCGGTTTTACAGCGATAACTGCAGGGACTTCAAACCGGCACTAGGAAACAGACTGAGAAACCAGAGTAAATTTTTCTCCTGCCAACCGTTCCTTTTGTGCTAGATGAACGAAAGTCTCTCCACATGCTCAGTTCTGAGAGATAAGTTTGTGTGAATGCCGTACTTCACCTAGCTTGTTGGGAACACAAAGATCCTTTCCAGTTGGAAACTACCCTCCTTATATATATATATGGGGTACTAGCTCCTAGTCGATTTTACAGTGAAAACTGCAGGAAATTCAAACCGGAACTAGGAAACATACTGAGAGACCAGAGTAAAATTTTCTCCTGCAACCCGTTCCCTTTGTGCTAGATGGACGAACGTCTCTCCACATGTTCAGTTCTGAGAAATAAGTGTGTGTTAAAGCCGTCTTTCACCTAGCTTGTTGGGAAAACAAAGTTCCTTTCCAGTTGCAAACTACAATCCATACGTATATATAGGGAGGTACGAGCTCCAAATCGCATTTACAGTGAAAACTGCAGTAACTTGAAACCGGCACTAGGAAACAGACAGATAAACCAGAGCAAATGTTACTACTGCAACCCGTTCCTTTGTGCTAGATGAACGAACGTCTCTCCACATGCTCAGTTCTGAGAGATAAGTCTGTGTGAATGCCGTACTTCACCTTGATTGTTGGGAACACAAAGTTCCTTTCCAGTTGTAAACTACAATCCATATATATATATGGTGTGGTAATAGCTCCAACTCGGTTTTACAGTGAAAACTGCAGGAAATTCATAACGGCACTAGGAAACAGACTGAGAAACCAGAGTAAAAGTTTCTCCTGCAACCCGTTCCATTTGTGCTAGATGAACGAACGTCTCTCCACATGCTCAGTTCTGAAAATAAGTGTGTGTGGAAGCCGATATTCACCTAGCTTGTTGGGAACACAAAGTACATTTATAGTTGCAAACTACACTCCAAACATATATATGGGGAGCTACTAGCTCCAAGTCGTTTTACTGTGAAATCTGCAAGAACTTGAACCCGCACTAGGAAACAGCCTGAGAAAACAGAATAAAAGTTTCTCCTGCAAACCGTTCCCTTTGTGCTAGATGAACGAACGTCTCTCCAAATGATCAGTTCTGAGAGAAAAATGTAAGTGAATGTCGTTCTTCACCTAGCTTGTTGGGAACACAAAGTTCCTTTCCAGTTGCAAACTACACACCATATATTTATATGTGGAGGTAGTAGCTCCAAATCGGTTTTACAGTGAGAACTGAAGGAACTTCAAACCGGCACTAGGAAACAGACTGAGAAACCAGAGTAAAGTTTCTCCTGCAATCCTTTCCCTTTGTGCTAAATGAACGAACATCTCTCCAAATGCTCATTTCGGAGAAATAATTGTGTGTGAAAGCCGTACTTAAACTAATTTGTTGGGAACTCAAAGTTCCTTTCCAATTGCAAACTACACTTCATAGATATATATCGGGAAATACTAGCTCCAAATCTGTTTTACAGTGAAATATGCAGAGACTTCAAACAGGCACTAAGAAACAGACTGAGAAACCAGAGTAAAAGTTTCTCCTTCAACCCGTTCTTTTGTGCTAGATGAACGAAAGTCCCTCCACATGCTCAGTTCTGACAGATAAGTTTGTGTGAAAGCCGTACTTCACCTAGCTTATTGGGAACCCAAAGTTCCTTTCTAGTTGCAAACTACACTCCACAAATATATATGGGGATATACTAGCTCCAACTCGGTTTTAGAGTGTAAACTGCAGGAATTTCAAACCGGCACAAGGAAACAGATGGAGAAACCAGAGTAAAAGTTTTTCCTGCAAACCGTTCCCTTTGTGCTAGATGAACGAACGTCTCTCCACATGCTCAGTTCTGAGAGAAAAGTGTGTGTGAAAGCCGTCCTTCACCTAGCTTGTTGGGAACACAAAGTTCCTTTCCAGTTGCAAACTACACTCCATACATATATAAAGGAATTACTAGCTCCAAATCGGTTTTAAAGTGAAAACTGAGGGAAATTCAACACGGCACTACGAAACAGACTGAGAAACCAGAGTAAAAGTTTCCCCTGCAACCCGTTCCCTTTGTGCTAAATGAACGAACGTCTCTCCACATGCTCATTTCTGAGAGAAATGTGTGTGTGAAAGCCGTCCTTCACCTACTTTGTTGGGAACACAAAGTTCATTTCCAGTTTCAAACTACACTCCATACATATATATGGGGGGTACTAGCTCCAAATCGGTTTTAAAGTGAATACTGCAGGATCTTCAAACCGGCACTAGGAAACAGACAGAAATCCACGGTAAAATTTTCTCCTGCAAACCGTTCCCTTTGTGCTAGATGAACGAAATTCTCTACAAATCCTCAGTTCTGAGAGATATGTGTGTGTGAAAGCCGTCCTTAAACTAGCTTGTTGGGAACACAAAGTTCCTTTCCAGTTGCAAACTACACTCCATACATATATAAGGGAATTACTAGTTCCAAGCGGTTTTAAAGTGAAAACTGCAGGAAATTCAAACCGGCACTAGGAAACAGACTGAGATACCAGAGTAAAAGTTTCTCCTGAAAACCGTTCAATTTTTGCTAAATGAACGAACGTCTCTCCACATGCTCAGATCTGAGAGAAAAGTGTGTGTGAAAGCCGAACTTCTACTAGCTTTTTGGGAACACATAGTTCCTATTCAGTTGCAAACTACACTCTATAAATATATAAGGGGAGGTTCCAACCCCAACTCGGTTTTACTTTGAAATCTGTAGGAACTTCAAACCGGCACTAGGAAAGAGAGTGAAAACCAGAGTAAAATTTTCTCCTGCAAACCGTACCCTTGTGCAAGATGAACGAAATTCTCTCCAAATCCTCAGTTCTGAGAGATATGTGTGTGGGAAAGCCGTCTTTCAACTATCTTGTTGGGAACACAAAGATCCTTTTCAGTTGCAAACTACACTCCATACATATATATTGGGATGTAATAGCTCCAACTCGGTGTTACAGTGAAAACTACAGGAACTTCAAACCGGCACTAGGAATCAGATTTGGAAACCAGAGAAAAGTTTCTCCTGAAAAACTTTCAATTCGTGCTAGATGAACGAACTTCTCTCCACAAGCTCAGTTCTGAGAGATAAGTGTGTGTGAAAGCCGAACTTCTCCTAGCTTGTTGGGAACACATAGTTCCTATTCAGTTGCAAACTATACTCCATAAATATATAAGGGGAGGTACTAGCCCCAACTCGATTTTACAGTGAAAACTGCAGGAACTTCAAACCGGCACTACGAAACAGACTGATAAACCAGAGTAATATTTTCTCCTGCAAACCGTTCCCTTTGTGCTAGATGAACGAACGTCTCTCCACATGCTCAGTTCTGAGAGATAAGTGGTGTGAAAGCCGTCCTTCACCTAGCTTGTTGGGAACACAAAGTTCATTTCCAGTTGCAAACTACACTCAATACATATATATGGGGATGTACTAGATTCAAATCGATTTTACAGTGAAAACTGCAGGAATTTCAGACCGGCACTAGGAATCAGACTGAGAAACCAGAATAAAACTTTCTCCTGCAAACAGTTCCCATTGTGCTAGATGAACGAAATTCTCTCCACATGCTCAGTTCTGAGAGATAAGTGTGTTTGAAAGCCTTACTTCACCTAGCTTGTTGGGAACACAAAGTTCATTTCCAGATGCAAACTAGTCTCCATATATTTATAAGGGGATGTACTAGCTACAATTAGACTTTACAGTGAAAACTGCAGTAACTTCAAACCGGCACTAGGGAACAGACTGAGAAACCAGAGTAAAAGATTCTCCTGCAAACCGTTCCCTTTTTGCTAATAGAACGAACGTCTCTCCACAGGCTAAGTTATTAGAGATAAGTGTGTGTGAAACCCGTTCTTCACCTAGCTTTTTGGGAATACAAATTTCCTTTCCAGTTGCAAACTACACTCCATAAATATATATGGGGTTGTACTAGCTCCAACTCGGTTTTACAGTGAAAACTGCAGGAACTTCAAACCGGCACTAGGAAACAGACTGAGAAACCAGAGTAAAAGTTTTTCCTGCAACCCGTTCCCTTTGTGCTAGATGAACGAACGTCTCTCCACATGCTCAGTTCTGAGAGAAATGTGTGTGTGAAAGCCGTCCTTAAACTAGCTTGTTGGGAACACAAAGTTCCTTTCCAGTTGCAAACTACACTCCATACATATATAAGGGAATTACTAGTTCCAAGCGGATTTAAATTGAAAACTGCAGGAAATTCAACCCGGCACTAGGAAACAGACTGAAAAACCAGAGTAAAAGTTTCTCCTGCACCCCGTTCCCTTTGTGCTAGATGAACGAAATTCTCTCCAAATCCTCAGTTCTGAGAGATATGTGTGTGGAAAAGCCGTCCTTCACCTAGCTTGTTGGGAACACAAAGATCCTTTTCAGTTGCAAACTACACTCCATACATATATATGGGGATGTAATAGCTCCAACTCGGTGTTACAATGAAAACTACATGAACTTCAAACCGGCACTAGGAAACAGACTGAGATACCAGAGTAAAAGTTTCTCCTGAAAACCGTTCAATTTGTGCTAAATGAACGAACGTCTCTCCACATGCTCAGTTCTGAGAGAAAAGAGTGTGTGAAAGCCGAACTTCTCCTAGCATTTTGGGAACACATAGTTCCTATTCAGTTGCAAACTACACTCCAAAAATTTATAAGGGGAGGTTCCAACCCCAACTCGGTTTTACATTGAAAGCTGTAGGAACTTCAAACCGGCACTAGGAAACAGAGTGAAAAACCAGAGTAAAATTTTCTCCTGCAAACCGTTCCTTTTGTGCTAGAAGAACGAAATTCTCTCCACATGCTCAGTTCTGAGAGATAAGTGTGTGTGAAAGCCGTATTTCACATAGCTTGTTGGGAACACAAAGTTCCTTTCCAGTTGCAAACTAGTCTCCATACATTTGTAAGGGGTTGTACTAGCTACAACTCGATTTTACATTGAAAACTACAGTAATTTCAAACCGGGACTAGGAAACAGACTGTGAAACCAGAGTAAAAGTTTCCCCTGCAACCCGTTAATTTTGTGCTAGATGAAAGAACGTCTCTCCACATGTTCAGTTCTGAGAGATAAGTGTGTGTAAGCCGTCCTTCACCTAGCTTGTTGGGAACACAAAGTTCCTTTCCAGTTGCAAATTACACACCATATATTAATATGGGGAGATAGTAGCTCCAAATCGGTTTTACAGTGAAAACTGAAGGAACTTCAAACAGGCACTAGGAAACAGACTGAGAAACCAGAGTAAAATTTCTCCTGCAGTCCTTTCCCTTTGTGCTAAGTGAACGAACGTCTCTCCAAATGCTCATTTCTGAGAAATAAGTGTGTGTGAAAGCCGTACTTCTACTAGCTTGTTGGGAACTCAAAGTTCATTTCCAATTGCAAACTACAATTCATAAATATATATCGGGAAGTACTAGCTCCAAATCGGTTTTACAGTGAAATATGCAGAGACTTAAATCCGGCACTAGGGAACAGACTGAGAAACCAGAGTAATAGTTTCTGCTGCAACCCGTTCCTTTGTGCTAGATGAACGAATGTCTCTCCACATGCTCAGTTCTGACAGATAAGTTTGTGCGAAAGCCGTACTTCACCTAGCTTATTGGGAACCCAAAGTTCCTTTCTAGTTGCAAACTACACTCCGTAAATATATATGGGGATGTACTAGCCCCAACTCGGTTTTAGAGTGTAAACTGCAGGAAATACAAACCGGCACTAGGAAACAGACTGAGAAACCAGAGTAAAAGTTTCTCCTGCAACCCGATCCCTTTGTGCTAGTTGAACGAAAGTCTCTACACATGCTCAGTTCTGAGAGATAAGTATGTGCGAAAGCCGTCCTTCATATAGCTTGTTGTTAACACAAAGTTCCTTTCCAGTTGCAAACTAAACTCCATACATATATATGGGGATGTACTAGCTCCAACACGGTTTTACAGTGAAAACTGCAGGAACTTCTAACCGGCACTCGGAAACAGACTGAGAAACCAGAGTATAAGTTTCTCCTGCAATCCGTTCCATTTTTCCTAGATGAACGAACGTCTCTTCACTTGCTCAGTTCTGAGAAATATGTGTGTGTGAAAGCTGTCTTTCACCTAGCTAGTTGGGAAAACAAAGTTCCTCTCTAGTTGCAAACTAAACTTCATAAATATATATATATGGGTAAGTACTAGATCAAACTCGGTTTGACAGTGATAACTGAAGGAAATTCTAACCCGCACAAGGAAACAGACTGAGAAACCAGAGTAAAATTTTCTCCTGCAAACCGTTCCCTTTGTGCTAGATGAACGAACGTCTCTCTACATGCTCAGTTCTGAGAGATAAACGTGTGTTAAAGCCGTCTTTAACCTAGCTTGTTTGGAACACACTGTTCCTTTTAAGTTGCAAACTACACTCCATACATATATAAGGGAGGTACTAGCCCAATCTCTGTTTTAGAGTGAAAACTGCAGGAACTTCAAACCGGAACTAGGAAACAGACTGAGAAACCAGAGTAAAATTTTCCCTGCAACCCGTTCCCTTTGTGCTAGATGAACGAACGTCTCTCCACATGATCAGTTCTGAGAGATAAGTGTGTGTGAAAGCCGTCCTTCACCTACTATGTTGGGAACACAAAGTTCATTTCCAGTTTCAAACTACACTCCATACATATATATGGGGATATACTAGATCCAACTCGATTTTACAGTGAAAACTGCAGGAACTTCAGACCGGCACTAGGAATCAGACTGAGAAACCAGAGTAAAAGTTTCTCCTGCACACCGTTCCCTTTGTGCTAGAAGAACGAAAGTCTCTATACATGCTCAATTCTGAATGACAATTGTGTGTGAATGCCGTCCTTCACCTAACTTGTTGGGAAAACGAAGTTCCTTTCCAGTGTCAAACTACACTCCATATATATATAATGGAATTACTAGCTCCAAATGGGTTTTAAAGTTAAAAATGCAGGAACTTCAAACCGGCACTAGGAAACAGTCTGAGAAACCAGAGTAAAAATTTCTCCTGCAACACGTTCAAATTGTTCAAGGTGAACGAACGTGTCACCACATGCTCAGTTCTGAGAGATAAGTGTGTGTGAAAGCCATATTTCAACTAGCTTGTTGGGAACACAAAGTCCCTTTCCAGTTGCAAACTACACTCCATAAATATATATGAGGAGGTACAATCTCCAACTCCATTATACAGTTAAAACTTCAGGAACTTCAAACCGGCACTAGGGAACAGACTGAGAAACCAGAGTAAAAGTTTCTCCTGCAACCCGTTCCCTTTGTGCTAGATGAACGAACGTCTCTCCACATGCTCAATTCTGAGAGATAATTGTGTGTGAAAGCCGTACTTCACCTAGCTTGTTGGGAATACAAAGTTCCTTTCCAGTTTCAAACTACACTCCATACATATATATGGGGTTGTACTAGCTCCAACTCGGTTTTACAGTGAAAAATGCAGGAACTTCAAACCGGTACTAAGAAACAGACTGAGAAACCAGAGTAAAAGTTTACCCTGCAAAAATTTCCCTATGTGCTAGATGAACGAACGTCTCTCCACGTGCTGTGTTCTGAGAGAAATCTATGTGTGAAAGCAGTTCTTCACCTAGGTTGTTGGGAACACAAAGTTCCTTTCCAGTTGCAAACTACACTCCATACATATATATGGGGATGTACTAGCTCCAACTCGGTTTTACAGTGAAAACTGCAGGAATTTCAAACCTTCACTAGGAAACAGAATGAAAAACCATAGTAAAAGTTTCTCCTGCAATCCTTTCCCTTTGTGCTTGATGAATAAACGTCTCTCCACAGACTCAGTTCTGAGAGATAAATTTGTGTAAAACCGTACTTCACCTAGCTTGTTGTTAACCCAAAGTTCCTTTTCAGTTGCAAACTACACTCCATACATATATATGGGGATGTACTAGCTCCAACTTATTTTACAGTGATAACTGCAGGAACTTCAAACCGGCACTAGGAAACAGACTGAGAAACCAGGGTAAAATTTCTCCTGCAAACCGTTCTATTTGTGCTAGATGAATGAACGTCTCTCAACATGCTCAGTTCTGAGAGATAAGTGTGTGTGAAAGCCGTCATTCACCTAGCTGGTTGGGAACACAACGTTCCTTTCCAGATGCAAACTGCAATCCATACATATATAAGGGCAGTACTAGCTCCAACTCGGTTTTAAAGTGAAAACTGCAGGAACTTCAAACCGGCACTAGGAAACAGATTGAGATACAAGAGTAAAGGTTTCTCCTGCAACCAGTTCCCATTGTGCTAGATGAACGAAAGTCTCCCACATGCTGATTTCTGAGAGATAATTGTGTGTGAAAGCCGTCCTTCATTTAGCATGTTGGGAACACAAAGTTCCTTTCCAATTGCAAAATACACTCCACACATATATAAGGTAATTACTAGCTCCAACGCGGTTTTAAAGTGAAAACTGCAGGAACTTCAAACCGGCACTATGAAACAGACTGAGAAACCAGAGTATAAGTTTCTCCTGCAAACCGTTCCCTTTGTGCTACATGAACGAACGTCTCCCGACAGGCTCAGTTCTGAGAGATAAATGTGTGTGAAAGCCGCCCTTGACATAGCTTGTTGGGAATACAAAGTTCCTTTCCAGTTGCAAACTACACTTCATACATATATATGTGGAGGTATTAGCTCCAACTCGTTTTTACAGTGAAAACTGCAGGAACTTCAAACCGGCACTAGGAAACAGACTGAGAAACGAGAGTAAAAGTTTCTCCTGCAACCCGTTCCCTTTGAGCTAGATGAACGAACGTCTCCCGACAGGCTCAGTTCTGAGAGATAATTGTGTGTGAAAGCCGTCCTTCACCTAGATTGTTTGGAACACAAAGTTTCTTTTCAGTTGCAAACTACAATTCCATACATATATATGGGGAAGTACTAGCTCCGAATCGGTTTTACATTGAAACTGCAGGAACTTCAAAACCGCACTAGGAAACAGAGTGAGAAAAAAGAGTAAACCATTCTTCTTGAAACAGTTCCCTTTGTGCTAAATGAACGAACGTCTCTCCACATGCTCAGTTCTGAAAAATAAGTGTTTGTGAAAGCCGCGCTTCACCTAGATTGTTGGGAACACAAAGATTCTTTTCATTTGCAAACTGCAATCCATACATATATATGGGGATGTACTAACTCCAACTCGGTTTTACAGTGAAAAATGCAGGAACTTCAACCGCACTAGGAAACAAACTGAGAAACCAGAGAAAAAGTTCCACCTGCAAAACTTTCCCTTTGTGCTAGATGAACGAACTTCTCTCCACATGCTCAGTTCTGAGATATAACTGTGTTTGAAAGCCGTACTTCACCCAGCTTGTTTGGAAAACAAGGTTTCTTTTCATTTGCAAACTACACTCCATACACATATATGGGGAGGTACAAGGTCCAACTCGGTTTTACAGAGAAAACTGCAGGAACTACTAACCGGTCCTAGGAAACAGGATGAGAATCCAGAGTAAATGTTTTTCCTGCAATCTTTTCCCATTGTGCTAGATGAACGAAATTCTCTCCACATGCTCAGGTCTGAGAGATAATTGTGTGTTAAAGCCGTCCTTCACCTAGCTTGTTGGGAACACAAAGTTTCTTTTAAGTTGCCACTACACACCATACAAATATATGGGGTGATAATAGGTCCAACTCGGTTTTACAGTGAAAACTGCAGGAACTTCAAACCGGCACTAGGAAAAAGTCTGAGAAACGAGAATAAAAGTTTCTCCTGCAAGCAATTCCATTTGTGCTAGATGAACGAAGGTCTCTCCTCATGCTCATTTCTGAGAGATAAATGTGTGTGAAAGCCGTCCTTCACCAAGCTTGTTGGGAACACTAAGTTTCTTTTCAGTAGCAAAATACACTCCGTAGATTTATAAGGTTAGGTACTAGCTCCAACTCCATTATACAGTGAAATCTGCAGGAACTTCAAACCGGCACTAGGAAAAAGACTGAGAAACCAGAGTAAAAGTTTCTCATGCAACCCGTTCCCCTTGTGCTAGATGAACGAACGTCTCTCCATATGCTCAATTCTGAGAGATAAGTGTGTCTGAAGCCGTACTTCACCTAGTTTGTTGGGAACTCAAAGTTTCTTTTCATTTGCAATCTACAATCTATAAATATATATGGGGTGGTACAAGCTCCAACTCGGTTTTACAGTGAAATCTGCAGGAAATTCAAACCGGCAATAGGAAACAGACTGAGAAACCAGAGTAAAGTTTCTCGTGCAACTTTTTCCGTTTGTGCTAGATGAACAAACATCTCTCCAAATGCTCAGTTCTGAGAGATAATTGTTGTGAAAGTCGTCCTTCACCTAGCTTGTTGGAAATACAAAGTTTCTTTTCAGCTGCAATCTACACTCCATACATATATATGGGAAGTTACCAACTCCAAATCGTTTTTAGAGTGAAAATTGCAGGAACTTCAAACCGGCACTAGGAAACAGACTGAGAATCCAGAGTATATGTTTCTTCTGCAAACAGTTCACTTTGTGCTAGATGAACGAACGTCTATTCACGTGCTCAGTTCTGAGAGATAAGTGTGTGTGAAAGTCGTCCTTCAAATTGCTTGTTGGGAACACAAAGATCCTTTTCAGTAACAAACTACACTCCATACATATATATGGGTAGGTACTACATCCAACTCTGTTTTACAGTGAAAAATGCAGAAACTTCAAATCGAGACTAGGAAACAGACTGAGAAACCAGAATAAAAGTTTCTCCTGCAACCAGTTCCCTTTGTGCTAGATGAACGAACGTCTCTCCACATGCTCAGTTCTGAGAGATAAGTGTGTTTGAAAGCCGTCCTTCACCTAGCTTGTTGGGAACACAAAGTTCCCTTCCAGATGCAAATTACACTCCATACATATATATGGGGAGGTACTAGCTCCAACTCAGTTTTACAGTGAAAACTGCAGTAACTTCAAAACGACACTAAGAGACAGACTGAGAAACAGAGTAAAAGTTTCTCCTGCAAACCGATCCCTTTTTGCTAGATGAACGAATATCCCTCCACATGCTCAGTTCTCAGAGATAAGTGTGTGTGAAAGCCGTCCTTCACATCACTTGTTGTTAACACAAAGGTTCTTTTCAGTTGCACACTACACTCCTTACATATATATGGGGAATTACAAGCACCAACTCGATTTTACAGTGAAATCTGCCGGGACTTCAAACAGGCACTAGGAAACAGACTGAGAAACCAGAGTAAATTTTACTCCTGCAACCCGGTCCCTTTGTGCTAGATGAACGAACGTCTCTCGACATGCTCAGTTCTGAGGGATGTATGTGTGTGAAAGCCGTACTTCACCTAGCTTGTTGGGAACACAATGATTCTTTTAAGTTGGAAACTACAATCCATAAATATATATGGGGAGGTACTAGCTCCAACAATCATTTAAAGGGAAAACTGCAGGAACTTCAAACCGGCAATAGGAAACAGATTGAGAAAACAGAGTAAATGTTTCTCCGGCAAACCGTTCAGTTTGTGCTACATGAATGAACGTCTCTACACATGCTCAGTTCTGAGATATAACTGTGTGTGAAAGCCGTACTTCACCCAGCTTGTTTGGAACACAAGGTTTCTTTTCAGTTGCAAACTACACTCCATACACATATATGGGGAGGTATAAGGTCCAACTCGGTTTTACAGAGAAAACTTCAGGAACTACTAACCGGTCCTAGGAAACAGGATGAGAATCCAGAGTAAATGTTTTTCCTGCAATCCTTTCCTATTGTGGTAGATGAACGAAATTCTCTCCACATGCTCAGGTCTGAGAGATAATTGTGTGTTAAAGCCGTCCTTCACCTAGCTTGTTGGGAACACAAAGTTTCTTTTAAGTTGCAAACTACACACCATACAAATATATGGGGTGATAATAGGTCCAACTCGGTTTTACATTGAAAACTGCAGGAACTTCAAACCGGCACTAGGAAAAAGTCTGAGAAACCAGAATAAAAGTTTCTCCTGCAAGCAATTCCATTTGTGCTAGATGAACGAAGGTCTCTCCTCATGCTCACTTCTGAGAGATATGTGTGTGTGAAAGACGTCCTTCCCCTAGCTTGTTGGAAACACAAAGATTCTTTTCAGTTGTAAAATACACTCCATACATATATAAGGGGAGGTACTAGCTCCAACTCGGTTTTACAGGGAAAATGGACAGGTAATTCCAACCGGCACTAGGAAACAGACTGAGAAACCGGAGTAAAATTTTATCCTGCAATCCATTCCATTTGTGCTAGATGAACGAATGTCTCTCCTCATGCTCAGTTCTGAGAGATAAGTGTGTGTGAAAGCCGTCCTTCACCTAGCTTGTTGGGAACACAAAGTTTCTTTTCAGTAGCAAAATACACTCCGTAGATTTATATGGTTAGGTACTAGCTCCAACTCCATTGTACAGTGAAATCTGCAGGAACTTCAAACCGGCACAAGGAAAAAGACTGAGAAACCAGAGTAAAAGTTTCTCCTGCAACCCGTTCCCTTTGTGCTAGATGAACGAACGTCTCTCCACATGCTCACTTCTGAGAGATAAGTGTGTGTGAAAGCCGTTCTCCACCCAGCTTGTTGGGAACACAAAGTTTCTTTTCATTTGCATACTACACTCCATATATATTTATGGTGATATTCTGTCTCCAACTGTGTTTCATAGTTTAAACTGGTGGAAGTCCCAACAGCACTAGGAAACAGACTGAGAAACCGGAGTAATTCGTTCTCTTGCACCCCCTTCTCTTTGTGCTAGATGAACAAATATCTCTCCTCATGGTCATTTCTGAGAGATAAATTTGTGTGAAAGACCTTCTTCATCTGGATCCTTTCCAATATTATGTTTCTTTTTAGTTCCTAATTTCCCAACATTCATGTATATTGGGATGTAGTATTTGCTCAATTGATTTACAGAGATATCTTCATGAAGTTCAGACCGAGATTAGGAAAAATATTGAGTAACCAGTATAAGCGTTTCAACTGTAAACATTACCTTTATGATATATGTTCAAACATCTCTCCTCAAGCTCATTTCTGAGAGATAATTGTCCATGAAAGCAGTCTTTCACCTATCTTCCTGGGAACACATAGTTTCTTTTGTGTTGGAAACAACACTACATATATATATTTTTGGGATGTACTAGCTCGTATTCTGTTTTGCTCTGAAAGCCGCATGAACTTCAAACCGGCAGTAGGAAACAGACTAAGAAACCATTATAAGACTTTCTACTGAATCACCTCCCTTTTGCTAGATGAACGAACGTCTCTCTATATGTTGAATATTGAGTGTTAAGTGTGTGGGAAGTCTTCAATCTTCTAGGTTGCTGGGAACACATTTTTTTCTGTTGGAAACTGCCCTACATACATATATATGGGGATTACTAGCTCCAACTCAGCTTTACAGAAAATCTTCATGAAATTTACCCGGATCTATAATAAGATACTGAGAAACCAGTGTAATTTTTTCTACTGCAGACCATTCCATTTATACTGGATGATAGAAATTCTCATTCTCAATTCTGACAGATAAATATTTGTGTATGACATCAGAAACATTACTTGTTGGGAAAACAGTTTCTTTTCTGTAGGTAAATACACTACATGCATATATATGGGGAGGTACTAGCTCCAACTCGGTTTTACAGTGAAAATTGCAGGAACTTCAAACAGGCACTAGGAAACAGAATGAGAAACCAGAGTAAAAGTTTCCCCTTCAACCCGTTCCATTTGTGCTAGATGAACCAAAGTCTTTCCACATGCTCATATCTGAGAGATAAGTGTGTGTTAAAGCCGTCCTTCACCTAGATTTCTTGGAACACAAAGATTCTTTTCAGTTGCAAACTACACTCCATACATAAATATGGGGAGGTACAAGCTCCAAATCGGTTTTACATTGAAAACAGCAGGAACTTCAAAAAGGCACTAAGAAACAGACTGAGAAAATAGAGTAAATAATTCTCCTTGAACCCGTTCCATTTGTGCTATATGAACGAACGTCTCTCCACATGCTCAATTCAGAGTGTTAATTGTGTGTGAAAGCCGTCCTTCACCTAGCTTGTAGGGAACACAAAGTTTCTTTTCAGTTGCAAACTACACTCCATATTTATGTATGGGTTGGTACTAGCTCCAAGTCTGTTTTACAGTGAAAACTGCAGGAACTTCTAACCGGCACTAGGAAACAGACTGAGAAACCAGAGTAAACTTTCTCCTGCAAGCCGTTCCTTATGTGCTATGTGAACGAATGTCTCTCAACATGCTCTGTTCTGAGAGATATTTGTGTGTGAAAGCCGTACTTCACCCAGCATGTTGGGAACACAAAGTTTTCTTCAGTTGCAAATTACACTCCACACACATATATGGGGAGGTACAAGGTCCAACTCGGGTTTACAGAAAAAACTGCAGGAACTACTAACCTGTCCTAGGAAATAGGATGAGAATCCAGAGTAAACGTTTTTCCTGCAATCTTTTCCCATTGTGCTAGATGAACCAAATTCTCTCCACATGTTCATATCTGAAAGATAAGTGTGTGTGAAAGCCGTCCTTCACCTTATGTTGTTGGAAACACAAAGATTCTTTTCAGTTGCAAAATACACTCCATACATATTTATGGGTAGGTACTAGCTCCAACTCGGGTTTACAGAAAAAATCGGCAGGAAATTCCAACCGGCACTACGGAAAAGACTGTGAAATCAGAGTAAAAGTGTCCCCTGCAAACCATTCAATTTGTGCTAGATGAAGGAACGTCTCTCCACATGCTCAGTTCTGAGAAATATGTGTGTGTGAAAGCCGAACTTCACTTATCTTGTTGGGAACACAAAGTTCCTTTTCATTTGCAAACTACACTCCATACAAATATATGGGGAGGTACTAGATCCAACTCGGTTTTACAGGGAAAACCGCAGGAACTTCAAACCGGCACTAGAAAAATACTGAGAAAAGTAAGTATAAGTTTCCCCTGCAAACCGTTCCATTTGTGCTAGATGAACGAACGTCTATCCACATGCTCAGAACTGAAAAATAAGTGTTTGTGAAAGACGCACTTCACCTAGATTATTGGGAACACAATAATTCTTTTCATTTGCAAACTACAATCCATACATATATATGGGGATGTACTAACTCCAAGTCGGTTTTACAGTGAAAAATGCAGGAATTTCAACCGGCACTAGGAAACAAACTGAGAAACCAGAGAAAAAGTTTCTCCTGCAACCCGTTCCCTTTGTGCTAGATGAACGAAACTCTATCCACATTCTCAGTTTTGAGAGATAACTGTGTGTGAAAGCCGTACTTCACCCAGCTTGTTGGGAACACAAGGTTTCTTTTCAGTTGCTAACTACTCTTCATACATATATATGGGTTTGTACTAGCTCCAAGTCTGTTTTACAGTGAAAACTGAAGGAACTTCTAACCGGCACTAGGAAACAGACATAAAAAAGTGTAAACCATTCACTTTGAAACCGTTCCATTTGTGCTAGATGAACGAACGTCTCTGCACATGCTCAGGTCTGAGAGATAAGTGTGTGTGAAAGCCATCCTTCACCTTACCTTGTTGGAAACACAAAGATTCTTTTCATTTGCAAAATACACTCCATACATATTTATGGGGTGGTACTAGCTCAAACTCGGGTTTACAGGGAAAATCGGCAGGAAATTCCAACCGGCACTACGGAACAGACTGAGAAATCAGAGTAAAAGGGTCCCCTGCAAGCCATTCTCTTTGTGCTAGATGAAGGAACGTCTCTCCACATGCTCAGTTCTGAGAAATATGTGTGTGTGAATGCCGTCCTTCACCTAGCTTGTTGGGAACACAAAGTCCCTTTACAGTTGCAAACTACACTCCAAACATATATATGGGGACGTACTAACTCCAACTCTATTTTACAGTGGAAACTGCAAGAACTTCAAAAAGGCAATAGGAAACAGACTGAGAAAAAGGAGTAAAAGTTTCTCGTTGAACCCTTTCTTTTTGTGTTAGATGAACGAAAGTCTCGCCACATGCTCAAATCTTAGAAATAAGTGTTTGTGAAAGCCGTCCTTCACCTAGCTTGTTGGGAACACAAAGTTTCTTTTCATTTGCAAACTACACTCCATAAATATATATGGGGAGGTACTAGCTCCAACTCGGTTTTACAGTGAAAACTGCTGGAACTTCAAACCGGCACTAGGAAACAGAATGAGAAACCAGGAAAAATGTTTCTCCTTCAACACGTTCCCTTTGGCTAGATTAATGAACGTCTCTCCAAATGCTCAGTTCTAAAAAATAATCGTGTGTGAAAGCCTTCCTTCAACAAGGTTGTTGGGAACACAAGATTCTTTTCAGTTGCAAACTACACTCGATAAATATATATGGGGTGGTACGAGCTCCAAATCGGTTTTAGAGTGAAAACTGCAGGAACTTCAAACCGGCAGTAGGAAACAGACTGACAAAGCAGAGTAAAAGTTTCTCCTGCAACCCGTTCCCTTTGAGCTAGATTAACGAACGTCTCTCCACATGGTGAGTTCTGAGAGATAAATGTGTGTGAAAGACATTCTTCAACTAGCTTGTTGGGAAAACAAAGATTCTTTTCACTTGCAAACTACAATCCATATATATATATGGGGTGGTACTAGCTCCAACTCGATTTTACAGTGAAATCTGCAGTAACTTCATACCGGCACTATAAAACAGAGTGAGAAAAAAAGAGTAAATGTTTCTCCTGCAAACCGTTCCATTTGTGCTAGATGAACGAAAGTCTCTCCTCATGCTCAGATCTGAGAGATAAGTGTGTGTGAAAGCCGTCCTTCACCTAGCATGTTTGGAACACAAAGTTTCTTTTCAGTTGCAAACTACACTCTATACATTTATATGGGAAGGTACTAGCTCCAAATCGGTTTACAGTGAAAATTGCAGGAACTTCAAAACGGCACTAGGAAACAGACTGAGAAAAAAGAGTAAACCATTACCCTTGAAACCGTTCCCTTTGTGCTAGATGAACGAACGTCTCTCCACATGTTCAGTTCTGAGAAATATGTGTGTGTCAAAGCCGTCCATCACCTAGCTTATTTGGAACACAAACTTTCTTTTCAGTTGCAAAGTAAACTCCATACATATATATGGGGAGGTACTAGCTCCAACTCGGTTTTACAATGGAAACTGCAGGGAACTTCAAACCGGCACCAGGAAACAGACTGAGACACAAGAGTATAAGTTTAACTGCAAGACGTTCCCTTTTTGCTAGATGAACGAAAGTCTCTCCTCATGCTCAGTTCTGAGAGATAAGAGTGTGTGAAAGCCGTTCTTCACCTAGCTTGTTGGGAACACAAAGTTTCTTTTCAGTTGAAAAATACACTCCGTAGATTTATATGGGGTGGGTACTAGCTCCAACAAAGTTTTACAAGGAAAACTGCAGGAAATTCAAACCGGCACTAGGAAACAGACTGAGAAACCAGAGTAAAAGTGCCCCCTGCGAGCCATTCACTTTGTGCTAGATGAAGGAACGTCTCTCCACATGCTCAGTTCTGCGAAATATGTGTGTGTGAAAGCCGAACTTCACTTAGCTTGTTGGGAACACAAAGTTCTTTTTCATTTGGAAACTACACTCCATATATATATATATGGGGAAGTACTACCTCCAACTCGGTTTTACAGTAAAACTGCAGGATATTCAAACCGGCACTAGGAAACATACTGGGAAAAATGAGTAAAAGTTTCCCCTGCAACCCATTCCCTTTGTGCTAGATGAACGAAAGTCTCTCCACATGCTCAGTTCTGAGAAATAATTGTGTGTGAAAGCCGAACTTCACCTAGCTTGTTGGGAAAACAAACATTTTTTTTTCATTTGCAAACTACAATCCATACATATATATGGGGATGTTCTAATTCCAACTCCGTTTTACAGTGAAAACTGCTGGAACTTCAACCGGCACTAAGAAACAAACTGAGAAACCAGAGAAAAAGTTTCCCCTGCAACCCGTTCCCTTTGTGCTAGATGAACGAACGTCTCTCCACATGCTCAGTTCTGAGAGAAAACTGTGTGTGAAAGCCGTACTTCACCCAGCTTGTGGGGAACACAAAGTTTCTTTTCAGTTTCAAACTACACTCCATAAACTTATATGGGGAGGTACAAGGTCCAACTCGATTTTACAGAGAAACCTAGAGGAAATTCTTACCAGTCCTAGGAAACAGGATGAGAATCCAGAGTAAATGTTTTACCTGCAAACCTTTCCCATTGTGCTAGATGAATGAACGTCTCTACACATGCTATGTTCTCAGAGGTAAGTGTGTGAAAAAGCCGTACTTCACCCAGCTTGTTTGGAAAACAAAGTTTCTTTTCAGATTCAAACTATACTCCATAAATATATATGGGTTGGTACTAGCTCCAAGTCTGTTTTACAGTGAAAACTGCAGGAATTTCTAACCGGCACTAGGAAACAGACTGAGAAACCAGAGTAAAATTTCTCCTGCAAGCCGTTCCTTTTGTGCTAGATGAAAGAATGTCTCTCCACATGCTCTGTTCTGAGAAATATTTGTGTGTGAATGTCGTACTTCAACCAGCTTTTTGGGAACACAAAGTTACTTTTCAGTTGCAAACTCCACTCCATACATATATATGGTTAGGGACTAACTCCAACTCCGTTGTACAGTGAAATCTGCAGGAACTTCAAACCGGCACTAGGAAACAGACTGAAAAACCAGAGAAAAACTTTCTCCTGCAACCCTTTCCCATTGTGCTAGATGAACGAACGTCTCTCCACATGCTCAGTTGTGAGAGATATCTGTGTGTTAAAGCCGTACTTCACCCAGCTTGTTGGGAACACAAAGTTTCTTTTCAGTTGCAAACTACACTCCATACACATATATGGGGAGGTACAATGTCCAACACGGTTTTACAGAGAAAACTTCAGGAACTTCTAACCGGTCCTAGGAAACAGGATGAGAATCCAGAGTAAATGTTTTCCCTGCAAACCTTTCCCATTTTTCTAGATGAACGAAAGTCAATACACATGCTAAGTTCTCAGAGATAATTGTGTGAGAAAGCCGTACTTCATCCAGCTTGTTTGGAACACAAAGTTTCTTTTCAGTTGCAAACTACACTCCATATATATATATGGGTTTGTACTAGCTCCAAGTCTGTTTTACAGTGAAAACTGCAGGAACTTCTAACTTGCACTAGGAAACAGACTGAAGAACCAGAGTAAAATTTCTCCTAAAGCCGTTCCTTTGGTGCTAGGTGAACGAATGTCTCTCCACATGCTCTGTTCTGAGAGATATTTGTGTGTGAATGCCGTACTTCACCCAGCTTTTTGGGAACACAAAGTTTCTTTTCATTTGCAAACTACACTCCATACTTATTTATCGTGATATTCTGTCTCCAACTGTGTTTCATAGTTTAAACTGGTGAAAGTCCCAACAGCACTAGGAAACAGACTGAGAAACCGGAGTAATTGGTTCTCCTGCATCCCATTCTCTTTGTGCTAGATGAATAAATATCTCTCCTCATGGTCATTTCTGGGAGATAAATTTGTGTGAAAGACCTTCACCTGGCTCCTTTCGAACATTATGTTTCTTTTTAGTTCCTAAATTCCCTACATTCATGTATATTGGATGCAGTATATGCCTATTTGATTTACAGTGATATCTGCATGAAGTTCAGATCGAGAGTAGGAAAAATATTGAGTAAACAGTATAAGCGTTTCAACTGTAAACATTACCTTTATGGTATATGTTCAAACGTCTCTCCTCAAGCTCATTTCTGAGAGATAATTGTCCATGAAAGCAGTCTTTCACCTATCTTCCTGGGAACACATAGTTTCTTTTGTGTTGGAAACAACACTACATATATATATTTTGGGATGTACTAGCTCGTATTCTGTTTTGCTCTGAAAGCCGCATGAACTTCAAACCGGCAGTAGGAAACAGACTAAGAAACCATTATAAGACTTTCTACTGAATCACCTCCCTTTTGCTAGATGAACGAACGTCTCTCTATATGTTGAATATTGAGTGTTAAGTGTGTGGGAAGTCTTCAATCTTCTAGGTTGCTGGGAACACATTTTTTTCTGTTGGAAACTGCCCTACATACATATATATGGGGATTACTAGCTCCAACTCAGCTTTACAGAAAATCTTCATGAAATTTACCCGGATCTATAATAAGATACTGAGAAACCAGTGTAATTTTTTCTACTGCAGACCATTCCATTTATACTGGATGATAGAAATTCTCATTCTCAATTCTGACAGATAAATATTTGTGTATGACATCAGAAACATTACTTGTTGGGAAAACAGTTTCTTTTCTGTAGGTAAATACACTACATGCATATATATGGGGAGGTACTAGCTCCAACTCGGTTTTACAGTGAAAATTGCAGGAACTTCAAACAGGCACTAGGAAACAGAATGAGAAACCAGAGTAAAAGTTTCCCCTTCAACCCGTTCCATTTGTGCTAGATGAACCAAAGTCTTTCCACATGCTCATATCTGAGAGATAAGTGTGTGTTAAAGCCGTCCTTCACCTAGATTTCTTGGAACACAAAGATTCTTTTCAGTTGCAAACTACACTCCATACATAAATATGGGGAGGTACAAGCTCCAAATCGGTTTTACATTGAAAACAGCAGGAACTTCAAAAAGGCACTAAGAAACAGACTGAGAAAATAGAGTAAATAATTCTCCTTGAACCCGTTCCATTTGTGCTATATGAACGAACGTCTCTCCACATGCTCAATTCAGAGTGTTAATTGTGTGTGAAAGCCGTCCTTCACCTAGCTTGTAGGGAACACAAAGTTTCCTTTCAGTTGCAAACTACACTCCATATTTATGTATGGGTTGGTACTAGCTCCAAGTCTGTTTTACAGTGAAAACTGCAGGAACTTCTAACCGGCACTAGGAAACAGACTGAGAAACCAGAGTAAACTTTCTCCTGCAAGCCGTTCCTTATGTGCTATGTGAACGAATGTCTCTCAACATGCTCTGTTCTGAGAGATATTTGTGTGTGAAAGCCGTACTTCACCCAGCATGTTGGGAACACAAAGTTTTCTTCAGTTGCAAATTACACTCCACACACATATATGGGGAGGTACAAGGTCCAACTCGGGTTTACAGAAAAAACTGCAGGAACTACTAACCTGTCCTAGGAAATAGGATGAGAATCCAGAGTAAACGTTTTTCCTGCAATCTTTTCCCATTGTGCTAGATGAACCAAATTCTCTCCACATGTTCATATCTGAAAGATAAGTGTGTGTGAAAGCCGTCCTTCACCTTATGTTGTTGGAAACACAAAGATTCTTTTCAGTTGCAAAATACACTCCATACATATTTATGGGTAGGTACTAGCTCCAACTCGGGTTTACAGAAAAAATCGGCAGGAAATTCCAACCGGCACTACGGAAAAGACTGTGAAATCAGAGTAAAAGTGTCCCCTGCAAACCATTCAATTTGTGCTAGATGAAGGAACGTCTCTCCACATGCTCAGTTCTGAGAAATATGTGTGTGTGAAAGCCGAACTTCACTTATCTTGTTGGGAACACAAAGTTCCTTTTCATTTGCAAACTACACTCCATACAAATATATGGGGAGGTACTAGATCCAACTCGGTTTTACAGGGAAAACCGCAGGAACTTCAAACCGGCACTAGAAAAATACTGAGAAAAGTAAGTATAAGTTTCCCCTGCAAACCGTTCCATTTGTGCTAGATGAACGAACGTCTATCCACATGCTCAGAACTGAAAAATAAGTGTTTGTGAAAGACGCACTTCACCTAGATTATTGGGAACACAATAATTCTTTTCATTTGCAAACTACAATCCATACATATATATGGGGATGTACTAACTCCAAGTCGGTTTTACAGTGAAAAATGCAGGAATTTCAACCGGCACTAGGAAACAAACTGAGAAACCAGAGAAAAAGTTTCTCCTGCAACCCGTTCCCTTTGTGCTAGATGAACGAAACTCTATCCACATTCTCAGTTTTGAGAGATAACTGTGTGTGAAAGCCGTACTTCACCCAGCTTGTTGGGAACACAAGGTTTCTTTTCAGTTGCTAACTACTCTTCATACATATATATGGGTTTGTACTAGCTCCAAGTCTGTTTTACAGTGAAAACTGAAGGAACTTCTAACCGGCACTAGGAAACAGACATAAAAAAGTGTAAACCATTCACTTTGAAACCGTTCCATTTGTGCTAGATGAACGAACGTCTCTGCACATGCTCAGGTCTGAGAGATAAGTGTGTGTGAAAGCCATCCTTCACCTTACCTTGTTGGAAACACAAAGATTCTTTTCATTTGCAAAATACACTCCATACATATTTATGGGGTGGTACTAGCTCAAACTCGGGTTTACAGGGAAAATCGGCAGGAAATTCCAACCGGCACTACGGAACAGACTGAGAAATCAGAGTAAAAGGGTCCCCTGCAAGCCATTCTCTTTGTGCTAGATGAAGGAACGTCTCTCCACATGCTCAGTTCTGAGAAATATGTGTGTGTGAATGCCGTCCTTCACCTAGCTTGTTGGGAACACAAAGTCCCTTTACAGTTGCAAACTACACTCCAAACATATATATGGGGACGTACTAACTCCAACTCTATTTTACAGTGGAAACTGCAAGAACTTCAAAAAGGCAATAGGAAACAGACTGAGAAAAAGGAGTAAAAGTTTCTCGTTGAACCCTTTCTTTTTGTGTTAGATGAACGAAAGTCTCGCCACATGCTCAAATCTTAGAAATAAGTGTTTGTGAAAGCCGTCCTTCACCTAGCTTGTTGGGAACACAAAGTTTCTTTTCATTTGCAAACTACACTCCATAAATATATATGGGGAGGTACTAGCTCCAACTCGGTTTTACAGTGAAAACTGCTGGAACTTCAAACCGGCACTAGGAAACAGAATGAGAAACCAGGAAAAATGTTTCTCCTTCAACACGTTCCCTTTGGCTAGATTAATGAACGTCTCTCCAAATGCTCAGTTCTAAAAAATAATCGTGTGTGAAAGCCTTCCTTCAACAAGGTTGTTGGGAACACAAGATTCTTTTCAGTTGCAAACTACACTCGATAAATATATATGGGGTGGTACGAGCTCCAAATCGGTTTTAGAGTGAAAACTGCAGGAACTTCAAACCGGCAGTAGGAAACAGACTGACAAAGCAGAGTAAAAGTTTCTCCTGCAACCCGTTCCCTTTGAGCTAGATTAACGAACGTCTCTCCACATGGTGAGTTCTGAGAGATAAATGTGTGTGAAAGACATTCTTCAACTAGCTTGTTGGGAAAACAAAGATTCTTTTCACTTGCAAACTACAATCCATATATATATATGGGGTGGTACTAGCTCCAACTCGATTTTACAGTGAAATCTGCAGGAACGTCATACCGGCACTATAAAACAGAGTGAGAAAAAAAGAGTAAATGTTTCTCCTGCAAACCGTTCCATTTGTGCTAGATGAACGAAAGTCTCTCCTCATGCTCAGATCTGAGAGATAAGTGTGTGTGAAAGCCGTCCTTCACCTAGCATGTTTGGAACACAAAGTTTCTTTTCAGTTGCAAACTACACTCTATACATTTATATGGGAAGGTACTAGCTCCAAATCGGTTTACAGTGAAAATTGCAGGAACTTCAAAACGGCACTAGGAAACAGACTGAGAAAAAAGAGTAAACCATTACCCTTGAAACCGTTCCCTTTGTGCTAGATGAACGAACGTCTCTCCACATGTTCAGTTCTGAGAAATATGTGTGTGTCAAAGCCGTCCATCACCTAGCTTATTTGGAACACAAACTTTCTTTTCAGTTGCAAAGTAAACTCCATACATATATATGGGGAGGTACTAGCTCCAACTCGGTTTTTACAATGGAAACTGCAGGGAACTTCAAACCGGCACCAGGAAACAGACTGAGACACAAGAGTATAAGTTTAACTGCAAGACGTTCCCTTTTTGCTAGATGAACGAAAGTCTCTCCTCATGCTCAGTTCTGAGAGATAAGAGTGTGTGAAAGCCGTTCTTCACCTAGCTTGTTGGGAACACAAAGTTTCTTTTCAGTTGAAAAATACACTCCGTAGATTTATATGGGGTGGTACTAGCTCCAACAAGGTTTTACAAGGAAAACTGCAGGAAATTCAAACCGGCACTAGGAAACAGACTGAGAAACCAGAGTAAAAGTGCCCCCTGCGAGCCATTCACTTTGTGCTAGATGAAGGAACGTCTCTCCACATGCTCAGTTCTGCGAAATATGTGTGTGTGAAAGCCGAACTTCACTTAGCTTGTTGGGAACACAAAGTTCTTTTTCATTTGGAAACTACACTCCATATATATATATATGGGGAAGTACTACCTCCAACTCGGTTTTACAGTAAAACTGCAGGATATTCAAACCGGCACTAGGAAACATACTGGGAAAAATGAGTAAAAGTTTCCCCTGCAACCCATTCCCTTTGTGCTAGATGAACGAAAGTCTCTCCACATGCTCAGTTCTGAGAAATAATTGTGTGTGAAAGCCGAACTTCACCTAGCTTGTTGGGAAAACAAACATTTTTTTTTCATTTGCAAACTACAATCCATACATATATATGGGGATGTTCTAATTCCAACTCCGTTTTACAGTGAAAACTGCTGGAACTTCAACCGGCACTAAGAAACAAACTGAGAAACCAGAGAAAAAGTTTCCCCTGCAACCCGTTCCCTTTGTGCTAGATGAACGAACGTCTCTCCACATGCTCAGTTCTGAGAGAAAACTGTGTGTGAAAGCCGTACTTCACCCAGCTTGTGGGGAACACAAAGTTTCTTTTCAGTTTCAAACTACACTCCATAAACTTATATGGGGAGGTACAAGGTCCAACTCGATTTTACAGAGAAACCTAGAGGAAATTCTTACCAGTCCTAGGAAACAGGATGAGAATCCAGAGTAAATGTTTTACCTGCAAACCTTTCCCATTGTGCTAGATGAATGAACGTCTCTACACATGCTATGTTCTCAGAGGTAAGTGTGTGAAAAAGCCGTACTTCACCCAGCTTGTTTGGAAAACAAAGTTTCTTTTCAGATTCAAACTATACTCCATAAATATATATGGGTTGGTACTAGCTCCAAGTCTGTTTTACAGTGAAAACTGCAGGAATTTCTAACCGGCACTAGGAAACAGACTGAGAAACCAGAGTAAAATTTCTCCTGCAAGCCGTTCCTTTTGTGCTAGATGAAAGAATGTCTCTCCACATGCTCTGTTCTGAGAAATATTTGTGTGTGAATGTCGTACTTCAACCAGCTTTTTGGGAACACAAAGTTACTTTTCAGTTGCAAACTCCACTCCATACATATATATGGTTAGGGACTAACTCCAACTCCGTTGTACAGTGAAATCTGCAGGAACTTCAAACCGGCACTAGGAAACAGACTGAAAAACCAGAGAAAAACTTTCTCCTGCAACCCTTTCCCATTGTGCTAGATGAACGAACGTCTCTCCACATGCTCAGTTGTGAGAGATATCTGTGTGTTAAAGCCGTACTTCACCCAGCTTGTTGGGAACACAAAGTTTCTTTTCAGTTGCAAACTACACTCCATACACATATATGGGGAGGTACAATGTCCAACACGGTTTTACAGAGAAAACTTCAGGAACTTCTAACCGGTCCTAGGAAACAGGATGAGAATCCAGAGTAAATGTTTTCCCTGCAAACCTTTCCCATTTTTCTAGATGAACGAAAGTCAATACACATGCTAAGTTCTCAGAGATAATTGTGTGAGAAAGCCGTACTTCATCCAGCTTGTTTGGAACACAAAGTTTCTTTTCAGTTGCAAACTACACTCCATATATATATATGGGTTTGTACTAGCTCCAAGTCTGTTTTACAGTGAAAACTGCAGGAACTTCTAACTTGCACTAGGAAACAGACTGAAGAACCAGAGTAAAATTTCTCCTAAAGCCGTTCCTTTGGTGCTAGGTGAACGAATGTCTCTCCACATGCTCTGTTCTGAGAGATATTTGTGTGTGAATGCCGTACTTCACCCAGCTTTTTGGGAACACAAAGTTTCTTTTCATTTGCAAACTACACTCCATACTTATTTATCGTGATATTCTGTCTCCAACTGTGTTTCATAGTTTAAACTGGTGAAAGTCCCAACAGCACTAGGAAACAGACTGAGAAACCGGAGTAATTGGTTCTCCTGCATCCCATTCTCTTTGTGCTAGATGAATAAATATCTCTCCTCATGGTCATTTCTGAGAGATAAATTTGTGTGAAAGACCTTCACCTGGCTCCTTTCGAACATTATGTTTCTTTTTAGTTCCTAAATTCCCTACATTCATGTATATTGGATGCAGTATATGCCTATTTGATTTACAGTGATATCTGCATGAAGTTCAGATCGAGAGTAGGAAAAATATTGAGTAAACAGTATAAGCGTTTCAACTGTAAACATTACCTTTATGGTATATGTTCAAACGTCTCTCCTCAAGCTCATTTCTGAGAGATAATTGTCCATGAAAGCAGTCTTTCACCTATCTTCCTGGGAACACATAGTTTCTTTTGTGTTGGAAACAACACTACATATATATATTTTTGGGATGTACTAGCTCGTATTCTGTTTTGCTCTGAAAGCCGCATGAACTTCAAACCGGCAGTAGGAAACAGACTAAGAAACCATTATAAGACTTTCTACTGAATCACCTCCCTTTTGCTAGATGAACGAACGTCTCTCTATATGTTGAATATTGAGTGTTAAGTGTGTGGGAAGTCTTCAATCTTCTAGGTTGCTGGGAACACATTTTTTTCTGTTGGAAACTGCCCTACATACATATATATGGGGATTACTAGCTCCAACTCAGCTTTACAGAAAATCTTCATGAAATTTACCCGGATCTATAATAAGATACTGAGAAACCAGTGTAATTTTTTCTACTGCAGACCATTCCATTTATACTGGATGATAGAAATTCTCATTCTCAATTCTGACAGATAAATATTTGTGTATGACATCAGAAACATTACTTGTTGGGAAAACAGTTTCTTTTCTGTAGGTAAATACACTACATGCATATATATGGGGAGGTACTAGCTCCAACTCGGTTTTACAGTGAAAATTGCAGGAACTTCAAACAGGCACTAGGAAACAGAATGAGAAACCAGAGTAAAAGTTTCCCCTTCAACCCGTTCCATTTGTGCTAGATGAACCAAAGTCTTTCCACATGCTCATATCTGAGAGATAAGTGTGTGTTAAAGCCGTCCTTCACCTAGATTTCTTGGAACACAAAGATTCTTTTCAGTTGCAAACTACACTCCATACATAAATATGGGGATGTACAAGCTCCAAATCGGTTTTACATTGAAAACAGCAGGAACTTCAAAAAGGCACTAAGAAACAGACTGAGAAAATAGAGTAAATAATTCTCCTTGAACCCGTTCCATTTGTGCTATATGAACGAACGTCTCTCCACATGCTCAATTCAGAGTGTTAATTGTGTGTGAAAGCCGTCCTTCACCTAGCTTGTAGGGAACACAAAGTTTCCTTTCAGTTGCAAACTACACTCCATATTTATGTATGGGTTGGTACTAGCTCCAAGTCTGTTTTACAGTGAAAACTGCAGGAACTTCTAACCGGCACTAGGAAACAGACTGAGAAACCAGAGTAAACTTTCTCCTGCAAGCCGTTCCTTATGTGCTATGTGAACGAATGTCTCTCAACATGCTCTGTTCTGAGAGATATTTGTGTGTGAAAGCCGTACTTCACCCAGCATGTTGGGAACACAAAGTTTTCTTCAGTTGCAAATTACACTCCACACACATATATGGGGAGGTACAAGGTCCAACTCGGGTTTACAGAAAAAACTGCAGGAACTACTAACCTGTCCTAGGAAATAGGATGAGAATCCAGAGTAAACGTTTTTCCTGCAATCTTTTCCCATTGTGCTAGATGAACCAAATTCTCTCCACATGTTCATATCTGAAAGATAAGTGTGTGTGAAAGCCGTCCTTCACCTTATGTTGTTGGAAACACAAAGATTCTTTTCAGTTGCAAAATACACTCCATACATATTTATGGGTAGGTACTAGCTCCAACTCGGGTTTACAGAAAAAATCGGCAGGAAATTCCAACCGGCACTACGGAAAAGACTGTGAAATCAGAGTAAAAGTGTCCCCTGCAAACCATTCAATTTGTGCTAGATGAAGGAACGTCTCTCCACATGCTCAGTTCTGAGAAATATGTGTGTGTGAAAGCCGAACTTCACTTATCTTGTTGGGAACACAAAGTTCCTTTTCATTTGCAAACTACACTCCATACAAATATATGGGGAGGTACTAGATCCAACTCGGTTTTACAGGGAAAACCGCAGGAACTTCAAACCGGCACTAGAAAAATACTGAGAAAAGTAAGTATAAGTTTCCCCTGCAAACCGTTCCATTTGTGCTAGATGAACGAACGTCTATCCACATGCTCAGAACTGAAAAATAAGTGTTTGTGAAAGACGCACTTCACCTAGATTATTGGGAACACAATAATTCTTTTCATTTGCAAACTACAATCCATACATATATATGGGGATGTACTAACTCCAAGTCGGTTTTACAGTGAAAAATGCAGGAATTTCAACCGGCACTAGGAAACAAACTGAGAAACCAGAGAAAAAGTTTCTCCTGCAACCCGTTCCCTTTGTGCTAGATGAACGAAACTCTATCCACATTCTCAGTTTTGAGAGATAACTGTGTGTGAAAGCCGTACTTCACCCAGCTTGTTGGGAACACAAGGTTTCTTTTCAGTTGCTAACTACTCTTCATACATATATATGGGTTTGTACTAGCTCCAAGTCTGTTTTACAGTGAAAACTGAAGGAACTTCTAACCGGCACTAGGAAACAGACATAAAAAAGTGTAAACCATTCACTTTGAAACCGTTCCATTTGTGCTAGATGAACGAACGTCTCTGCACATGCTCAGGTCTGAGAGATAAGTGTGTGTGAAAGCCATCCTTCACCTTACCTTGTTGGAAACACAAAGATTCTTTTCATTTGCAAAATACACTCCATACATATTTATGGGGTGGTACTAGCTCAAACTCGGGTTTACAGGGAAAATCGGCAGGAAATTCCAACCGGCACTACGGAACAGACTGAGAAATCAGAGTAAAAGGGTCCCCTGCAAGCCATTCTCTTTGTGCTAGATGAAGGAACGTCTCTCCACATGCTCAGTTCTGAGAAATATGTGTGTGTGAATGCCGTCCTTCACCTAGCTTGTTGGGAACACAAAGTCCCTTTACAGTTGCAAACTACACTCCAAACATATATATGGGGACGTACTAACTCCAACTCTATTTTACAGTGGAAACTGCAAGAACTTCAAAAAGGCAATAGGAAACAGACTGAGAAAAAGGAGTAAAAGTTTCTCGTTGAACCCTTTCTTTTTGTGTTAGATGAACGAAAGTCTCGCCACATGCTCAAATCTTAGAAATAAGTGTTTGTGAAAGCCGTCCTTCACCTAGCTTGTTGGGAACACAAAGTTTCTTTTCATTTGCAAACTACACTCCATAAATATATATGGGGAGGTACTAGCTCCAACTCGGTTTTACAGTGAAAACTGCTGGAACGTCAAACCGGCACTAGGAAACAGAATGAGAAACCAGGAAAAATGTTTCTCCTTCAACACGTTCCCTTTGGCTAGATTAATGAACGTCTCTCCAAATGCTCAGTTCTAAAAAATAATCGTGTGTGAAAGCCTTCCTTCAACAAGGTTGTTGGGAACACAAGATTCTTTTCAGTTGCAAACTACACTCGATAAATATATATGGGGTGGTACGAGCTCCAAATCGGTTTTAGAGTGAAAACTGCAGGAACTTCAAACCGGCAGTAGGAAACAGACTGACAAAGCAGAGTAAAAGTTTCTCCTGCAACCCGTTCCCTTTGAGCTAGATTAACGAACGTCTCTCCACATGGTGAGTTCTGAGAGATAAATGTGTGTGAAAGACATTCTTCAACTAGCTTGTTGGGAAAACAAAGATTCTTTTCACTTGCAAACTACAATCCATATATATATATGGGGTGGTACTAGCTCCAACTCGATTTTACAGTGAAATCTGCAGGAACTTCATACCGGCACTATAAAACAGAGTGAGAAAAAAAGAGTAAATGTTTCTCCTGCAAACCGTTCCATTTGTGCTAGATGAACGAAAGTCTCTCCTCATGCTCAGATCTGAGAGATAAGTGTGTGTGAAAGCCGTCCTTCACCTAGCATGTTTGGAACACATAGTTTCTTTTCAGTTGCAAACTACACTCTATACATTTATATGGGAAGGTACTAGCTCCAAATCGGTTTACAGTGAAAATTGCAGGAACTTCAAAACGGCACTAGGAAACAGACTGAGAAAAAAGAGTAAACCATTACCCTTGAAACCGTTCCCTTTGTGCTAGATGAACGAACGTCTCTCCACATGTTCAGTTCTGAGAAATATGTGTGTCAAAGCCGTCCATCACCTAGCTTATTTGGAACACAAACTTTCTTTTCAGTTGCAAAGTAAACTCCATACATATATATGGGGAGGTACTAGCTCCAACTCGGTTTTACAATGGAAACTGCAGGGAACTTCAAACCGGCACCAGGAAACAGACTGAGACACAAGAGTATAAGTTTAACTGCAAGACGTTCCCTTTTTGCTAGATGAACGAAAGTCTCTCCTCATGCTCAGTTCTGAGAGATAAGAGTGTGTGAAAGCCGTTCTTCACCTAGCTTGTTGGGAACACAAAGTTTCTTTTCAGTTGAAAAATACACTCCGTAGATTTATATGGGGTGGTACTAGCTCCAACAAGGTTTTACAAGGAAAACTGCAGGAAATTCAAACCGGCACTAGGAAACAGACTGAGAAACCAGAGTAAAAGTGCCCCCTGCGAGCCATTCACTTTGTGCTAGATGAAGGAACGTCTCTCCACATGCTCAGTTCTGCGAAATATGTGTGTGTGAAAGCCGAACTTCACTTAGCTTGTTGGGAACACAAAGTTCTTTTTCATTTGGAAACTACACTCCATATATATATATATGGGGAAGTACTACCTCCAACTCGGTTTTACAGTAAAACTGCAGGATATTCAAACCGGCACTAGGAAACATACTGGGAAAAATGAGTAAAAGTTTCCCCTGCAACCCATTCCCTTTGTGCTAGATGAACGAAAGTCTCTCCACATGCTCAGTTCTGAGAAATAATTGTGTGTGAAAGCCGAACTTCACCTAGCTTGTTGGGAAAACAAACATTTTTTTTTCATTTGCAAACTACAATCCATACATATATATGGGGATGTTCTAATTCCAACTCCGTTTTACAGTGAAAACTGCTGGAACTTCAACCGGCACTAAGAAACAAACTGAGAAACCAGAGAAAAAGTTTCCCCTGCAACCCGTTCCCTTTGTGCTAGATGAACGAACGTCTCTCCACATGCTCAGTTCTGAGAGAAAACTGTGTGTGAAAGCCGTACTTCACCCAGCTTGTGGGGAACACAAAGTTTCTTTTCAGTTTCAAACTACACTCCATAAACTTATATGGGGAGGTACAAGGTCCAACTCGATTTTACAGAGAAACCTAGAGGAAATTCTTACCAGTCCTAGGAAACAGGATGAGAATCCAGAGTAAATGTTTTACCTGCAAACCTTTCCCATTGTGCTAGATGAAAGAACGTCTCTACACATGCTATGTTCTCAGAGGTAAGTGTGTGAAAAAGCCGTACTTCACCCAGCTTGTTTGGAAAACAAAGTTTCTTTTCAGATTCAAACTATACTCCATAAATATATATGGGTTGGTACTAGCTCCAAGTCTGTTTTACAGTGAAAACTGCAGGAATTTCTAACCGGCACTAGGAAACAGACTGAGAAACCAGAGTAAAATTTCTCCTGCAAGCCGTTCCTTTTGTGCTAGATGAAAGAATGTCTCTCCACATGCTCTGTTCTGAGAAATATTTGTGTGTGAATGTCGTACTTCAACCAGCTTTTTGGGAACACAAAGTTACTTTTCAGTTGCAAACTCCACTCCATACATATATATGGTTAGGGACTAACTCCAACTCCGTTGTACAGTGAAATCTGCAGGAACTTCAAACCGGCACTAGGAAACAGACTGAAAAACCAGAGAAAAACTTTCTCCTGCAACCCTTTCCCATTGTGCTAGATGAACGAACGTCTCTCCACATGCTCAGTTGTGAGAGATATCTGTGTGTTAAAGCCGTACTTCACCCAGCTTGTTGGGAACACAAAGTTTCTTTTCAGTAGCAAACTACAGTCCATAAATATATATGGGGAAGTAATAGCTCCAACTCTGCTTTACAGTGAAAACTGCAGGAACTTCAAACCGGCACAAGGAAACACACTGAGAAAAATGAGTAAAAGTTTCCCCTGCAAACCGTTCCCTTTGTGCTAGATGAACGAACGTCTCTCCACATGCTCAGTTCTGAGAATTTAGTGTGTGTGAAAGCCGTCCTTCACCTAGATTGTTGGGAACAGAAAGTTCCTTTCACTTGCAAACTACACTCCATACATATATATAGTGATGTATTAACACCAACTCTGTTTTACAGTGAAAACTGCAGGAACTTCAACCGGCACTAGGAAACAAACTGAGAAACCAGAGAAAAAGTTTCTCTTGCAACCCGTTCCCTTTGTGCTAGATGAACGAACGTTTCTCCACATGCTCAGTTGTGGGAGATAACTGTGTGTGAAAGCCGTACTTCTCCCAGGTTGTTGTGAACACAAAGTTTCTTTTCAGTTGCAAACTACACTCCATACACATATATGGGGAGGTACAAAGTCCAACACGGTTTTTACAGAGAAAACTGCAGGAACTTCTAACCGGTCCTAAGAAAAATTTTGAGAATCCAGAGTAAATGTTTTTCCTGCAAACCTTTCCCATTGTGCTAGATGAACGAACGTATCTACACATGTTATGTTCTAAGAGATCATTGTGTGGAAAGCCGTATTTCACCCAGCTAGTTTGGAACACGAAGTTACTTTTCAGTTGCAAACTACACTCCATATATATATATGGGTTGGTACTAGCTCCAAGTGTGTTTTACAGTGAAAAATGCAGGAACTTCTAACCGGCACTAGGAAACAGACTGAGAAACCAGAGTAAAATTTCCCCTGCAAGCGGTTCTTTTTGTGCTAGATGAAAGAATGTCTCTCCACATGCTCTGTTCTGAGAGATATTTGTGTGTGAATGTCGTACTTCACCCAGCTTTTTGGGAACACAAAGTTTCTTTTCAGTTGCAAACTCCTCTCCATACATTTATATGGTTAGGTACTAGCTCCAACTCCGTTGTACAGTGAAATATGCAGGAACTTCAAACCGGCACTAGGAAACAGACTGAGAACCCAGAGTTAAAGATTCTCCTGCAAACCGTTCCCTTTGTGCTAGATGAACGAACGTCTCTCCACATGCTCACTTCTGAGAGTTAAGTGTGTGTGAAAGCCGTCCTTCTCCTAGCTTGTTGGGAACACAAAGTTTCTTTTCATTTGCAAACTACACTCCATACATATTTATGGTGATATTCTGTCTCCAACTGTGTTTCATAGTTTAAACTGGTGGAAGTCCCAACAGCACTATGAAACAGACTGATAATCCGGAGTAATTGGTTCTCCTGCATCCCCTTCTCTTTGTGCTAGATGAAGAAATATCTCTCCTCATGGTCATTTCTGAGAGATAAATTTGTGTGAAAGACCTTCTTCACCTGGCTCCTTTCGAACATTATGTTTCTTTTTAGTTCCTAAATTCCCTACATTCTTGTATATTGGGATGTAGTATCTGCCTATTTGATTTACAGTGATATCTGCATGAATTTCAGACCGAGAGAAGGAAAAATTTTGAGTAAACAGTACAAGCGTTTCAACTGTAAACATTACCTTTATGGTATATGTTCGAACGTCTCTCCTCAAGCTCATTTCTGAGAGATAATTGTCCATGAAAGCAGTCTTTCACCTATCTTCCTGGGAACACATAGTTTCTTTTGTGTTGGAAACAACACTACATATATATATTTTTGGGATGTACTAGCTCGTATTCTGTTTTGCTCAGAAAGCCGCATGAACTTCAAACCGGCAGTAGGAAACAGACAAAGAAACCATTATAAGTATATCTATTGAACCACGTCCCTTTTGCTAGATGAACGAACGCCTCTCTATATGTTAAATATTGAGTGTTAAGTGTGTGGGAAGTCTTCAATCTTCTAGGTTGTTGGGAACACATTTTTTTCTGTTGGAAACCGCCCTACATACATATATATGGGGATTACAAGCTCCAACTCAGCTTTACAGAAAAACTTCATGAAATTTACCCGGATGAATAGTAAGATACTGAGAAACCAGAGTAATTTATTCTACTACAGACCATTCCATTTATACTGGATGATAGAAATTCTCATTCTCAATTCTGACAGATAAATAATTGTGTATGGCATCAGAAAACTTACTTGTTGGGAAACAGTTTCTTTTCAGTAGGTAAATACACTACATGCATATATATGGGGAGGTACTTGCTCCAACTCGTTTTTACAGTGAAAACTGCAGGAACTTCAAACCGGCACTAGGAAACAGAATGAGAAACAAGAGTAAAAGTTTCCCATTCAACCCGTTCCATTTATGATAGATGAACCAACATCTCTCCACATGCTCATATCTTAGAGATAAGTGTGTGTGAAAGCCGTCCTACACCAAGCTTTCTTGGAACACAAAGTTTCTTTTCAGTTACAAACTACACTCCATACATAATATGGGGAGGTACTAGGTCCAAATCGGATTTACATAGAAAACTGCAGGAACTTCAAAACGGCACTAGGAAACAGACTGAGAAAAAACAGTAAAATATTCCCCTTGAAACTTTTTCATTTGTGCTAGATGAACGAACGTCTCTCCACATGCTCAGTTCTGAGAAATATGTGTGTTTGAAAGCCGTCCTTCACCTAGCTTTTTAGAACACAAAGTTTCTTTTCAGTTTCAAAGTACACTCCATACATATATATGGGGAGGCACTAGCTCCAACTCGATTTTACAATGGAAACTGCAGGAACTTCAAAACGGCACTAGGAAACAGCCTGAGAAACCAGAGTAAAATTTCTCCTGCAAGCGATTCCATTTGTGCTAGATGAACGAAGGTCTCTCCTCATTCTCAGTTCTCAGTGATAGGTGTGTGTGAAAGCCGTCCTTCACCTAGCTTTTTGGGAACACATAGTTTCTTTTCAGTTGCAAAATACACTCCATGGATATATGGGAAGTTACTAGCTCCAACACGGTTTTACAGGGAAAACTGCAGGAACTTCAAACCGGCACTAGGAAACAGACTGAGATACCAGAGTAAAATTTTCTCCTGCAATCCGTTTCCTTTGTGCTAGATGATCGAAAGTCTCTCCACATGCTCAGTTCTGAAAGATAAGTGTGTGTGAAAGCCGTCCTTCACCTAGCTTGTTGGGAACACAAAGTTCCTTTACAGTTGCAAACTACAATCCATAAAAATATATGGAGAGTTACTAGCTCCAACTCGGGTTTTACAGTGAAAACTGCAGGAACTTCAAACCGGCACTAGGAAACAGACTGAGAAACCAGAGTAAAAGTTTCTCCTGCAATCCGTACAATTTATGCTAGATGAACGAACGTGTCTCCACATGATCAGTTCTGAGAGATAACTGTGTGTGAAAGCCGTCCTTCACCTAGCTTGTTGGGAACACATAGTTCCTTTCCAGTTGCAAACTACCCTCCTTACATATATATATGGGGTACTAGCTCCTAGTTGATTTTACAGTGAAAACTGCAGGAACTTCAAACTGTAACTAGGAAACAGACTGAGAGACCAGAGTAAAAGTTTCTCCTGCAACCCGTTCCATTTGTGCTAGATGAACGAACGTCTCTCCACATGTTCAGTTCTGAGAGATAAATGTGTGTAAAAGCCGTTCTTCACCTAGCTTGTTGGGAACACAAAGTTCCTTTCCAGTTGCAAACTACAATCCATACATATATATCGGGAGGTACGAGCTCCAAATCGCTTTTACAGTGAAAACTGCAGTAACTTGAAACCGGCACTAGGAAACAGAATGATAAACCAGAGTAAATATACCTACTGCAACCCGTTCTTTGTGCTAGATGAACGAACGTCCCTCCACATGTTCAGTTTTGAGAGATAAGTCTGTGTGAATGCCGTACTTCACCTAGCTTGTTGGGAACACAAAGTTCCTTTCCAGTTGTAAACTACTCTCCATATAAATATATTGTGTGGTAATAGCTCCAAATCGGTTTTACAGTGAAAACTGCAGGAATTTCAAAACGGCACTAGGAAACAGATAGAGAAACTAGATTAATAGTTTCTCCTGCAACCCGTTCCATTTGTGCTAGATGAACGAACTTCTCTCCACATTTTCAGTTCTGAAAATAAGTGTGTGTGGAAGCCTATATTCACCTAGCTTGTTGGGAACACTAAGTTCCTTTATAGTTCCAAACTACACTCCATACATATATATGGGGAGCTACTAGCTCCAAGTCGGTTTACAGTGAAATCTGCAGGAACTTCAAACCGGCACTAGGAAACAGACTGAGAAACCAGAGTAAAAGTTTCTCCTGCAACCCGTTCCCTTTGTGCTAGATGAACGAACGTCTCTCCAAATGCTCAGATCTGAGAGAAATATGTGTGTGAAAGCCATCCTTCACCTAGCTTGTTGGGAACACAAAGTTCCTTTTCAGTTGCAAACTACAGTCTGTACACATATATGGGGTGGTACTAGCTCCAAATCCGTTTTAAGGTGAAAACTGCAGGAACTTCAAACTGGCACAAAGAAACAGTCTGAGAATCCAGAGTAATAGTTTGTCCTGCAAACCGTTCCCTTTGTGATAGATTAAAGAACGTCTCTCCACATGCTCAGTTCTGAGACAAAAGTGTGTGTGAAAGCCGTACTTCACCTAGCTTGTTGGGAACACAAAGTTCCTTTTCAGTTGCAAACTACACTCCATATATATATATATGGGGAGGTACTAGCTCCAACTCGGTTTTACACTGAAAACTGCAAGAAATTCAAACCGGCACTAGGAAACAGACTGAGAAATCAGAGTAAAAGTTTCTCATGCAACCCGTTCCCTTTGTGCTAGATGAAAGAACTTCTACACACATGCTCATTTCTGAGGGACAAGTTTGTGTGAAAGCCGTCATTTTAACCTGCTTGTTGGGAATACAAAGTTCCTTTCCATTTTCAAAGTACACTCCATACATATATGTGTGGTGGTACTAGTTCCAACTCGGTTTTACAGTGAATACTACAGGAAATTGAAACCGGCACTTGGAAACAGACTGAGAAACCAGAGTAAAATTTCTCTGTCAAACAGTTCCCTTTGTGCTAGATGAACGAACGTCTCTCCACATACTCAGTTCTGAGAGAAAAATGTGTGTTAAAGCCGTCCTTAAGCTAGCTTGTTGGGAACACAAAGTTCCTATTCAGTTGCAAACTACACTGCATACATATATAAGGGGAGGTACTAGTTCCAAATTTGTTTTACAGTGATAACTGCAGGAACTTCAGACAGACACTAGGAATCTGACTGAGAAACCAGAGTAAAAGTTTCTTTTGCAACCCGTACCATTTTTGCTAGATGAACGAACGTCTCTCCACATGCTCAGTTCTGAGAGATAAGTGTGTGTGAAAGCCGTCCTTCAACTAGCTTGTTGTTGACACAAAGTTCCTTTCCAGTTGCCAACTACACTCCATACATTTATAAGGGAAGTACTAGCTCCAATGCGTTTTTAAAGTGAAAACTGTAGGAACTTCAAACCGGCACTAGGAAACAGACTGAGAAACCAGAGTAAAATTTTCTCCTGCAATCCGTTTCCTTTGTGCTAGATGATCGAACATCTCTCCACATGCTCAGTTCTGAAAGATAAGTGTGTGTGAAAGCCGTCCTTCACCTAGCTTGTTGGGAACACAAAGTTCCTTTCCAGTTGCAAACAACAGTCCATAAAAATATATGGGGAGTTGCTAGCTCCAACTCGGTTTTACAGTGAAAACTGCAGGAACTTCAAAACGGCACTAGGAAACAGACTGAGAAACCAGAATAAAAGTTTCTCCTGCAATCCGTTCCTTTTGTGCTAGATGAACGAACGTGTCTCCACATGCTCAGTTCTGAGAGATAAGTGTGTGTTAAAGCCGTACTTCACCTAGCTTTTTGGGAACACAAAGTTCCTTTCCATTTGCAAACTACACTCCATACATATATATGAGGAGGTACGAGCTCCAAATCGGTTTTACAGTGAAAACTGCAGTAACCTGAAACCGGCACTAAGAAACATACTGAGAAACCAGAGTAAATGTTTCTACTGCAACCCGTTCCTTTGTGCAGGATTAACGAACGTCTCTCCACATGCTCAGTTCTGAGAGATAATTGTGTGTGAAAGCCGTAATTCACCTAGCTTTTTGGGAACACATATTTCCTTTTCAGTTGCAAACTACTCTCCATACATATATATTGGGAGGTATTAGCTCCAACTCGGTTTTACTGTGAAAATTGCAGGAACTTGAAACCGGCACTAGGAAACAGACTGAGAAACCAGAGTAAAAGTTTCCCCTGCATCCCGTTCCTTTTGTGTTAGATGAACGAACGTCTCTCCACATGCTTAGTTCTGAGAGATATGTGAGTGTTAAAGCCGTCTTTCACCTAGCTTGTTGGGAATACAAAGTTCCTTTCCAATTGCAAACTACACCCCATACATATATATGGGGATTTACAAGCTCCAACTCGGTTTTACATTGAAAACTCCAGGAACTTCAAACCGGCACTAGGAAACAGTGTGAGAAAACATAGTAAAAGTTTCTCCTGCAACACGTTCCTTTGTGCTAGATGAACGAAAGTCTCTCCACATGCTCAGTTCTGAGAGATAAGTGTGTGTGAAAGCCGACCTTCACATAGATTGTTGGGAACACCAAGTTGATATCCAGATGCAAACTAAACTCCATAAATATATATGGGGAGGTACTAGCTCCAAATCGGTTTTACAGTGAAAACTGCAGGAAATTCAAACTGGCACTAGGAAACAGACTGAGAAACCAGAATAAAGTTTCTCCTGCAACCCGTTCTCTTTGTGCTAGATGAACGAACGTCTCTCCATATGCTCAGTTCTGAGAGATAAGTGTGTGTGAAAGCCGTCCTTCAAATAGCTTGTTGGGAACACAAAGTTCCTTTTCAATTGCAAACTACATTCCTTACATATATATGGAGAGGTACTAGCTCCAACTCGGTTTTACAGTGAAAATTGCAGGAACTTGAAACCGGCACTAGGAAACAGACTGAGAAACCAGAGTAAAAGTTTCTCCTGCAACCCGTTCCTTTTTTGCTAGATGAACGAACGTCTCTCCACATGCTCAGTTCTGAGAGATAAGTATGTGTGAAAGCCGTCCTTCAACTAGCTTGTTGGGAACACAAAGTTCCTTTCCAAAAGCAAACTAGCATCCATATATTTATAAGGGGATGTACTAGCTACAACTCTATTTTACAGTGAAAACTGCAGGAGCATCAAAACTGGCACTAGGAAACAGACTGAGAAACCACAGTAAAAGTTTGTCCTGCAAACCGTTCCATTTGTGCTAGATGAAAGAACGTCTCTCCACAAGCTCAGTTCTGAGAGATAAGTGTGTGTGAAAGCCGTCCTTCACCTAGCTTGTTGGGAACACAAAGTTCATTTCCAGTTGCAAACTACACTCCATACATATATATGGGGAAATTCTAGCTCCAACTCGATTTTACAGTGATATCTGCAGGAAATTCAAACTGGCACTAGGAAACAGACTGAGAAACCAGAGTAAAAGTTTCTCCTGCAAACCGTTCCGTTTGTGCTAGATGAACGAACGTCTCTCCACATGCTCAGTTCTGAGAGATAACTGTGTGTGAAAGCCGTCCTTCACCAAGCTTGTTGGGAACACGAAGTTCCTTTCAAGATGCAAACTACATTCCATAAATATATAATGGAAGTACTAGCTCCAACGCGGTTTTAAAGTGAAAACTGCAGGAACTTCAAACCGGCACTAGGAAACAGACTGAGAAACCATAGTAAAAGTTTCACCTGCAACACTTTCCTTTGTGCTAGATGAACGAAAGTCTCTCCACATGCTCAGTTCTGAGAGATAAGTGTGTGTGAAAGCCGAACTTCACATAGATTGTTGGGAACACCAAGTTGCTATCCAGATGCAAACTACACTCCATAAATATATATGGGGAGGTACTAGCTCTAAATCGGTTTTACAGTGAAAACTGCAGGAAATTCAAACTGGCACTAGGAAACAGACTGAGAAACCAGAGTAAAAGTTTCTCCTGCAAACCGTTCCGTTTGTGCTAGATGAACGAACGTCTCTCCACATGCTCAGTTCTGAGAGATAACTGTGTGTGAAAGCCGTCCTTCACCAAGCTTGTTGGGAACACAAAATTCCTTTCCAGTTGCAAACTACACTCCATACATATATATGGGGATGTACTAGCTCCAACTCGGTTTTACAGTGAACACTGCAGGAATTTCATACCTTCACTAGGAAACAGACTGAGAAACCATAGTAAAAGTTTCTCCTGCAACCCTTTCCCTTTGTGCTTGATGAACGAACGTCTCAACATATGCTCAGTTCTGAGAGATAAGTGTGTGTGAAAGCCTTCCTTCACCTAGTTTGTTGGAACACAAAGATCCTTTCCATTTGCAAACTACACTCCATACATATATATGGGGATGTACTAGCTCCAACCCGGTTTTAGAGTGAAAACTGCAGGAATTACAAACCATCACTAGGAAACAGACTGAGAAACCAGAGTAAAAGTTTCTCCTGTAAACCGTTCCGTTTGTGCTAGATGAACGAATGTCTCTCCACATGCTCAGTTCTGAGAGATAACTGTGTGTGAAAGCCGTCCTTCACCAATCTTGTTGGGAACACAAAGTTCCTTTCCAGTTGCAAACTAAAATCCGTATATATATATGGGGGGTACTAGCTCCAAATCGGTTTTACAGTGAATACTGCAGGATGCTCAAACCGGCACTAGGAAACAGACAGAAAAACCACGGTAAAATTTTCTCCTGCAAACCGTTCCCTTTGGGCTTGATGAACGAAATTCTCTCAAAATCCTCAGTTCTGAGAGATATGTGTGTGGGAAAGTCGTCCTTCACCTAGCTTGTTGGGAACACAAAAATTTCCTTTCCAATTGCAAACTACACCCCATACATATATATGGGGATGTACTAGATCCAACTCGGGTTTACATTGAAAACTCCAGGAACTTCAAACCAGCACTAGGAAACACTGTGTGAAACCATAGAAAAAGTTTCTCCTGCAACACGTTCCTTTGTGCTAGTTGAACGAAAGTCTCTCCACATGCTCAGTTCTGAGAGATAAGTGTGTGTGAAAGCCGACCTTCACATAGATTGTTGGGAACTCCAAGTTGCTATCCAGATGCAAACTACACTCCATAAATATATATGGGGAGGTACTAGATCCAAATCAGTTTTACAGTGAATACTGCAGGAAATTCAAACCGGCACTAGGAAACAGACTGAGAAACCAAAGTAAAGTTTCTCCTGCAAACCGTTCTCTTTGTGCTAGATGAACGAACGTCTCTCCACATGCTCAGTTCTGAGAGATAAGTGTGTGTGAAAGCCGTCCTTCAACTAGCTTGTTGGGAACACAAAGTTCCTTTTCATTTGCAAACTACATTCCTTACATATATATGGAGAGGTACTAGCTCCAACTCGGTTTTACAGTGAAAATTGCAGGAACTTGAAACCGGCACTAGGAAACAGACTGAGAAACCAGAGTAATAGTTTCTCCTGCAACCCGTTCCGTTTGTGCTAGATGAACAAACGTCTTTCCAAATGCTCAGTTCTGAGAGATAATTATGTGTGAAAGCCGTCCTTCACCTAGATTTTTGGGAACACATAGTTCCTTTTAAGTTACAAACTACACTCCATACATATATATTGGTAGGTATTAGCTCCAACTCGGTTTTACAGTGAAAATTGCAGGAACTTGAAACCGGCACTAGGAAACAGACTGAGAAAATAGAGTAAAAGTTTCCCCTGCACCCGTTTCCCTTTGTGTTAGGTGAACGAACGTCTCTCTACATGCTCAGTTCTGAGAGATAAGTGTGTGTGAAAGCCGTCCTTCTCCTAGCTTGTTGGGAACACAAAGTTCCTTTTCAGTTTCAAACTACACTCCATATATATATGGGGATGTAATAGCTCCAACTCGGTGTTACAGTGAAAACTACAGGAACTTCAAACCGGCACTGGGAAACAGAGTGAAAACCAGAGTAAAATTTTCTCCTGCAAACCGTTCCTTTTGTGCTAGAAGAACGCAATTCTCTCCACATGCTCAGTTCTGAGAGATAAGTGTGTGTGAAAGCCGTACTTCACATAGCTTGTTGGGAACACAAAGTTCCTTTCCAGTTGCAAACTAGTCTCCATACATTTATAAGGGGATGTACTAGCTACAACTCGATTTTACAGTGAAAACTCCAGTAAAATCAAACCGGGACTAGGAAACAGACTGAGAAACCAGAGTAAAAGTTTCTCCTGCCACCCGATTCCTTTGTGCTAGTTGAACGAATGTCTCTCCACATGCTCAGTTCTGAGAGATAATTATGTGCCAAAACCGTCCTTCATATAGCTTGTTGTGAACACAAAGTTCCTTTCCAGTTGCAAAATAAACTCCATACATATATATGGGGATGTACTAGCTCCAACACGGTTTTACAGTGAAAACTGCAGGAACTTCAAACCGGCACTCGGAAACACACTGAGAAAACAGAGTATAAGTTTCTCCTGCAATCCGTTCCATTTTTCCTAGATGAACGAACGTCTCTTCACATGCTCAGTTCTGAGAAATAAGTGTGTGTGAAAGCTGTCCTTCACCTAGCTAGTTGGGAAAACAAAGTTCCTCTCTAGTTGCAAACTAAACTTCATAAATATATATATATGGGTAAGTACTAGATCAAACTCGGTTTTACAGTGATAACTGAAGGAAATTCAAACCGGCACAAGGAAACAGACTGAGAAAGCAGAGTAAAATTTTCTCCTGCAAACCGTTCCCTTTGTGCTAAATGAACGAACGTCTCTCCACATGCTAAGTTCTGAGAGATAAGTATATGTTAATGTCGTACTTCACATAAATTATTGGGAACACAAAGTTCCTTTTCAGTTGCAAACTACACTCCATACATATATATGGGGTGGTACTATCTCCAACTCGGTTTTACAGTGATAACTGCAGGGATTTCAAACCGGCACTAGGAAACAGACTGAGAGACCAGAGTATAATTTTTTCCTGCAAACCGTTCCCTTTGTGCTAGATGAACGAAAGTCTCTCCACATGCTCAGTTCTGAGAGATAATTTTGTGTGAATGCCGTACTTCACCTAGCTTGTTGGGAACACAAAGATCCTTTCCAGTTGGAAACTACCCTCCTTACATATATATATGGGGTACTAGCTCCTAGTCGATTTTACAGTGAAAACTGCAGGAACTTCAAACCGGAACTAGGAAACAGACTGAGAGACCAGAGTAAAATTTTCCCCTGCAAACCGTTCCCTTTGTGCTAGATGAACGAACGTCTCTCGACATGTTCAGTTCTGAGAGATAAGTGTGTGTTAAAGCCGTCTTTCACCTAGCTTGTTGGGAACACAAAGTTCCTTTCCAGTTGCAAACTACAATCCATACGTATATATAGGGAGGTACGAGCTTCAAATCGCATTTACAGTGAAAACTGCAGTAACTTGAAACCGGCACTAGGAAACAGACTGATAAACCAGAGTAAATGTTCCAACTGCAACCCGTTCCTTTGTGCTAGATGAACGAACGAATCTCCACATGCTCAGTTCTGAAAATAAGTGTGTGTGGAAGCCGATATTCAACTAGCTTGTTGGGAACACAAAGTACATTTATAGTTGCAAACTACACTCCATACATATATATGGGGAGCTACTAGCTCCAAGTCAGTTTACAGTGAAATCTGCAGGAACTTGTACCCGGCACTAGGAAACAGACTGAGAATCCAGAGTAAAAGTTTCTCCTGCAAACCTTTCCCTTTGTGCTAGATGAACGAAATTCTCTCCAAATCCTCAGTTCTGAGAGATATGTGTGTGGGAAAGCCGTCCTTCAACTATCTTCTTGGGATCACAAAGATCCTTTTCAGTTGCAAACTACACTCCATACATATATATGGGGATATAATACCTCCAACTCGGTGTTACAGTGAAAACTGCAGGAACTTCAGACCGGCACTAGGAATCAGACTGAGAAACCAGAGTAAAAGTTTCCCCTGCAACCCGTTCCCTTTGTGCTAGATGAACGAACGTCTCTCCACATGTTCAGTTCTGAGAGATAAGTGTGTGTTAAAGCCGTCTTTCACCTATCTTGTTGGGAACACAAAGTTCCTTTCCAGTTGCAAACTACAATCCATACGTATATATAGGGAGGTACGAGCTCCAAATCGCATTTACAGTGAAAACTGCAGTAACTTGAAACCGGCACTAGGAAACAGACTGATAAACCAGAGTAAATGTTCCAACTGCAACCCGTTCCTTTGTGCTAGATGAACGAACGTCTCTCCACATGCTCAGTTCTGAGAGATAAGTCTGTGTGAATGCCGTACTTCACCTAGATTGTTGGGAACACAAAGATCCTTTCCAGTTGTAAACTACTCTCCATATATATATATGGTGTGGTAATAGCTCAAACTCGGTTTTACAGTGAAAACTGCAGGAAATTCAAAACGGCACTAGGAAACAGATTGAGAAACCAGATTAAAAGTTTCTCCTGCAACCCGTTCCATTTGGGCTAGATGAACGAACATCTCTCCACATGCTCAGTTCTGAAAATAAGTGTGTGTGGAAGCCGATATTCACCTAGCTTGTTGGGAACACAATGTACATTTATAGTTGCAAACTACACTCCATACATATATATGGGGAGCTACTAGCTCCAAGTCGGTTTACAGTGAAATCTGCAGGAACTTGAACCCGGCACTAGGAAACAGACTGAGAATCCACAGTAAAAGTTTCTCCTGCAAACCGTTCCCTTTGTGCTAGATGAACGAACGTCTCTCCAAATGCTCAGTTCTGAGAGAAAAATGTATGTGAATGCCGTACATCACCTAGCTTGTTGGGAACACTAAGTTCCTTTCCAGTTGGAAACTACACACCATATATTTATATGGGGAGGTAGTAGCTCCAAATCGGTTTTACAGTGAAAACTGAAGGAACTTGAAACCGGCACTAGGAAACAGACTGAGAAACCAGAGTAAAAGTTTCTCCTGCAATCCTTTCTGTTTGTGCTAAATGAACGAACGTCTCTCCAAATGCTCATTTCTGAGAAATAATTGTGTGTGAAAGCCGTACTTCAACTAGGTTTTTGGGAACTCAAAGTTCCTTTCCAATTGCAAACTACACTTCATACATATATATCGGGAATTACTAGCTCCAAATCGGTTTTACAGTGAAATATGCAGAGACTTCAACCCGGCACTAGGAAACAGACTGAGAAACCAGAGTAAAAGTTTCTCCTGCAACCCGTTCCTTTGTGCTAGATGAACGAATGTCTCTCCACATGCTCAGTTCTGACAGAAAAGTTTGTGTGAAAGCTGTACTTCAACTAGCTTATTGGGAACCCAAAGTTCCTTTCTAGTTGCAAACTACACTCCATAAATATATATAGGAATGTACTAGCTCCAACTCGGTTTTAGAGTGTAAACTGCAGGAAGTTCAAACCGGCACTAGGAAACAGACGGAGAAACCAGAGTAAAAGTTTTTCCTGCAAACCGTTCCCTTTGTGCTAGATGAACGAACGTCTCTCCACATGCTCAGTTCTGAGAGAAAAGTGTGTGTGAAAGCCGTCCTTCACCTAGCTTGTTGGGAATACAAAGTTCCTTTCCAGTTGCAAACTACACTCCATACATATATAAAGGAATTACTTGCTCCAAATTGGTTTTTAAGTGAAAACTGAGGGAAATTCAACACGGCACTACTAAACAGACTGAAAAACCAGAGTAAAATTTTTCCTGCAACCCGTTCCCTTTGTGCAAGATGAACGAAATTCTCTCCAAATCCTCAGTTCTGAGAGATATGTGTGTGGGAAAGCCGTCCTTCAACTATCTTGTTGGGAACACAAAGATCCTTTTCAGTTGCAAACTACACTCCATACATATATATGGGGATGTAATAGCTCCAACTCGGTGTTACATTGAAAACTACAGGAACTTCAAACCGGCACAAGGAATCAGACTGAGAAACCAGAGAAAAGTTTCTCCTGAAAAACTTTCAATTCGTGCTAGATGTACGAACTTCTCTCCACAAGCTCAGTTCTGTGTGATAAGTGTGTGTGAAAGCCGAACTTTTCCTAGCTTGTTGGGAACACATAGTTCCTATTCAGTTGCAAACTATACTCCATAAATATATAATGGGAGGTACTAGCCCCAACTCGGTTTTACAGTGAAAGCTGCAGGAACTTCAAACCGGCACTAGGAAACAGACTGAAAAACCAGAGTAATATTTTATCCTGCAAACCGTTCCCTTTGTGCTAGATGAACGAACGTCTCTCCACATGCTCAGTTCTGAGAGATAAGTGGTGTGAAACCCGTCCTTCACCTAGCTTGTTTGGAACACAAAGTTCATTTCCAGTTGCAAATTACACTCCATACATTTATATGAGGTTGTACTAGATTCAAATCGATTTTACAGTGAAAACTGCAGGAATTTCAGACCGGCACTAGGAATCAGACTGAGTAACCAGAATAAAACTTTCTCCTGAAAACAGTACCCTTAGTGCTAGATGAACGAAATTCTCTCCACATGCTTAGTTCTGAGAGATAAGTGTGTGTGAAAGCCGTACTTCACCTAGCTTGTTGGGAACACAAAGTTCATTTCCAGATGCAAACTAGTCTCCATACATTTATGAGGGGATGTACTAGCTACAATTAGATTTTACAGTGAAAACTGCAGTAACTTCAAACCGGCACTAGGGAACAGACTGAGAAACCAGAGTAAAGATTCTCCTGCAAACCTTTCCATTTTTGCTAATAGAACGAACGTCTCTCCAAATGCTCAGTTCTGAGAGATAAGTGGTGTGAAAGCCGTCCTTCACCTAGCTTGTTGGGAACACAAAGTTTATTTCCAGTTGCAAATTACACTCCATACATATATATGGGGATGTACTAGATTCAAATCGATTTTACAGTGAAAACTGCAGGAACTTCAAACCGGCACTAGGAAACAGACTGAGAAACCAGAGAGAAAGTTTCTCCTGCAACCCGTTCCTTTGAGCTAGATGAACGAACGTCTCTCCACATGCTCAGTTCTGAGAGAAATGTGTGTGTGACAGCCGTCCTTCACCTAGCTTGTTGGGAACACAAAGTTCCTTTCCATTTGCAAACTAAACTTCATACCTAAATATGTAGAGTTACTAGCTCCAAATCGGTTTTACATTGAAAATTGCAGGAACTTCCAAACGGCACTAGGAAACAGACTGAGAGACAGAGCAAATCATTCCCCTTGAACCCGTTCCATTTGTGCTACATGAACGAACGTCTCTCCTCATGCTTAGTTCAGAGTGTTAAGTGTGTGTGAAAGCCATACTTCACGTAGCTTGTTGGGAACACAAAGTTTCTTTTCAGTTTGCAAACTATACTCCATACATATATACGGGGAGATACAAGCTCCAACTCTGTTTTACATTGAAAACTGCAGAAACTTCAAACCGGTACTAGGAAACAGACTGAGAAATTATAGAAAAGATTCTCATGCCAACCGTTCCATTTGTGCTAGATGGACGAAAGTCTCTCCACATGCTCAGTTCAGAGAGATAAGTGTGTGTGAAACCCGTACTTCACCTAACTTGTTGGGAACACAAAGTTCCTTTTCAGTTGCAAACTACACTCCAAACATATATACGGGGAGGTACTAGCTCCAACTCGATTTTACAGAGAAAACGGCAGGAAACTCAAACCGGCACTAGGAAACAGACTGAGAATCCAGAGTAATAGTTTCTCCTGAAACCCGTTCCATTTGTGCTAGATGAACGAACGTGTCACCACATGCTGAGTTCTGAGAGATACGTGTGGGTGAAATCCGTCATTCACCTAGCTTTTGGGAACACAAAGATTCTTTTCAGGTGCAAACTGCACTCCATACATATATATGGGGAGGTACTACCTCCAAATCGGTTTTACAGTAAAACTGCAGGAAATTCAAACCGACACTAGGAAACAGACTGATAAAAATGAGTAAAAGTTTCCCCTGCAAACCGTTCCCTTTGTGCTAGATGAACGAACGTCTCTCCACATGCTCAGGTCTGAGAGATAAGTGTGTGTGAATGCCGCCCTTCACCTAGATTGCTGGGAACACAAAGTTAATTTTCAGTAGCAAACTACAGTCCTTTCATATATATGGGGGAGTAAAAGCTCCAACACGGTTTTACAGTGAAAACTGCAGGAACTTCAAACCGTCACTAGGAAACAGACTGAGAAAAATGAGTAAAAGTTTCCCCTGCAACCCGTTCCCTTTGTGCTAGATGAACGAACGTCTCTCCACAAGCTCATTTCTGAGAAATAAGTGTGTGTGAAAGCCGCCCTTCACCTAGATTGTTGGGAACACAAAGATTATTTTCATTTGCAAACTACAATTAATATATATATATGGGGATATACTAACTCCAACTCTGTTTTACAGTGAAAACTTCAGGAAGTTCAACCGGCTCTAGGAAACAAACTGAGAAACCAGAGAAAAAGTTTCCCCTGCAACCCGTTCCCTTTGTGCTAGATGAACGAACGTCTCACCACATGCTCAATTGTGAGAGATAACTGTGTGTGAAAGCCGTAATTCACCCAGCTTGTTGGGAACACAAAGTTTCTTTCAGTAGCAAACTACACTCCATACACATATATGGGGAGGTACAATGTCCAACACGGTTTTACAGAGAAAACTGCAGGAACTTCTAACCGGTCCTAGGAAACAGGATGAGAATCCAGAGCAAATGTTTTCCCTGCAATCCTTTCCCATTTTGCTAGATGAACGAAATTCTCTACACATGCTAAGTTCTCAGAGATAATTGTGTGAGAAAGCCGTACTTCACCCAGCTTGTTTGGAACACAAAGTTTCTTTTCAGTTGCAAACTACACTCCATATATATATATGGGTTTGTACTAGCTCCAAGTCTGTTTTACAGTGAAAACTGCAGGAACTTCTAACTGGCACTAGGAAACAGACTGAGGAACCAGAGTAAAATTTCTCCTGCAAGCCGTTCCTTTTGTGCTAGGTGAACGAATGTCTCTCCACATGCTCTGTTCAGAGAGATATTTGTGTGTGAATGCCGTACTTCACCCAGCTTTTTGGGAACACAAAGTTTCTTTTCATTTGCAAACTACACTCCATACTTATTTATGGTGATATTCTGTCTCCAACTGTGTTTCATAGTTTAAACTGGTGAAAGTCCCAACAGAACTAGGAAACAGACTGAGAAACCGGAGTAATTGGTTCTCCTGCATCCCATTCTCTTTGTGCTAGATGAATAAATATCTCTCCTCATGGTCATTTCTGAGAGATAAATTTGTGTGAAAGACCTTCTTCACCTGGCTCCTTTCGAACATTATGTTTCTTTTTAGTTCCTAAATTCCCTACATTCATGTATATTGGATGCAGTATATGCCTATTTGATTTACAGTGATATCTGCATGAAGTTCAGAACGAGAGTAAGAAAAATATTGAGTAAACAGTATAAGCGTTTCAACTGTAAATATTACCTTTATGGTATATGTTCGAACGTCTCTCCTCAAGCTCATTTCTGAGAGATAATTGTCCATTAAAGCAGTCTTTCACCTATCTTCCTGGGAACACATAGTTTCTTTTGTGTTGGAAACAACACTACATATATATATTTTTGGGATGTACTAGCTCGTATTCTGTTTTGCTCTGAAAACCGCATGAACTTCAAACCGGCAGTAGGAAACAGAATAAGAAACCATTATAAGACTTTCTACTGAACCACCTCCCTTTTGCTAGATGAACGAACGTCTCTATATATGTTGAATATTGAGTGTTTAGTGTGTGGGAAGTCTTCAATCTTCTAGGTTGCTTGGAACACATTTTTTTCTGTTGGAAACTGCCCTACATACATATATATGGGGATTACTAGCTCCAACTCAGCTTTACAGAAAAACTTCATGAAATTTACCCGGATCTATAATAAGAAACTGAGAAACCAGTGTAATTTTTTCTACTGCAGACCATTCCATTTATACTGGATGATAGGAATTCTCATTCTCAATTCTGACAGATAAATATTTGTGTATGGCATCAGAAAACTTACTTGTTCGGAAAACAGTTTCTTTTCTGTAGGTAAATACACTACATGCATATATATGGGGAGGTACTAGCTCCAACTCGGTTTTACAGTGAAAATTGCAGGAACTTCAAACAGGCACTAGGAAACAGAATGAGAAACCAGAGTAAAGTTTCCCCTTCAACCCGTTCCATTTGTGCTAGATGAACCAAAATCTTTCCACATGCTCATATCTGAGAGATAAGTGTGTGTTAAAGCCGTCCTTCACCTAGATTTCTTGGAACACAAAGTTTCTTTTCACTTGCAAACTACACTCCATACATAAATATGGGGAGGTACAAGCTCCTAATCGGTTTTACATTGAAAACTGCAGGAACTTCAAAAAGGCACTAAGAAACAGACTGAGAAAAAAGAGTAAATAATTCTCCTTGAACCCGTTCCATTTGTGCTATATGAACGAACGTCTCTCCACATGCTCAGTTCAGAGTGTTAATTGTGTGTGAAAGCCGACCTTCACCTAGCTTGTTGGGAACACAAAGTTTCTTTTCAGTTGCAAAGTACACTCCATATATATATATGGGTTGGTAGTAGCTCCAAAACAGTTTTACAGTGAAAACTGCAGGAACATCTAACCGGCACTAGGAAACAGACTGAGAAACCAGAGTAAACTTTCTCCTGCAAGCCGTTCCTTATGTGCTATGTGAACGAATGTCTCTCAACATGCTCTGTTCTGAGAGATATTTGTGTGTGAAAGCCGTACTTCACCCAGCATGTTAGGAACACAAAGTTTTTTTCAGTTGCAAATTACACTCCACACACATATATGGGGAGGTACAAGGTCCAACTCGGGTTTACAGAAAAAACTGCAGGAACAACTAACCGGTCCTAGGAAACAGGATGAGAATCCAGAGTAAACGTTTTTCCTACAATCTTTTCCCATTGTGCTAGAGGAACCAAATTCTCTCCACATGTTCATATCTGAAAGATAAGTGTGTGTGAAAGCCGTCCTTCACCTAGCTTGTTGAGAACACAAAGTTTCTTTTCAGTTGCAAACTACACTCCATACATAAATATGGGGGGGTACTAGCTCCAAAACTGTTTTATATTGAAAATTGCAGGAAATTCAAAACGGCACTGGGAAACAGACTGATAAAAAGAGTAAACAATTCCCCTTGAAACCTTTCCATTTGTGCTAGATGAACGGACGTCTCTGCACATGCTCAGGTCTGAGAGATAAGTGTGTGTGAAAGCCGTCTTTCACTTTATGTTGTTGGAAACACAAAGATTCTTTTCAGTTGCAAAATACACTCCATACATATTTATGGGTAGGTACTAGCTCCAACTCGGTTTTACAGGGAAAATCGGCAGGAAATTCCAACCGGCACTACGGAACAGACTGTGAAACCAGAGTAAAAGTGTCCCTGCAAGCCATTCACTTTGTGCTAGATGAAGGAACGTCTCTCCACATGCTCAGTTCTGAGAAATATGTGTGTGTGAAAGCCGAACTTCACTTATCTTGTTGGGAACACATAGTTCCTTTTCATTTAAAAACTACACTCCATACATATAAATGGGGAGGTAATAGCTCCAACTCGGTTTTACAGATAAAACTGCAGGAACTTAAAACCGGCACTAGGAAACAGACTGAGAAACCAGAGTAAAATTTTCTCCTGCAAGCCATTTCATTTGTGCTACATGAAGGAACGTCTCTCCACATACTCAGTTCTGAGATATATGTGTGTGTGAAAGCCGAACTTCACTTAGCTTGTTGGGAACACAAAGTTCCTTTTCATTTGCAAACTACACTCCATACAAATATATGGGGAGGTACTAGATCCAACTCGGTTTTACAGTGAAAACTGCAGGAAATTCAAACCGGCACTAGAAAAATACTGAGAAAAGTAAGTATAAGTTTCCCCTGCAACCCGTTCCCTTTGTGCTAGATGAACGAACGTCTCTCCACATGCTCAGTTCTGAAAAATAAGTGTTTGTGAAAGACGCACTTCACCTAGATTATTGGGAACACAATAATTCTTTTCATTTGCAAACTACAATCCATACATATATATGGGGATGTACTAACTCCAAGTCGTTTTTACAGTGAAAAATGCAGGAATTTCAACCGGCACTAGGAAACAAACTGAGAAACCAGAGAAAAAGTTTCTCCTGCAACCCGTTCCCTTTGTGCTAGATGAACGAAACTCTATCCACATTCTCAGTTCTGAGAGATAAGAATGTGTCAAAGCCGTACTTCACCTAGCTTGTTGGGAACACAAAGTTTCTTTTCAGTAGCAAAATACAATCCGTAGATTTATATGGTTAGGTACTAGCTCCAAATCCTTTGTACAGTGAAATCTGCAGGAACTTCAAACCGGCACTAGGAAAAAGACTGAGAAACCAGAGTAAAAGTTTCTCATGCAACCCGTTCCCTTTGTGCTAGATGAACGAACGTCTCTCCACATGCTCACTTCTGAGAGATAAGTGTGTGTGAAAGCCGTTCTTCACCCAGGTTGTTGGGAACACAAAGTTTCTTTTCATTTGCATACTACACTCCATATATATTTATGGTGATATTCTGTCTCCAAATGTGTTTCATAGTTTAAACTGGTGGAAGTCCCAACAGCACTAGGAAACAGACTGAGAAACCAGAGTAAAAGAGCCCCCTGCGAGCCATTCACATTGTTCTAGATGAAGGAACGTCTCTCCACATGCTCAGTTCTGAGAAATATGTGTGTGTGAAAGCCGAACTTCACTTAGCTTGTTGGGAACACAAAGTTCCTTTTCATTTGCAAACTACACTCCATGCATATATATGGGGAGGTACTAGCTCCAACTCGATTTTACAGTGAAAACTGAAGGAACTTCAAACCGGCACTAGGAAATAGACTGAGAAACCAGAGTAAAATTTTCTCCTGCAAGCCATTCAATTTGTGCTAGATGAAGAACGTCTCTCCACATGCTCAGTTCTGAAAAATAAGTGTTTGTGAAAGACTCCCTTCACCTAGATTGTTGGGAACACAAAGATACTTTTCATTTGCAAACTACAATCCATATATCTATATGGGGATGTACTAACTCCAAATCGGTTTTACAGTGAAAAATGCAGGAATTTCAACCGGCACTAGGAAACAAACTGATAAACCAGAGAAAACGTTTCACCTGCAACCCGTTCCATTTGTGCTAGATGAACGAACGTCTCTCCACATGCTCAGTTCTGAGAGACAACTGTGTGTGAAAGCCGTACTTCACCCAGCTTGTTGGGAACACAAGGTTTCTTTTCAGTTGAAAACTACACTCCATACATATATATGGGGAGGTACGAGGTCCAACTAGATTTTACAGAGAAAGCTGCAGGAACTTCTAAACCGTCCTAGGAAACAGGATGAGAATCCAGAGTAAATGTTTTCCTGCAAACCTTTCCCATTGTGCTAGATGAACGAACGTCTCTACACATGCTAACTTCTCAGAGATATGTGTGTGAGAAAGCCGTAGTTCACCCACATTGTTTGGAACACAAAGTTTCTTTTCATTTGCAAACTACACTCCATACATATATATGGGTTGGTACTAGCTCCAAGTCTATTTTACAGTGAAAACTGCAGGAAATTCTAACAGGCACTAGAAATCAGACTGAGAAAACAGAGTAAAATTTTTCCTGCAAGCCGTTCCTTTTGTGCTAGATGAACGAATGTCTCTCCACATGCTCTGTTCTGAGAGATATTTGTGTGTGAATGCCGTAGTTCACCCAGCTTTTTGGGAACACAACGTTTCTTTTCAGTTGCATACTCCACTCCATACATATATATGGTTAGATACTAGCTCCAACTCCATTGTACAGTGAAATCTTCAGGAACTTCAAACCGGAACTAGGAAACAGACTGAGAAACCAGAGTAAAAGTTTCTCCTGTAACCCGTTCCCTTTGTGCTAGATGAACGAACGTCTCTCCACATGCTCACTTCTGAGAGATAAGTGTGTGTGAAAGCCGTTCTTCACCCAGCTTTTTGGGAACACAATGTTTCTTTCCATTTGCATACTACACTCCATATATATTTATGGTGATATTCTGTCTCCAACTGTGTTTCATAGTTTAAACTGGTGGAAGTCCAAACAGCACTAGGAAACAGACTGAGAAACCGGAGTAATTGGTTCTCTTGCACCCCCATCTCTTTGTGCTAGATGAACAAATATCTCTCCTCATGGTCATTTCTGAGAGATAAATTTGTGTGAAAGACCTTCTTCATCTGGATCCTTTCCAATATTATGTTTCTTTTTAGTTCCTAATTTCCCAACATTCATGTATATTGGGATGTAGTATTTGCTCAATTGATTTACAGTGATATCTTCATGAAGTTCAGACCGAGATTAGGAAAAATATTGAGTAACCAGTATAAGCGTTTCAACTGTAAACATTACCTTTATGATATATGTTCGAACGTCTCTCCTCAAGCTCATTTCTGAGAGATAATTGTCCATGAAAGCAGTCTTTCACCTATCTTCCTGGGAACACATAGTTTCTTTTGTGTTGGAAACAACACTACATATATATATTTTTGGGATGTACTAGCTCGTATTCTGTTTTGCTCAGAAAGCCGCATGAACTTCAAACCGGCAGTAGGAAACAGACTAAGAAATCATTATAAGAATTTCTACTGAACCACCTCCCTTTTGCTAGATGAACGAACGTCTCTCTATATGTTGAATATTGAGTGTTAAGTGTGTGGGAATTCTTCAATCTTCTAGGTTGTTGGGAACACATTTTTATCTGTTGGAAACTGCCCTACATACATATATATGGGGATTACTAGCTCCAACTCAGCTTTACAGAGAAACTTCATGAAATTTACCCGGATCAATAATAAGATACTGAGAAACCAGTGTAATTTTTCTACTACAGACCATTCCATTTATACTGGATGATAGAAATTCTCGTTCTCAATTCTGACAGATAAATATTTGTGTATGGCATCAGAAACCTTACTTGTAGGGAAAACAGTTTCTTTTCAGTAGGTAAATACACTACATGCATATATATGGGGAGGTACTAGCTCCACCTCGGTTTTACAGTGAAAACTGCAGGAACTTCAAACCGGAACTAGGAAACAGAATGAGAAACCAGAGTAAAAGTTTCCCCTTCAACCCGTTCCATTTGTGCTAGATGAACCAAAGTCTTTCCACATGCTCATATCTGAGAGATAAGTGTGTGTGAAAGCCGTCCTTCACCTAGCTTTTTGGAACACAAAGTTTCTTTTCAGTTGCAAACTAAACTTCATACCTAAATATGGGGAGTTACTAGCTCCAAATCGGTTTTACATTGAAAATTGCAGGAACTTCAAAACGGCACTAGGAAACAGACTGAGAAACAGAGCAAATCATTACCCTTGAACCCATTCCATTTGTGCTACATGAACGAACGTCTATCCTCATGCTCAGTTCAGAGTGTTAAGTGTGTGTGAAAGCCGTCCTTCACCTAGCTTGTTGGGAACACAAAGTTTCTTTTCAGTTTGCAAACTATATTCCATACATATATACGGGGAGATACAAGCTCCAACTCTGTTTTACAGTGAAAACTGCAGAAACTTCAAACCGGTACTAGGAAACAGACTGAGAAATTATAGAAAAGATTCTCATGCCAACCGTTCCATTTGTGCTAGACGGACGAAAGTCTCTCCACATGCTCAGTTCAGAGAGATAAGTGTGTGTGAAACCCAGTACTTCACCTAACTTGTTGGGAACACAAAGTTCCTTTTCAGTTGCAAACTACACTCCAAACATATATATGGGGAGGTACTAGCTCCAACTCGATTTTACAGAGAAAACGGCAGGAAACTCAAACCGGCACTAGGAAACAGACTGAGAATCCAGAGTAATAGTTTCTCCTGAAACCCGTTCCATTTGTGCTAGATGAACGAACGTGTCCCCACATGCTGAGATCTGAGAGATACGTGTGGGTGAAATCCGTCATTCACCTAGCTTTTGGGAACACAAAGATTCTTTTCAGGTGCAAACTGCACTCCATACATATATATGGGGAGGTACTACCTCCAAATCGGTTTTACAGTAAAATGCAGGAAATTCAAACCGACACTAGGAAACAGACTGATAAAAATGAGTAAAAGTTTCCCCTGCAAACCGTTCTCTTTGTGCTAGATGAACGAACGTCTCTCCACATGCTCAGATCTGAGAGATAAGTGTGTGTGAATGCCGCCCTTCACCTAGATTGTTGGGAACACAAAGTTAATTTTCAGTAGCTAACTAAAGTCCATTCATATATATGGGGGAGTAAAAACTCCAACACGGTTTTACAGTGAAAACTGCAGGAACTTCAAACCGTCACTAGGAAACAGACTGAGAAAAATGAGTAAAAGTTTCCCCTGCAACCCTTTCCCTTTGTGCTAGATGAACGAACGTCTCTCCACAAGCTCATTTCTGAGAAATAAGTGTGTGTGAAAGCCGCCCTTCACCTAGATTGTTGGGAACACAAAGATTATTTTCATTTGCAAACTACAATTAATATATATATATGGGGATGTACTAACTCCAACTTTGTTTTACAGTCAAAACTTCAGGAACTTCAACCGGCACTAGGAAACAAACTGAGAAACCAGAGAAAAAGTTTCCCCTGCAACCCGTTCCCTTTGTGCTAGATGAACGAACGTCTCTCCACATGCTCCATTGTGAGAGATAACTGTGTGTGAAAGCCGTAATTCACCCAGCTTGCTGGGAACACAAAGTTTCTTTTCAGTTGCAACCTACACTCCATACACATATAAGGGGAGGTACAATGTCCAACACGGTTTTACAGAGAAAACTGCAGGAACTTCTAACCGGTCCTAGGAAACAGGATGAGAATCCAGAGTAAATGTTTTCCCTGCAATCCTTTCCCATTTTGCTAGATGAACGAAATTCTCTACACATGCTAAGTTCTCAGAGTTAATTGTGTGAGAAAGCCGTACTTCACCCAGGTTGTTTGGAACACAAAGTTTCTTTTCAGTTGCAAACTACACTCCATACATATATATGGGTTTGTACTAGCTCCAAGTCTGTTTTACAGTGAAAACTGCAGGAACTTCTAACTGGCACTAGGAAACAGACTGAGGAACCAGAGTAAAATTTCTCCTGCAAGCCGTTCCTTTTTTCTAGGTGAACGAATGTCTCTCCACATGCTCTGTTCTGAGAGATATTTGTGTGTGAATGCCGTACTTCACCCAGCTTTTTGGGAACACAAATTTTCTTTTCATTTGCAAACTACACTCCATACTTATTTATGGTGATATTCTGTCTCCAACTGTGTTTCATAGTTTAAACTGGTGAAAGTCCCAACAGCACTAGGAAACAGACTGAGAAACCGGAGTAATTGGTTCTCCTGCATCCCATTCTCTTTGTGCTAGATGAATAAATATCTCTCCTCATGGTCATTTCTGAGAGATAAATTTGTGTGAAAGACCTTCTTCACCTGGCTCCTTTCGAACATTATGTTTCTTTTTAGTTCCTAAATTCCCTACATTCATGTATATTGGATGCAGTATATGCCTATTTGATTTACAGTGATAACTGCATGAAGTTTAGACCGAGAGTAGGAAAAATATAGAGTAAACAGTATAAGCGTTTCAACTGTAAACATTACCTTTATGGTATATGTTCGAACGTCTCTCCTCAAGCTCATTTCTGAGAGATAATTGTCCATGAAACAGTCTTTCACCTATCTTCCTGGGAACACATAGTTTCTTTTGTGTTGGAAACAACACTACATATATATATTTTTGGGATGTACTAGCTCGTATTCTGTTTTGCTCTGAAAGCCGCATGAACTTCAAACCGGCAGTAGGAAACAGACTAAGAAACCATTATAAGACTTTCTACTGAACCACCTCCCTTTTGCTAGATGAACGAACGTCTCTCTATATGTTGAATATTGAGTGTTAAGTGTGTGGGAAATCTTCAATCTTCTAGGTTGCTGGGAACACATTTTTTTCTGTTGGAAACTGCCCTACATACATATATATGGGGATTACTAGCTCCAACTCAGCTTTACAGAAAAACTTCATGAAATTTACCCGGATCCATAATAAGCTACTGAGAAACCAGTGTAATTTTTTCTACTGCAGACCATTCCATTTATACTGGATGATAGAAATTCTCATTCTCAATTCTGACAGATAAATATTTGTCTATGGCATCAGAAAACTTACTTGTTCGGAAAACAGTTTCTTTTCAGTAGGTAAATACACTACATGCATATATATGGGGAGGTACTAGCTCCAACTCGGTTTTACAGTGAAAATTGCAGGAACTTCAAACAGGCACTAGGAAACAGAATGAGGAACCAGAGTAAAAGTTTCCCCTTCAACCCGTTCCATTTGTGCTAGATGAACCAAAGTCTTTCCACATGCTCATATTTGAGAGATAAGTGTGTGTTAAAGCCTTCCTTCACCTAGATTTCTTGGAACACAAAGTTTCTTTTCAGTTGCAAACTACACTCCATACATAAATATGGGGAGGTACAAGCTCCAAATCGGTTTTACATTGAAAACTGCAGGAACTTCAAAAAGGCACTAAGAAACAGACTGAGAAAAAAGAGTAAATAATTCTCCTTGAACCCGTTCCATTTGTGCTATATGAACGAACGTCTCTCCACATGCTCAATTCAGAGTGTTAATTGTGTGTGAAAGCCGTACTTCACCTAGCTTGTTGGGAACACAAAGTTTCTTTTCAGTTGCAAAGTACACTCCATATATATATATGGGTTGGTACTAGCTCCAAAACAGTTTTACAATGAAAACTGCTGAAACTTCTAACCGTCACTAGGAAACAGACTGAGAAACCAGAGTAAACTTTCTCCTGCAAGCCGTTCCTTATGTGCTATGTGAACGAATGTCTCTCAACATGCTCTGTTCTGAGAGATATTTGTGTGTGAAAGCCATACTTCACCCAGCATGTTGGGAACACAAAGTTTTTTTCAGTTGCAAATTACACTCCACACACATATATGGGGAGGTACAAGGTCCAACTCGGGTTTACAGAAAAAACTGTAGGAACTACTAACCGGTCCTAGGAAACAGGATGAGAATCCAGAGTAAACGTTTTTCCTACAATCTTTTCCCATTGTGCTAGATGAACCAAATTCTCTCCACATGTTCATATCTGAAAGATAAGTGTGTGTGAAAGCCGTCCTTCACATAGCTTGTTGAGAACACAAAGTTTCTTTTCAGTTGCAAACTACACTCCATACATAAATATGGGGGGTACTAGCTCCAAAACTGTTTTATATTGAAAACTGCAGGAAATTCAAAACGGCACTGGGAAACAGACTGATAAAATGAGTAAACAATTCCCCTTGAAACCTTTCCATTTGTGCTAGATGAACGGACGTCTCTGCACATGCTCAGGTCTGAGAGATAAGTGTGTGTGAAAGCCGTCTTTCACTTTATGTTGTTGGAAACACAAAGATTCTTTTCAGTTGCAAAATACACTCCATACATATTTATGGGTAGGTACTAGCTCCAACTCGGGTTTACAGGGAAAATCGGCAGGAAATTCCAACCGGCACTACGGAACAGACTGTGAAACCAGAGTAAAAGTGTCCCTGCAAGCCATTCACTTTGTGCTAGATGAAGGAACGTCTCTCCACATGCTCAGTTCTGAGAAATATGTGTGTGTGAAAGCCGAACTTCACTTAGCTTGTTGGGAACACAAAGTTCCTTTTCATTTGCAAACTACACTCCATACATATAAATGGGGAGGTACTAGCTCCAACTCGGTTTTACAGATAAAACTGCAGGAACTTAAAACCGGCACTAGGAAACAGACTGAGAAACCAGAGTAAAATTTTCTCCTGCAAGCCATTTCATTTGTGCTACATGAAGGAACGTCTCTCCACATACTCAATTCTGAGATATATGTGTGTGTGAAAGCCGAACTTCACTTAGCTTGTTGGGAACACAAAGTTCCTTTTCATTAGCAAACTACACTCCATACAAATATATGGGGAGGTACTAGATCCAACTCGGTTTTACAGTGAAAACTGCAGGAAATTCAAACCGGCACTAGAAAAATACTGAGAAAAATAAGTATAAGTTTCCCCTGCAACCCGTTCCCTTTGTGCTAGATGAACGAACGTCTCTCCACATGCTCAGTTCTGAAAAATAAGTGTTTGTGAAAGACGCACTTCACCTAGATTATTGGGAACACAATAATTCTTTTCATTTGCAAACTACAATCCATACATATATATGGGGATGTACTAACTCCAAGTCGTTTTTACAGTGAAAAATGCAGGAATTTCAACCGGCACTAGGAAACAAACTGAGAAACCAGAGAAAAAGTTTCTCCTGCAACCCGTTCCCTTTGTGCTAGATGAACGAAACTCTATCCACATTCTCAGTTCTGAGAGATAAGAGTGTGTCAAAGCCGTCCTTCACCTAGCTTGTTGGGAACACAAAGTTTCTTTTCAGTAGCAATATACACTCCGTAGATTTATATGGTTATGTACTAGCACCAAATCCATTGTACAGTGAAATCTGCAGGAACTTCAAACCGGCACTAGGAAAAAGACTGAGAAACCAGAGTAAAAGTTTCTCATGCAAACCGTTCCCTTTGTGCTAGATGAACGAACGTCTCTCCACATGCTCACTTCTGAGAGATAAGTGTGTGTGAAAGCCGTTCTTCACCCAGCTTGTTGGGAACACAAAGATACTTTTCATTTGCATACTGCACTCCATATATATTTATGGTGATATTCTGTCTCCAAATGTGTTTCATAGTTTAAACTGGTGGAAGTCCCAACAGCACTAGGAAACAGACTGAGAAACCAGAGTAAAAGAGCCCCCTGCGAGCCATTCAATTTGTGCTAGATGAAGGAACGTCTCTCCACATGCTCAGTTCTGAGAAATATGTGTGTGTGAAAGCCGAACTTCACTTAGCTTGTTGGGAACACAAAGTTCCTTTTCATTTGCAAACTACACTCCATACATATATATGGGGAGGTACTAGCTCCAACTCGATTTTACAGTGAAAACTGAAGGAACTTCAAACCGGCACTAGGAAATAGACTGAGAAACCAGAGTAAAATTTTCTCCTGCAAGCCATTCAATTTGTGCTAGATGAAGAACGTCTCTCCACATGCTCAGTTCTGAAAAATAAGTGTTTGTGAAAGACGCCCTTCACCTAGATTGTTGGGAACACAAAGATCCTTTTCATTTGCAAACTACAATCCATACATATATATGGGGAGGTACTAACTCCAAATCGGTTTTACAGTGAAAAATGCAGGAATTTCAACCGGCACTAGGAAACAAACTGATAAACCAGAGAGAACGTTTCACCTGCAACCCGTTCCATTTGTGCTAGTTGAACGAACGTCTCTCCACATGCTCAGTTCTGAGAGACAACTGTGTGTGAAAGCCGTACTTCACCCAGCTTGTTGGGAACACAAGGTTTCTTTTCAGTTGCAAACTACACTCCATACATATATATGGGGAGGTACGAAGTCCAACTAGGTTTTACAGAGAAAACTGCAGGAACTTCTAACCCGTCCTAGGAAACAGGATGAGAATCCAGAGTAAATGTTTTCCTGCAAACCTTTCCCATTGTGCTAGATGAACGAACGTCTCTACACATGCTAACTTCTCAGAGATATGTGTGTGAGAAAGCCGTAGTTCACCCACCTTGTTTGGAACACAAAGTTTCTTTTCAGTTGCAAACTACACTCCATACATATATATGGGTTGGTACTAGCTCCAAGTCTATTTTACAGTGAAAACTGCAGGAAATTCTAACAGGCACTAGAAATCAGACTGAGAAAACAGAGTAAAATTTTTCCTGCAAGCCGTTCCTTTTGTGCTAGATGAACGAATGTCTCTCCACATGCTCTGTTCTGAGAGATATTTGTGTGTGAATGCCGTAGTTCACCCAGCTTTTTGGGAACACAACGTTTCTTTTCAGTTGCATACTGCACTCCATACATATATATGGTTAGGTACTAGCTCCAACTCCATTTTACAGTGAAATCTTCAGGAACTTCAAACCGGCACTAGGAAACACACTGAGAAACCAGAGTAAAAGTTTCTCCTGTAACCCGTTCCCTTTGTGCTAGATGAACGAACGTCTCTCCACATGCTCACTTCTGAGAGATAAGTGTGTGTGAAAGCCGTTCTTCACCCAGCTTGTTGGGAACACAAAGTTTCTTTCCATTTGCATACTACACTCCATATATATTTATGGTGATATTCTGTCTCCAACTGTGTTTCACAGTTTAAACTGGTGGAAGTCCCAACAGCACTAGGAAACAGACTGAGAAACCGGAGTAATTGGTTCTCTTGCACCCCCTTCTCTTTGTGCTAGATGAACAAATATCTCTCCTCATGGTCAATTCTGAGAGATAAAATTGTGTGAAAGACCTTCTTCACCTGGCTCCTTTCCAATATTATGTTTCTTTTTAGTTCCTAATTTCCCAACATTCATGTATATTGGGATGTAGTATTTGCTCAATTGATTTACAGTGATATCTTCATGAAGTTCAGACCGAGTTTAGGAAAAATATTGAGTAACCAGTATAAGCGTTTCAACTGTAAACATTACCTTTATGATATATGTTCGAAGGTCTCTCCTCAAGCTCATTTCTGAGAAATAATTGTCCATGAAAGCAGTCTTTCACCTATCTTCCTGGGAACACATAGTTTCTTTTGTGTTGGAAACAACACTACATATATATATTTTTGGGATGTACTAGCTCGTATTCTGTTTTGCTCAGAAAGCCGCATGAACTTCAAACCGGTAGTAGGAAACAGAATAAGAAACCATTATAAGACTTTCTACTGAACCAACTCCCTTTTGCTAGATGAACGAACGTCTCTCTATATGTTGAATATTGAGTGTTAAGTGTATGGGAATTCTTCAATCTTCTAGGTTGTTGTGAACACATTTTTTTCTGTTGGAAACTGCCCTACATACATATATATGGGGATTACTAGCTCCAACTCAGCTTTACAGAGAAACTTCATGAAATTTACCCGGATCCATAATAAGCTACTGAGAAACCAGTGTAATTTTTCTACTACAGACCATTCCATTTATACTGGATGATAGATATTCTCGTTCTCAATTCTGACAGATAAATATTTGTGTATGGCATCAGAAAACTTACTTGTTGGGAAAACAGTTTCTTTTCTGTAGGTAAATACACTACATGCATATATATGGGGTGGTACTAGCTCCAACTCGGTTTTACAGTGAAAATTGCAGGAACTTCAAACAGGCACTAGGAAACAGAATGAGAAACCAGAGTAAAAGTTTCCCCTTCAACCCGTTCCATTTGTGCTAGATGAACCAAAGTCTTTCCACATGCTCATATCTGAGAGATAAGTGTGTGTTAAAGCCGTCCTTCACCTAGATTTCTTGGAACACAAAGTTTCTTTTCACTTGCAAACTACACTCCATACATAAATATGGGGAGGTACAAGCTCCAAATCGGTTTTACATTGAAAACAGCAGGAACTTCAAAAAGGCACTAAGAAACAGACTGAGAAAATAGAGTAAATAATTCTCCTTGAACCCGTTCCATTTGTGCTATATGAACGAACGTCTCTCCACATGCTCAGTTCAGAGTGTTAATTGTGTGTGAAAGCCGTCCTTCACCTAGCTTGTTGGGAACACAAAGTTTCTTTTCAGTTGCAAAGTACACTCCATATATATATATGGGTTGGTACTAGCTCCAAAACAGTTTTACAGTGAAAACTTCAGGAACTTCTAACCGTCACTATGAAACAGACTGAGAAACCAGAGTAAACTTTCTCCTGCAAGCCGTTCCTTATGTGCTATGTGAATGAATGTCTCTCAACATGCTCTGTTCTGAGAGATATTTGTGTGTGAAAGCTGTACTTAACCCAGCATGTTGGGAACACAAAGTTTTTTTCAGTTGCAAATTACACTCCACACACATATATGGGGAGGTATAAGGTCCAACTCGGGTTTACAGAAAAAACTGCAGGAACTACTAACCGGTCCTAGGAAACAGGATGAGAATCCAGAGTAAACGTTTTTCCTACAATCTTTTCCCATTGTGCTAGAGGAACCAAATTCTCTCCACATGTTCATATCTGAAAGATAAGTGTGTGTGAAAGCCGTCCTTCACCTAGCTTGTTGAGAACACAAAGTTTCTTTTCAGTTGCAAACTACACTCCATACATAAATATGGGGGGTACTAGCTCCAAAACTGTTTTATATTGAAAATTGCAGGAAATTCAAAACGGCACTGGGAAACAGACTGATAAAATGAGTAAACAATTCCCCTTGAAACCTTTCCATTTGTGCTAGATGAACGGACGTCTCTGCACATGCTCAGGTCTGAGAGATAAGTGTGTGTGAAAGCCGTCTTTCACTTTATGTTGTTGGAAACACAAAGATTCTTTTCAGTTGCAAAATACACTCCATACATATTTATGGGTAGGTACTAGCTCCAACTCGGGTTTACAGGGAAAATCGGCAGGAAATTCCAACCGGCACTACGGAACAGACTGTGAAACCAGAGTAAAAGTGTCCCTGCAAGCCATTCACTTTGTGCTAGATGAAGGAACGTCTCTCCACATGCTCAGTTCTGAGAAATATGTGTGTGTGAAAGCCGAACTTCACTTAGCTTGTTGGGAACACAAAGATTCTTTTCATTTGCAAACTACAATCCATACATATATATAGGGATGTATTAACACCAACTCTGTTTTACAGTGAAAACTGCAGGAACTTCAACCGGCACTAGGAAACATACTGAGAAACCAGAGAACAAGTTTCTCTTACAAGCCATTTCATTTGTGCTACATGAAGGAACGTCTCTCCAAATACTCAGTTCTGAGATATATGTGTGTGTGAAAGCCGAACTTCACTTATCTTGTTGGGAACACAAAGTTCCTTTTCATTTGCAAACTACACTCCATACATATAAATGGGGAGGTACTAGCTCCAACTCGGTTTTACAGATAAAACTGCAGGAACTTAAAACCGGCACTAGGAAACAGACTGAGAAACCAGAGTAAAATTTTCTCCTGCAAGCCATTTCATTTGTGCTACATGAAGGAACGTCTCTCCAAATACTCAGTTCTGAGATATATGTGTGTGTGAAAGCCGAACTTCACTTAGCTTGTTGGGAACACAAAGTTCCTTTTCATTAGCAAACTACACTCCATACAAATATATGGGGAGGTAATAGATCCAACTCGGTTTTACAGTGAAAACTGCAGGAAATTCAAACCGGCACTAGAAAAATACTGAGAAAAGTAAGTATAAGTTTCCCCTGCAACCCGTTCCCTTTGTGCTAGATGAACGAACGTCTCTCCACATGCTCAGTTCTGAAAAATAAGTGTTTGTGAAAGACGCACTTCACCTAGATTATTGGGAACACAATAATTCTTTTCATTTGCAAACTACAATCCATACATATATATGGGGATGTACTAATTCCAAGTCGTTTTTACAGTGAAAAATGCAGGAATTTCAACCGGCACTAGGAAACAAACTGAGAAACCAGAGAAAAAGTTTCTCCTGCAACCCTTTCAATTTGTGCTAGATGAACGAAACTCTATCCACATTCTCAGTTCTGAGAGATAAGTGTGTATGAAAGCCGTCCTTCACCTAGCTTGTTGGGAACACAAAGTTTCTTTTCAGTAGCAAAATACACTCCGTAGATTTATATGGTTAGGTACTAGCACCAAATCCATTGTACAGTGAAATCTGCAGGAACTTCAAACCGGCACTAGGAAAAAGACTGAGAAACCAGAGTAAAAGTTTCTCATGCAACCCGTTCCCTTTGTGCTAGATGAACGAACGTCCCTCCACATGCTCACTTCTGAGAGATAAGTGTGTGTGAAAGCAATTCTTCACCCAGATTGTTGGGAACACAAAGTTTCTTTTCATTTGCATACTGCACTCCATATATATTTATGGTGATATTCTGTCTCCAAATGTGTTTCTTAGTTTAAACTGGTGGAAGTCCCAACAGCACTAGGAAACAGACTGAGAAACCAGAGTAAAAGAGCCCCCTGCGAGCCATTCAATTTGTGCTAGATGAAGGAACGTCTCTCCACATGCTCAGTTCTGAGAAATATGTGTGTGTGAAAGCCGAACTTCACTTAGCTTGTTGGGAACACAAAGTTCCTTTTCATTTGCAAACTACACTCCATACATATATATGGGGAGGTACTAGCTCCAACTCGATTTTACAGTGAAAACTGAAGGAACTTCAAACCGGCACTAGGAAATAGACTGAGAAACCAGAGTAAAATTTTCTCCTGCCAGCCATTCAATTTGTGCTAGATGAAGAACGTCTCTCCACATGCTCAGTTCTGAAAAATAAGTGTTTGTGAAAGACGCCCTTCACCTAGATTGTTGGGAACACAAAGATCCTTTTCATTTGCAAACTACAATCCATATATCTATATGGGGATGTACTAACTCCAAATCGGTTTTACAGTGAAAAATGCAGGAATTTCAACCGGCACTAGGAAACAAACTGATAAACCAGAGAGAACGTTTCACCTGCAACCCGTTCCATTTGTGCTAGATGAACGAACGTCTCTCCAAATGCTCAGTTCTGAGAGACAACTGTGTGTGAAAGCCGTACTTCACCCAGCTTGTTGGGAACACAAGGTTTCTTTTCAGTTGCAAACTACACTCCATACATATATATGGGGAGGTACGAGGTCCAACTAGGTTTTACAGAGAAAACTGCAGGAACTTCTAACCCGTCCTAGGAAACATGATGAGAATCCAGAGTAAATGTTTTCCTGCAAACCTTTCCCATTGTGCTAGATGAACGAACGTCTCTACACATGCTAACTTCTCAGAGATATGTGTGTGAGAAAGCCGTAGTTCACCCACCTTGTTTGGAACACAAAGTTTCTTTTCAGTTGCAAACTACACTCCATACATATATATGGGTTGGTACTAGCTCCAAGTCTATTTTACAGTGAAAACTGCAGGAAATTCTAACAGGCACTAGAAATCAGACTGAGAAAACAGAGTAAAATTTTTCCTGCAAGCCGTTCCTTTTGTGCTAGATGAACGAATGTCTCTCCACATGCTCTGTTCTGAGAGATATTTGTGTGTGAATGCCGTAGTTCACCCAGCTTTTTGGGAACACAACGTTTCTTTTCAGTTGCATACTGCACTCCATACATATATATGGTTAGGTACTAGCTCCAACTCCATTTTACAGTGAAATCTTCAGGAACTTCAAACCGGCACTAGGAAACAGACTGAGAAACCAGAGTAAAAGTTTCTCCTGTAACCCGTTCCCTTTGTGCTAGATGAACGAACGTCTCTCCTCATGCTCACTTCTGAGAGATAAGTGTGTGTGAAAGCCGTTCTTCACCCAGCTTGTTGGGAACACAAAGTTTCTTTCCATTTGCATACTACACTCCATATATATTTATGGTGATATTCTGTCTCCAACTGTGTTTCATAGTTTAAACTGGTGGAAGTCCCAACAGCACTAGGAAACAGACTGAGAAACCGGAGTAATTGGTTCTCTTGCACCCCCTTCTCTTTGTGCTAGATGAACAAATATCTCTCCTCATGGTCAATTCAGAGAGATAAATTTGTGTGAAAGACCTTCTTCACCTGGCTCCTTTCCAATATTATGTTTCTTTTTAGTTCCTAATTTCCCAACATTCATGTATATTGGGATGTAGTATTTGCTCAATTGATTTACAGTGATATCTTCATGAAGTTCAGACCGAGTTTAGGAAAAATATTGAGTAACCAGTATAAGCGTTTCAACTGTAAACATTACCTTTATGATATATGTTCGAATGTCTCTCCTCAAGCTCATTTCTGAGAGATAATTGTCCATGAAAACAGTCTTTCACCTATCTTCCTGGGAACAGATAGTTTCTTTTGTGTTGGAAACAACACTACATATATATATTTTTGGGATGTACTAGCTCGTATTCTGTTTTGCTCAGAAAGCCGCATGAATTTCAAACCGGCAGTAGGAAACAGACTAAGAAACCATTATAAGACTTTCTACTGAACCACCTCCCTTTTGCTAGATGAACGAACGTCTCTCTATATGTTGAATATTGAGTGTTAAGTGTATGGGAATTCTTCAATCTTCTAGGTTGTTGTGAACACATTTTTTTCTGTTGGAAACTGCCCTACATACATATATATGGGGATTACTAGCTCCAACTCAGCTTTACAGAAAAACTTCATGAAATTTACCCGGATCCATAATAAGATACTGAGAAACCAGTGTAATTTTTCTACTACAGACCATTCCATTTATACTGAATGATAGAAATTCTCGTTCTCAATTCTGACAGATAAATATTTGTGTATGGCTTCAGAAACCTTACTTGTAGGGAATACAGTTTCTTTTCAGTAGGTAAATACACTACATGCATATATATGGGGAGGTACTAGCTCCACCTCGGTTTTACAGTGAAAACTGCAGGAACTTCAAACCGGAACTAGGAAACAGAATGAGAAACCAGAGTAAAAGTTTCCCCTTCAACCCGTTCCATTTGTGCTAGATGAACCAAAGTCTTTCCACATGCTCATATCTGAGAGATAAGTGTGTGTGAAAGCCGTCCTTCACCTAGCTTTTTGGAACACAAAGTTTCTTTTCAGTTGCAAACTAAACTTCATACCTAAATATGGGGAGTTACTAGCTCCAAATCGATTTTACATTGAAAATTGCAGGGACTTCAAAACGGCACTTGGAAACAGACTGAGAAACAGAGCAAATCATTCCCCTTGAACCCGTTCCATTTGTGCTACATGAACGAACGTCTCTCCTCAAGCTCAGTTCAGAGTGTTAAGTGTGTGTGAAAGCCATACTTCACGTAGCTTGTTGGGAACACAAAGTTTCTTTTCAGTTTGCAAACTATACTCCATACATATATACGGGGAGATACAAGCTCCAACTCTGTTTTACAGTGAAAACTGCAGAAACTTCAAACCGGTACTAGGAAACAGACTGAGAAATTATAGAAAAGATTCTCATGCCAACCGTTCCATTTGTGCTAGATGGACGAAAGTCTCTCCACATGCTCAGTTCAGAGAGATAAGTGTGTGTGAAACCCGTACTTCACCTAACTTGTTGGGAACACAAAGTTCCTTTTCAGTTGCAAACTACACTCCAAACATATATATGGGGAGGTACTAGCTCCAACTCGATTTTACAGAGAAAACGGCAGGAAACTCAAACCGGCACTAGGAAACAGACTGAGAATCCAGAGTAATAGTTTCTCCTGAAACCCGTTCCATTTGTGCTAGATGAACGAACGTGTCCCCACATGCTGAGATCTGAGAGATATGTGTGGGTGAAATCCATCATTAACCTAGCTTTTGGGAACACAAAGATTCTTTTCAGGTGCAAACTGCACTCCATACATATATATGGGGAGGTACTACCTCCAAATCGGTTTTACAGTAAAACTGCAGGAAATTCAAACCGACACTAGGAAACAGACTGATAAAAATGAGTAAAAGTTTCCCCTGCAAACTGTTCCCTTTGTGCTAGAAGAACGAACGTCTCTCCACATGCTCAGGTCTGAGAGATAAGTGTGTGTGAATGCCGCCCTTCACCTAGATTGTTGGGAACACAAAGTTAATTTTCAGTAGCAAACTACAGTCCATTCATATATATGGGGGAGTAAAAGCTCCAACACGGTTTTACAGTGAAAACTGCAGGAACTTCAAACCGTCACTAGGAAACAGACTGAGAAAAATGAGTAAAAGTTTCCCCTGCAACCCTTTCCCTTTGTGCTAGATGAACGAACGTCTCTCCACATGCTCATTTCTGAGAAATAAGTGTGTGTGAAAGCCGCCCTTCACCTAGATTGTTGGGAACACCAAGATTATTTTCATTTGCAAACTACAATTAATATATATATATGGGGATGTACTAACTCCAACTCTGTTTTACAGTGAAAACTTCAGGAACTTCAACCGGCACTAGGAAACAAACTGAGAAACCAGAGAAAAATTTTCCCCTGCAACCCGTTCCCTTTGTGCTAGATGAACGAACGTCTCTCCACATGCTCAATTGTGAGAAATAACTGTGTGTGAAAGCCGTAATTCACCCAGCTTGTTGGGAACACAATGTTTCTTTTCAGTTGCAAACTACACTCCATACACATATATGGAGAGGTACAATGTCCAACACGGTTTTACAGAGAAAACTGCAGGAACTTCTAACCGGTCCTAGGAAACAGGAAAAGAATCCAGAGTAAATGTTTTCCCTGCAATCCTTTCCCATTTTGCTAGATGAAAGAAATTCTCTACACATGCTAAGTTCTCAAAGATAATTGTGTGTGAAAGCCGTACTTCACCCAGCTTGTTTGGAACACAAAGTTTCTTTTCAGTTGCAAACTACACTCCATATACATATATGGGTTTGTACTAGCTCCAAATCTGTTTTACAGTGAAAATTGCAGGAACTTCTAACTTGCACTAGGAAACAGACTGAGGAACCAGAGTAAAATTTCTCCTGCAAGCCGTTCCTTTTGTGCTAGGTGAACGAATGTCTCTCCACATGCTCTGTTCTGAGAGATATTTGTGTGTGAATGCCGTACTTCACCCATCTTTTTGGGAACACAAATTTTCTTTTCATTTGCAAACTACACTCCATACTTATTTATGGTGATATTCTGTCTCCAACTGTGTTTCATAGTTTAAACTGGTGAAAGTCCCAACAGCACTAGGAAACAGACTGAGAAACCGGAGTAATTGGTTCTCCTGCATCCCATTCTCTTTGTGCTAGATGAATAAATATCTCTCCTCATGGTCATTTCTGAGAGATAAATTTGTGTGAAAGACCTTCTTCACCTGGCTCCTTTCGAACATTATGTTTCTTTTTAGTTCCTAAATTCCCTACATTCATGTATATTGGATGCAGTATATGCCTATTTGATTTACAGTGATATCTGCATGAAGTTCAGACCGAGAGTACGAAAAATATTGAGTAAACAGTATAAGCGTTTCAACTGTAAACATTACCTTTATGGTATATGTTCGAACGTCTCTCCTCAAGCTCATTTCTGAGAGATAATTGTCCATGAAAGCAGTCTTTCACCTATCTTCCTGGGAACACATAGTTTCTTTTGTGTTGGAAACAACACTACATATATATATTTTTGGGATGTACTAGCTCGTAATCTGTTTTGCTCTGAAAGCCGCATGAACTTCAAACCGGCAGTAGGAAACAGACTAAGAAACCATTATAAGACTTTCTACTGAACCACCTCCCTTTTGCTAGATGAACGAACGTCTCTCTATATGTTGAATATTGAGTGTTAAGTGTATGGGAAGTCTTCAATCTTCTAGGTTGCTGGGAACATATTTTTTTCTGTTGGAAACTGCCCTACATACATATATATGGGGATAACAAGCTCCAACTCAGCTTTACAGAAAAACTTCATGAAATTTACCCGGATCTATAATAAGATACTGAGAAACCAGTGTAATTTTTTCTACTGCAGACCATTCCATTTATACTGGATGATAGAAATTCTCATTCTCAATTCTGACAGATAAATATATGTGTATGGCATCAGAAACCTTACTTGTTCAGAAAACAGTTTCTTTTCTGTAGGTAAATACACTACATGCATATATATGGGGAGGTACTAGCTCCAACTCGGTTTTACAGTGAAAATTGCAGGAACTTCAAACAGGCACTAGGAAACAGAATGAGAAACCAGAGTAAAAGTTTCCCCTTCAACCCGTTCCATTTGTGCTAGATGAACCAAAGTCTTTCCACATGCTCATATCTGAGAGATAAGTGTGTGTTAAAGCCGTCCTTCACCTAGATTTCTTGGAACACAAAGTTTCTTTTCAGTTGCAAACTACACTCCATACATAAATATGGGGAGGTACAAGCTCCAAGACTGTTTTACAGTGAAAACTGCAGGAACTTCAAAAAGGCACTAAGAAACAGACTGAGAAAAAAGAGTAAATAATTCTCCTTGAACCCGTTCCATTTGTGCTATATGAACGAACGTCTCTCCACATGCTCAGTTCAGAGTGTTAATTGTGTGTGAAAGCCGTCCTTCACTTTATGTTGTTGGAAACTCAAAGATTCTTTTCAGTTGCAAAATAGACTCCATACATATTTATGGGTAGGTACTAGTTCCAACTCGGGTTTACAGGGAAAATCGGCAGGAAATTCCAACCGGCACTACGGAACACACTGTGAAACCAGAGTAAAAGTGTCCCCTGCAAGCCATTCACTTTGTGCTAGATGAAGGAACGTCTCTCCACATGCTCAGTTCTGAGAAATATGTGTGTGTGAAAGCCGAACTTCACTTAGCTTGTTGGGAACACAAAGTTCCTTTTCATTTGCAAACTACACTCCATACAAATATATGGGGAGGTACTAGATCCAACTCGGTTTTACAGTGAAAATTGAAGGAAATTCAAACCGGCACTAGAAAAATACTGATAAACCAGAGAAAAATTTCTCCTGCAACCCATTCCCTTTGTGCTAGATGAACGAAACTCTATCCACATTCTCAGTTCTGAGAGATAACTGTGTGTGAAAGCCGTACTTCACCCAGCTTGTTGGGAACACAAGGTTTCTTTTCGGTTTCAAACTACTCTTCATACATATATATGGGTTTGTACTAGCTCCAAGTCTGTTTTACTGTGAAAACTGAAGGAAATTCTAACAGGCACTAGGAAACAGACATAAAAAAGTGTAAACCATTCACCTTGAAACCGTTCCATTTGTGCTAGATGAACGAACGTCTCTGCACATGCTCACGTTTGAGAGATAAGTGTGTGTGAAAGCCATCCTTCACCTTATCTTGTTGGAAACACAAAGATTCTTTTGAGTTGCAAAATACACTCCATAAATATTTATGGGGAGGTACTAGCTCAAACTCGGGTTTACAGGGAAAATCGGCAGGAAATTCCAACCGGCACTACGGAACAGACTGAGAAATCAGAGTAAAAGTGTCCCCTGCAAGCCATTCTCTTTGTGCTAGATGAAAGAACGTCTCTCCACATGCTCAGTTCTGAGAAATATGTGTGTGTGAAAGCCGTCCTTCACCTAGCTTGTTGGGAACACAAAGTCCCTTTACAGTTGCAAACTACACTCCAAACATATATATGGGGACGTACTAACTCCAACTCTATTTTACAGTGGAAACTGCAAGAACTTCAAAAAGGCAATAGGAAACAGACTGAGAAAAAGGAGTAAAAGTTTCTCGTTGAACCCTTTCTTTTTGTGTTAGATGAACGAACGTCTCGCCACATGCTCAATTCTTAGAAATAATGTTTGTGAAAGCCGTCCTTCACCTAGCTTGTTGGGAACACAAAGTTTCTTTTCAGTTGCAAACTACACTCCATAAATATATATGGGGAGGGTACTAGCTACAACTCGGTTTTACAGTGAAAACTGCTGGAACTTCAAACCGGCACTAGGAAACAGAATGAGAAACCAGAGAAAAAGTTTCTCCTTCAACACGTTCCATTTGGCTAGATTAATGAACGTCTCTCCAAATGCTCAGTTCTAAGAAATAATCGTGTGTGAAAGCCTTCCTTCAACAAGCTTGTTGGGAACACAAAATTCTTTTCAGTTGCAAACTACACTCGATAAATATATATGGGGTGGTACGAGCTCCAAATCGGTTTTAGAGTGAAAACTGCAGGAACTTCAAACCGGCAGTAGGAAACAGACTGAGAAAGCAGAGTAAAAGTTTCTCCTGCAACCCGTTCCCTTTGAGCTAGATTAACGAACGTCTCTCCACATGGTGAGTTCTGAGAGATAAATGTGTGTGAAAGACATACTTCAACTAGCTTGTTGGGAAAACAAAGATTCTTTTCAGTTGCAAACTACAATCCATATATATATATGGGTTGGTACTAGCTCCAACTCGATTTTACAGTGAAATCTGCAGGAACTTCATACCGGCACTATAAAACAGAGTGAGAAAAAAAGAGTAAATATTTCTCCTGCAAACCTTTCCATTTGTGCTAGATGAACGAACGTCTCTCCTCCTGCTCAGATCTGAGATATAAGTTTGTGTGAAAGCCGTCCTTCACCTAGCATGTTTGGAACACAAAGTTTCTTTTCAGTTGCAAACTACACTCCATAAATTTATATGGGAAGGTACTAGCTCCAAATCGGTTTTACAGTGAAAATTGCAGGAACATCAAAACGGCACTAGGAAACAGACTGAGAAAAAAGAGTAAACCATTACCCTTGAAACCGTTCCCTTTGTACTAGATGAACGAACGTCTCTCCACATGTTCAGTTCTGAGAAATATGTGTGTGTCAAAGCCGTCCATCACATAGCTTATTTGGAACACAAACTTTCTTTTCAGTTGCAAACTAAACTCCATACATATATATGGGGAGGTACTAGCTCCAACTCGGTTTTACAATGGAAACTGCAGGGAACTTCAAACCGGCACCAGGAAACAGACTGAGAAACAAGAGTATAAGTTTACCTGCAAGACGTTCCCTTTGTGCTAGATGAACGAAGGTCTCTCCTCATGCTCAGTTCTGAGAGATAAGTGTGTGTGAAAGCCGTTCTTCACCTAGCTTGTTGGGAACACAAAGTTTCTTTTCAGTTGCAAAATACACTCCGTAGATTTATTTGGGGTGGTACTAGCTCCAACACTGTTTTACAAGGAAAACTGCAGGAAATTCAAACCAGCACTAGGAAACAGACTGAGAAACCAGAGTAAAGTGCCCCCTGCGAGCCATTCACTTTGTGCTAGATGAAGGAACGTCTCTCCACATGCTCAGTTCTGCGAAATATGTGTGTGTGAAAGCCGAACTTCACTTAGCTTGTTGGGAACACAAAGTTCCTTTTCATTTGCAAACTACACTCCATATATATATATGGGGAAGAACTACCTCCAACTCGGATTTACAGTAAAACTGCAGGATATTCAAACCGGCACTAGGAAACATACTGGGAAAAATGAGGAAAAGTTTCCCCTGCAACCCGTTCCGTTTGTGCTAGATGAATGAAAGTCTCTCCACATTCTCAGTTCTGAGAAATAATTGTGTTTGAAAGCCGAACTTCACCTAGCTTGTTGGGAAAACAAACATTTTTTTCATTTGCAAACTACAATCCATACATATATATGGGGATGTACTAACTCCAACTCCGTTTTACAGTGAAAACTGCTGGAACTTCAACCGGCACTAAGAAACAAACTGAGAAACCAGAGAAAAAGTTTCCCCTTCAACCCGTTCCCTTTGTGCTAGATGAACGAACGTCTCTCCACATGCTCAGTTCTGAGAGAAAACTGTGTGTGAAAGCCGTACTTTACCCAGCTTGTGGGGAACACAAAGTTTCTTTTCAGTTTCAAACTACACTCCATAAACTTATATGGGGAGGTACAAGGTCCAACTCGGTTTTACAGAGAAACCTAGAGGAACTTCTTACCAGTCCTAGGAAACAGGATGAGAATCCAGAGTAAATGTTTTACCTGCAAACCTTTCCCATTTTGCTAGATGAAAGAACGTCTCTACACATGCTATGATCTCAGAGATAAGTGTGTGAGAAAGCCGTACTTCACCCAGCTTGTTTGGAACACAAAGTTTCTTTTCAGTTTCAAACTATACTCCATACATATATATGGGTTGGTACTAGCTCCAAGTCTGTTTTACAGTGAAAACTGCAGGAATTTCTAACCGGCACTAGGAAACAGACTGAGAAACCAGAGTAAAATTTCTCCTGCAAGCCGTTCCTTTTGTGCTAGATGAACGAATGTCTCTCCACATGCTCTGTTCTGAGAAATATTTGTGTGTGAATGTCGTTCTTCACCCAGCTTTTTGGGAACACAAAGTTACTTTTCAGTTGCAAACTCGACTCCATACATATATATGGTTAGGGACTAGCTCCAACTCCGTTGTACAGTGAAATCTGCAGGAACTTCAAACCGGCACTAGGAAACAGACTGAAAAACCAGAGAAAAACTTTCTCCTGCAACCCGTTCCCTTTGTGCTAGATGAACGAACGTCTCTCCACATCCTCAGTTGTGAGAGATATCTGTGTGTTAAAGCTGTACTTCACCCAGCTTGTTGGGAACACAAAGTTTCTTTTCAGTAGCAAACTACAGTCCATACATATATATGGGGAAGTAATAGCTCCAACTATGTTTTACAGTGAAAACTGCAGGATCTTCAAACCGGCACTAGGAAACACACTGAGAAAAATGAGTAAAAGTTTCCCCTGCAAACCGTTCCCTTTGTGCTAGATGAACGAACGTCTCTCCACATGCTCATTTCTGAGAAATAATTGTGTGTGAAAGCCGCCCTTCACCTAGATTGTTGGGAACACAAAGATTCTTTTCATTTGCAAACTACAATCCATACATATATATAGGGATGTATTAACACCAACTCTGTTTTACAGTGAAAACTGCAGGAACTTCAACCGGCACTAGGAAACATACTGAGAAACCAGAGAACAAGTTTCTCTTACAAGCCATTTCATTTGTGCTACATGAAGGAACGTCTCTCCAAATACTCAGTTCTGAGATATATGTGTGTGTGAAAGCCGAACTTCACTTATCTTGTTGGGAACACAAAGTTCCTTTTCATTTGCAAACTACACTCCATACATATAAATGGGGAGGGTACTAGCTCCAACTCGGTTTTACAGATAAAACTGCAGGAACTTAAAACCGGCACTAGGAAACAGACTGAGAAACCAGAGTAAAATTTTCTCCTGCAAGCCATTTCATTTGTGCTACATGAAGGAACGTCTCTCCAAATACTCAGTTCTGAGATATATGTGTGTGTGAAAGCCGAACTTCACTTAGCTTGTTGGGAACACAAAGTTCCTTTTCATTAGCAAACTACACTCCATACAAATATATGGGGAGGTAATAGATCCAACTCGGTTTTACAGTGAAAACTGCAGGAAATTCAAACCGGCACTAGAAAAATACTGAGAAAAGTAAGTATAAGTTTCCCCTGCAACCCGTTCCCTTTGTGCTACATGAACGAACGTCTCTCCACATGCTCAGTTCTGAAAAATAAGTGTTTGTGAAAGACGCACTTCACCTAGATTATTGGGAACACAATAATTCTTTTCATTTGCAAACTACAATCCATACATATATATGGGGATGTACTAATTCCAAGTCGTTTTTACAGTGAAAAATGCAGGAATTTCAACCGGCACTAGGAAACAAACTGAGAAACCAGAGAAAAAGTTTCTCCTGCAACCCTTTCAATTTGTGCTAGATGAACGAAACTCTATCCACATTCTCAGTTCTGAGAGATAAGTGTGTATGAAAGCCGTCCTTCACCTAGCTTGTTGGGAACACAAAGTTTCTTTTCAGTAGCAAAATACACTCCGTAGATTTATATGGTTAGGTACTAGCACCAAATCCATTGTACAGTGAAATCTGCAGGAACTTCAAACCGGCACTAGGAAAAAGACTGAGAAACCAGAGTAAAAGTTTCTCATGCAACCCGTTCCCTTTGTGCTAGATGAACGAACGTCCCTCCACATGCTCACTTCTGAGAGATAAGTGTGTGTGAAAGCAATTCTTCACCCAGATTGTTGGGAACACAAAGTTTCTTTTCATTTGCATACTGCACTCCATATATATTTATGGTGATATTCTGTCTCCAAATGTGTTTCTTAGTTTAAACTGGTGGAAGTCCCAACAGCACTAGGAAACAGACTGAGAAACCAGAGTAAAAGAGCCCCCTGCGAGCCATTCAATTTGTGCTAGATGAAGGAACGTCTCTCCACATGCTCAGTTCTGAGAAATATGTGTGTGTGAAAGCCGAACTTCACTTAGCTTGTTGGGAACACAAAGTTCCTTTTCATTTGCAAACTACACTCCATACATATATATGGGGAGGTACTAGCTCCAACTCGATTTTACAGTGAAAACTGAAGGAACTTCAAACCGGCACTAGGAAATAGACTGAGAAACCAGAGTAAAATTTTCTCCTGCCAGCCATTCAATTTGTGCTAGATGAAGAACGTCTCTCCACATGCTCAGTTCTGAAAAATAAGTGTTTGTGAAAGACGCCCTTCACCTAGATTGTTGGGAACACAAAGATCCTTTTCATTTGCAAACTACAATCCATATATCTATATGGGGATGTACTAACTCCAAATCGGTTTTACAGTGAAAAATGCAGGAATTTCAACCGGCACTAGGAAACAAACTGATAAACCAGAGAGAACGTTTCACCTGCAACCCGTTCCATTTGTGCTAGATGAACGAACGTCTCTCCAAATGCTCAGTTCTGAGAGACAACTGTGTGTGAAAGCCGTACTTCACCCAGCTTGTTGGGAACACAAGGTTTCTTTTCAGTTGCAAACTACACTCCATACATATATATGGGGAGGTACGAGGTCCAACAAGGTTTTACAGAGAAAACTGCAGGAACTTCTAACCCGTCCTAGGAAACATGATGAGAATCCAGAGTAAATGTTTTCCTGCAAACCTTTCCCATTGTGCTAGATGAACGAACGTCTCTACACATGCTAACTTCTCAGAGATATGTGTGTGAGAAAGCCGTAGTTCACCCACCTTGTTTGGAACACAAAGTTTCTTTTCAGTTGCAAACTATACTCCATACATATATATGGGTTGGTACTAGCTCCAAGTCTCTTTTACAGTGAAAACTGCAGGAAATTCTAACAGGCACTAGAAATTAGACTGAGAAAACAGAGTAAAATTTTTCCTGCAAGCCGTTCCTTTTGTGCTAGATGAACGAATGTCTCTCCACATGCTCTGTTCTGAGAGATATTTGTGTGTGAATGCCGTAGTTCACCCAGCTTTTTGGGAACACAACGTTTCTTTTCAGTTGCATACTGCACTCCATACATATATATGGTTAGGTACTAGCTCCAACTCCATTTTACAGTGAAATCTTCAGGAACTTCAAACCGGCACTAGGAAACACACTGAGAAACCAGAGTAAAAGTTTCTCCTGTAACCCGTTCCCTTTGTGCTAGATGAACGAACGTCTCTCCACATGCTCACTTCTGAGAGATAAGTGTGTGTGAAAGCCGTTCTTCACCCAGCTTGTTGGGAACACAAAGTTTCTTTCCATTTGCATACTACACTCCATATATATTTATGGTGATATTCTGTCTCCAACTGTGTTTCATAGTTTAAACTGGTGGAAGTCCCAACAGCACTAGGAAACAGACTGAGAAACCGGAGTAATTGGTTCTCTTGCACCCCCTTCTCTTTGTGCTAGATGAACAAATATCTCTCCTCATGGTCAATTCTGAGAGATAAATTTGTGTGAAAGACCTTCTTCACCTGGCTCCTTTCCAATATTATGTTTCTTTATAGTTCCTAATTTCCCAACATTCATGTATATTGGGATGTAGTATTTGCTCAATTGATTTACAGTGATATCTTCATGAAGTTCAGACCGAGATTAGGAAAAATATTGAGTAACCAGTATAAGCGTTTCAACTGTAAACATTACCTTTATGATATATGTTCGAACGTCTCTCCTCAAGCTCATTTCTGAGAGATAATTGTCCATGAAAACAGTCTTTCACCTATCTTCCTGGGAACAGATAGTTTCTTTTGTGTTGGAAACAACACTACATATATATATTTTTGGGATGTACTAGCTCGTATTCTGTTTTGCTCAGAAAGCCGCATGAATTTCAAACCGGCAGTAGGAAACAGACTAAGAAACCATTATAAGACTTTCTACTGAACCACCTCCCTTTTGCTAGATGAACGAACGTCTCTCTATATGTTGAATATTGAGTGTTAAGTGTATGGGAATTCTTCAATCTTCTAGGTTGTTGTGAACACATTTTTTTCTGTTGGAAACTGCCCTACATACATATATATGGGGATTACTAGCTCCAACTCAGCTTTACAGAAAAACTTCATGAAATTTACCCGGATCCATAATAAGATACTGAGAAACCAGTGTAATTTTTCTACTACAGACTATTCCATTTATACTGAATGATAGAAATTCTCGTTCTCAATTCTGACAGATAAATATTTGTGTATGGCTTCAGAAACCTTACTTGTAGGGAAAACAGTTTCTTTTCAGTAGGTAAATACACTAAATGCATATATATGGGGAGGTACTAGCTCCACCTCGGTTTTACAGTGAAAACTGCAGGAACTTCAAACCGGAACTAGGAAACAGTATGAGAAACCAGAGTAAAAGTTTCCCCTTCAACCCGTTCCATTTGTGCTAGATGAACCAAAGTCTTTCCACATGCTCATATCTGAGAGATAAGTGTGTGTGAAAGCCGTCCTTCACCTAGCTTTTTGGAACACAAAGTTTCTTTTCAGTTGCAAACTAAACTTCATACCTAAATATGGGGAGTTACTAGCTCCAAATCGATTTTACATTGAAAATTGCAGGGACTTCAAAACGGCACTTGGAAACAGACTGAGAAACAGAGCAAATCATTCCCCTTGAACCCGTTCCATTTGTGCTACATGAACGAACGTCTCTCCTCAAGCTCAGTTCAGAGTGTTAAGTGTGTGTGAAAGCCATACTTCACGTAGCTTGTTGGGAACACAAAGTTTCTTTTCAGTTTGCAAACTATACTCCATACATATATACGGGGAGATACAAGCTCCAACTCTGTTTTACAGTGAAAACTGCAGAAACTTCAAACCGGTACTAGGAAACAGACTGAGAAATTATAGAAAAGATTCTCATGCCAACCGTTCCATTTGTGCTAGATGGACGAAAGTCTCTCCACATGCTCAGTTCAGAGAGATAAGTGTGTGTGAAACCCGTACTTCACCTAACTTGTTGGGAACACAAAGTTCCTTTTCAGTTGCAAACTACACTCCAAACATATATATGGGGAGGTACTAGCTCCAACTCGATTTTACAGAGAAAACGGCAGGAAACTCAAACCGGCACTAGGAAACAGACTGAGAATCCAGAGTAATAGTTTCTCCTGAAACCCGTTCCATTTGTGCTAGATGAACGAACGTGTCCCCACATGCTGAGTTCTGAGAGATATGTGTGGGTGAAATCCATCATTCACCTAGCTTTTGGGAACACAAAGATTCTTTTCAGGTGCAAACTGCACTCCATACATATATATGGGGAGGTACTACCTCCAAATCGGTTTTACAGTAAAACTGCAGGAAATTCAAACCGACACTAGGAAACAGACTGATAAAAATGAGTAAAAGTTTCCCCTGCAAACTGTTCCCTTTGTGCTAGAAGAACGAACGTCTCTCCACATGCTCAGGTCTGAGAGATAAATGTGTGTGAATGCCGCCCTTCACCTAGATTGTTGGGAACACAAAGTTAATTTTCAGTAGCAAACTACAGTCCATTCATATATATGGGGGAGTAAAAGCTCCAACACGGTTTTACAGTGAAAACTGCAGGAACTTCAAACCGTCACTAGGAAACAGACTGAGAAAAATGAGTAAAAGTTTCCCCTGCAACCCTTTCCCTTTGTGCTAGATGAACGAACGTCTCTCCACATGCTCATTTCTGAGAAATAAGTGTGTGTGAAAGCCACCCTTCACCTAGATTGTTGGGAACACCAAGATTATTTTCATTTGCAAACTACAATTAATATATATATATGGGGATGTACTAACTCCAACTCTGTTTTACAGTGAAAACTTCAGGAACTTCAACCGGCTCTAGGAAACAAACTGAGAAACCAGAGAAAAAGTTTCCCCTGCAACCCGTTCCCTTTCTGCTAGATGAACGAACGTCTCTCCACATGCTCAATTGTGAGAGATAACTGTGTGTGAAAGCCGTAATTCACCCAGCTTGTTGGGAACACAATGTTTCTTTTCAGTTGCAAACTACACTCCATACACATATATGGGGAGGTACAATGTCCAACACTGTTTTACAGAGAAAACTGCAGGAACTTCTAACCGGTCCTAGGAAACAGGAAGAGAATCCAGAGTAAATGTTTTCCCTGCAATCCTTTCCCATTTTGCTAGATGAATGAAATTCTCTACACATGCTAAGTTCTCAAAGATAATTGTGTGTGAAAGCCGTACTTCACCCAGCTTGTTTGGAACACAAAGTTTCTTTTCAGTTGCAAACTACACTCCATATACATATATGGGTTTGTACTAGCTCCAAGTCTGTTTTACAGTGAAAATTGCAGGAACTTCTAACTTGCACTAGGAAACAGACTGAGGAACCAGAGTAAAATTTCTCCTGCAAGCCGTTCCTTTTGTGCTAGGTGAACGAATGTCTCTCCACATGCTCTGTTCTGAGAGATATTTGTGTGTGAATGCCGTACTTCACCCAGCTTTTTGGGAACACAAATTTTCTTTTCATTTGCAAACTACACTCCATACTTATTTATGGTGATATTCTGTCTCCAACTGTGTTTCATAGTTTAAACTGGTGAAAGTCCCAACAGTACTAGGAAACAGACTGAGAAACCGGAGTAATTGGTTCTCCTGCATCCCATTCTCTTTGTGCTAGATGAATAAATATCTCTCCTCATGGTCATTTCTGAGAGATAAATTTGTGTGAAAGACCTTCTTCACCTGGCTCCTTTCGAACATTATGTTTCTTTTTAGTTCCTAAATTCCCTACATTCATGTATATTGGATGCAGTATATGCCTATTTGATTTACAGTGATATCTGCATGAAGTTCAGACCGAGAGTACGAAAAATATTGAGTAAACAGTATAAGCGTTTCAACTGTAAACATTACCTTTATGGTATATGTTCGAACGTCTCTCCTCAAGCTCATTTCTGAGAGATAATTGTCCATGAAAGCAGTCTTTCACCTATCTTCCTGGGAACACATAGTTTCTTTTGTGTTGGAAACAACACTACATATATATATTTTTGGGATGTACTAGCTCGTATTCTGTTTTGCTCTGAAAGCCGCATGAACTTCAAACCGGCAGTAGGAAACAGACTAAGAAACCATTATAAGACTTTCTACTGAACCACCTCCCTTTTGCTAGATGAACGAACGTCTCTCTATATGTTGAATATTGAGTGTTAAGTGTATGGGAATTCTTCAATCTTCTAGGTTGCTGGGAACATATTTTTTTCTGTTGGAAACTGCCCTACATACATATATATGGGGATAACAAGCTCCAACTCAGCTTTACAGAAAAACTTCATGAAATTTACCCGGATCTATAATAAGATACTGAGAAACCAGTGTAATTTTTTCTACTGCAGACCATTCCATTTATACTGGATGATAGAAATTCTCATTCTCAATTCTGACAGATAAATATATGTGTATGGCATCAGAAACCTTACTTGTTCAGAAAACAGTTTCTTTTCTGTAGGTAAATACACTACATGCATATATATGGGGAGGTACTAGCTCCAACTCGGTTTTACAGTGAAAATTGCAGGAACTTCAAACAGGCACTAGGAAACAGAATTAGAAACCAGAGTAAAAGTTTCCCCTTCAACCCGTTCCATTTGTGCTAGATGAACCAAAGTCTTTCCACATGCTCATATCTGAGAGATAAGTGTGTGTTAAAGCCGTCCTTCACCTAGATTTCTTGGAACACAAAGTTTCTTTTCAGTTGCAAACTACACTCCATACATAAATATGGGGAGGTACAAGCTCCAAGACTGTTTTACAGTGAAAACTGCAGGAACTTCAAAAAGGCACTAAGAAACAGACTGAGAAAAAAGAGTAAATAATTCTCCTTGAACCCGTTCCATTTGTGCTATATGAACGAACGTCTCTCCACATGCTCAGTTCAGAGTGTTAATTGTGTGTGAAAGCCGTCCTTCACTTTATGTTGTTGGAAACTCAAAGATTCTTTTCAGTTGCAAAATAGACTCCATACACATTTATGGGTAGGTACTAGTTCCAACTCGGGTTTACAGGGAAAATCGGCAGGAAATTCCAACCGGCACTACGGAACACACTGTGAAACCAGAGTAAAAGTGTCCCCTGCAAGCCATTCACTTTGTGCTAGATGAAGGAACGTCTCTCCACATGCTCAGTTCTGAGAAATATGTGTGTGTGAAAGCCGAACTTCACTTAGCTTGTTGGGAACACAAAGTTCCTTTTCATTTGCAAACTACACTCCATACAAATATATGGGGAGGTACTAGATCCAACTCGGTTTTACAGTGAAAATTGAAGGAAATTCAAACCGGCACTAGAAAAATACTGATAAACCAGAGAAAAATTTCTCCTGCAACCCATTCCCTTTGTGCTAGATGAACGAAACTCTATCCACATTCTCAGTTCTGAGAGATAACTGTGTGTGAAAGCCGTACTTCACCCAGCTTGTTGGGAACACAAGGTTTCTTTTCGGTTTCAAACTACTCTTCATACATATATATGGGTTTGTACTAGCTCCAAGTCTGTTTTACTGTGAAAACTGAAGGAAATTCTAACAGGCACTAGGAAACAGACATAAAAAAGTGTAAACCATTCACCTTGAAACCGTTCCATTTGTGCTAGATGAACGAACGTCTCTGCACATGCTCACGTTTGAGAGATAAGTGTGTGTGAAAGCCATCCTTCACCTTATCTTGTTGGAAACACAAAGATTCTTTTGAGTTGCAAAATACACTCCATAAATATTTATGGGGAGGTACTAGCTCAAACTCGGGTTTACAGGGAAAATCGGCAGGAAATTCCAACCGGCACTACGGAACAGACTGAGAAATCAGAGTAAAAGTGTCCCCTGCAAGCCATTCTCTTTGTGCTAGATGAAAGAACGTCTCTCCACATGCTCAGTTCTGAGAAATATGTGTGTGTGAAAGCCGTCCTTCACCTAGCTTGTTGGGAACACAAAGTCCCTTTACAGTTGCAAACTACACTCCAAACATATATATGGGGACGTACTAACTCCAACTCTATTTTACAGTGGAAACTGCAAGAACTTCAAAAAGGCAATAGGAAACAGACTGAGAAAAAGGAGCAAAAGTTTCTCGTTGAACCCTTTCTTTTTGTGTTAGATGAACGAACGTCTCGCCACATGCTCAATTCTTAGAAATAATGTTTGTGAAAGCCGTCCTTCACCTAGCTTGTTGGGAACACAAAGATTCTTTTCAGTTGCAAACTACACTCCATAAATATATATGGGGAGGTACTAGCTACAACTCGGTTTTACAGTGAAAACTGCTGGAACTTCAAACCGGCACTAGGAAACAGAATGAGAAACCAGAGAAAAAGTTTCTCCTTCAACACGTTCCATTTGGCTAGATTAATGAACGTCTCTCCAAATGCTCAGTTCTAAGAAATAATCGTGTGTGAAAGCCTTCCTTCAACAAGCTTGTTGGGAACACAAAATTCTTTTCAGTTGCAAACTACACTCGATAAATATATATGGGGTGGTACGAGCTCCAAATCGGTTTTAGAGTGAAAACTGCAGGAACTTCAAACCGGCAGTAGGAAACAGACTGAGAAAGCAGAGTAAAAGTTTCTCCTGCAACCCGTTCCCTTTGAGCTAGATTAACGAACGTCTCTCCACATGGTGAGTTCTGAGAGATAAATGTGTGTGAAAGACATACTTCAACTAGCTTGTTGGGAAAACAAAGATTCTTTTCAGTTGCAAACTACAATCCATATATATATATGGGTTGGTACTAGCTCCAACTCGATTTTACAGTGAAATCTGCAGGAACTTCATACCGGCACTATAAAACAGAGTGAGAAAAAAAGAGTAAATATTTCTCCTGCAAACCTTTCCATTTGTGCTAGATGAACGAACGTCTCTCCTCATGCTCAGATCTGAGATATAAGTTTGTGTGAAAGCCATCCTTCACCTAGCATGTTTGGAACACAAAGTTTCTTTTCAGTTGCAAACTACACTCCATAAATTTATATGGGAAGGTACTAGCTCCAAATCGGTTTTACAGTGAAAATTGCAGGAACATCAAAACGGCACTAGGAAACAGACTGAGAAAAAAGAGTAAACCATTACCCTTGAAACCGTTCCCTTTGTACTAGATGAACGAAAGTCTCTCCACATGTTCAGTTCTGAGAAATATGTGTGTGTCAAAGCCGTCCATCACATAGCTTATTTGGAACACAAACTTTCTTTTCAGTTGCAAACTAAACTCCATACATATATATGGGGAGGTACTAGCTCCAACTCGGTTTTACAATGGAAACTGCAGGGAACTTCAAACCGGCACCAGGAAACAGACTGAGAAACAAGAGTATAAGTTTACCTGCAAGACGTTCCCTTTGTGCTAGATGAACGAAGGTCTCTCCTCATGCTCAGTTCTGAGAGATAAGTGTGTGTGAAAGCCGTTCTTCACCTAGCTTGTTGGGAACACAAAGTTTCTTTTCAGTTGCAAAATACACTCCGTAGATTTATTTGGGGTGGTACTAGCTCCAACACTGTTTTACAAGGAAAACTGCAGGAAATTCAAACCAGCACTAGGAAACAGACTGAGAAACCAGAGTAAAAGTGCCCCCTGCGAGCCATTCACTTTGTGCTAGATGAAGGAACGTCTCTCCACATGCTCAGTTCTGCGAAATATGTGTGTGTGAAAGCCGAACTTCACTTAGCTTGTTGGGAACACAAAGTTCCTTTTCATTTGCAAACTACACTCCATATATATATATGGGGAAGAACTACCTCCAACTCGGATTTACAGTAAAACTGCAGGATATTCAAACCGGCACTAGGAAACATACTGGGAAAAATGAGGAAAAGTTTCCCCTGCAACACGTTCCGTTTGTGCTAGATGAATGAAAGTCTCTCCACATTCTCAGTTCTGAGAAATAATTGTGTTTGAAAGCCGAACTTCACCTAGCTTGTTGGGAAAACAAACATTTTTTTCATTTGCAAACTACAATCCATACATATATATGGGGATGTACTAACTCCAACTCCGTTTTACAGTGAAAACTGCTGGAACTTCAACCGGCACTAAGAAACAAACTGAGAAACCAGAGAAAAAGTTTCCCCTTCAACCCGTTCCCTTTGTGCTAGATGAACGAACGTCTCTCCACATGCTCAGTTCTGAGAGAAAACTGTGTGTGAAAGCCGTACTTTACCCAGCTTGTGGGGAACACAAAGTTTCTTTTCAGTTTCAAACTACACTCCATAAACTTATATGGGGAGGTACAAGGTCCAACTCGGTTTTACAGAGAAACCTAGAGGAACTTCTTACCAGTCCTAGGAAACAGGATGAGAATCCAGAGTAAATGTTTTACCTGCAAACCTTTCCCATTTTGCTAGATGAAAGAACGTCTCTACACATGCTATGATCTCAGAGATAAGTGTGTGAGAAAGCCGTACTTCACCCAGCTTGTTTGGAACACAAAGTTTCTTTTCAGTTTCAAACTATACTCCATACATATATATGGGTTGGTACTAGCTCCAAGTCTGTTTTACAGTGAAAACTGCAGGAATTTCTAACCGGCACTAGGAAACAGACTGAGAAACCAGAGTAAAATTTCTCCTGCAAGCCGTTCCTTTTGTGCTAGATGAACGAATGTCTCTCCACATGCTCTGTTCTGAGAAATATTTGTGTGTGAATGTCGTTCTTCACCCAGCTTTTTGGGAACACAAAGTTACTTTTCAGTTGCAAACTCCACTCCATACATATATATGGTTAGGGACTAGCTCCAAATCCGTTGTACAGTGAAATCTGCAGGAACTTCAAACCGGCACTAGGAAACAGACTGAAAAACCAGAGAAAAACTTTCTCCTGCAACCCGTTCCCTTTGTGCTAGATGAACGAACGTCTCTCCACATCCTCAGTTGTGAGAGATATCTGTGTGTTAAAGCTGTACTTCACCCAGCTTGTTGGGAACACAAAGTTTCTTTTCAGTAGCAAACTACAGTCCATACATATATATGGGGAAGTAATAGCTCCAACTATGTTTTACAGTGAAAACTGCAGGATCTTCAAACCGGCACTAGGAAACACACTGAGAAAAATGAGTAAAAGTTTCCCCTGCAAACCGTTCCCTTTGTGCTAGATAAACGAACGTCTCTCCACATGCTCATTTCTGAGAAATAATTGTGTGTGAAAGCCGCCCTTCACCTAGATTGTTGGGAACACAAAGATTCTTTTCATTTGCAAACTACAATCCATACATATATATAGGGATGTATTAACACCAACTCTGTTTTACAGTGAAAACTGCAGGAACTTCAACCGGCACTAGGAAACATACTGAGAAACCAGAGAACAATTTTCTCTTGCAACCCGTTCTCTTTGTGCTAGATGAACGAACGTTTCTCCACATGCTCAGTTGTGGGAGGTAACTGTGTGTGAATGCCGTACTTCTCCCAGCTTGTTGGAAACACAAAGTTTCCATTCAGTTGCAAACTACACTCCATACACATATATGGGGAGGTACAAAGTCCAACACGGTTTTACAGAGAAAACTGCAGGAACTTCTAACCGGTCCTAGGAAACAGGTTGAGAATCCAGAGTAAATATTTTTCCTGCAATCATTTCCCATTGTGCTAGATGAACGAACGTATCTACACATGTTAAGTTCTAAGAGATCATTGTGTGGAAAGCCGTACTTCACCCAGCTAGTTTGGAACACGAAGTTACTTTTCAGTTGCAAACTACACTTCATATATATATATGGGTTGGTTCTAGCTCCAAGTGTGTTTTACAGTGAAAACTGCAGGAACTTCTACCCGGCACTAGGAAACAGACTGAGAAACCAGAGTAAAATTTCCCCTGCAAGCGGTTCCTTTTGTGCTAGATGAACGAATGTCTCTCCACATGCTCTGTTCTTAAAGATATTTGTGTGTGAATGCCGCACTTCACCCAGCTTTTTGGGAACACAAATTTTCTTTTCAGTTGCAAAATCCACTCCATACATTTATATGTTTAAGTACTAGCTCCAACTCCGTTGTACAGTGAAATCTGCAGGAACTTCAAACCGGCACTAGGAAACAGACTGAGAACCCAGAGTTAAAATTTCTCCTGCAAACCGTTCCCTTTGTGCTAGATGAACGAACGTCTCTCCACATGCTCACTTCTGAGAGTTAAGTGTGTGTGAAAGCCGTCCTTCACCTAGCTTGTTGGGAACACAAAGTTTCTTTTCATTTGCAAACTACACTCCATACATTTTTATGGTGATATTCTGTCTCCAACTGTGTTTCATAGTTTAAACTGGTGGAAGTCCCAACAGCACTATGAAACAGACTGAGAATGCGGAGTATTTGGTTCTCCTGCATCCCCTTCTCTTTGTGCTAGATGAAGAAATATCTCTCCTCATGGTCATTTCTGAGAGATAAATTTTTGTGAAAGACCTTCTTCACCTGGCTCCTTTCGAACATTATGTTTCTTTTTAGTTCCTAAATTCCCTACATTCATGTATATTGGGATGTAGTATCTGCCTATTTGATTTACAGTGATATCTGCATGAAGTTCAGACCGAGAGTAGGAAAAATATTGAGTAAACAGTATAAGCGTTTCAACTGTAAACATTACCTTTATGGTATAAGTTCGAACGTCTCTCCTCAAGCTCATTTCTGAGAGATAATTGTCCATGAAAGCAGTCTTTCACCTATCTTCCTGGGAACACATAGTTTCTTTTGTGTTGGAAACAACACTACATATATATATTTTTGGGATGTACTAGCTCGTATTCTGTTTTGCTCAGAAAGCCGCATGAACTTCAAACCGGCAGTAGGAAACAGACAAAGAAACCATTATAAGTATTTCTATAGAACCACGTCCCTTTTGCTAGATGAACGAACGCCTCTCTATATGTTGAATATTGAGTGTTAAGTGTGTGGGAAGTCTCCAATCTTCTAGGTTGTTGCGAACACATTTTTTTCTGTTGGAAACCGCCCTACATACATATATATGGGGATAACAAGCTCCAACTCAGCTTTACAGAAAAACTTCATGAAATTTACCCGGATGAATAATAAGATACTGAGAAACCAGTGTAATTTATTCTACTACAGTCCATTCCATTTATACTGGATGATAGAAATTCTCATTCTGAATTCTGACAGATAAATATATGTGTATGGCATCAGAAAACTTACTTGTTGGGAAAACAGTTTCTTTTCAGTAGGTAAATACACTACATGCATATATATGGGGAGGTACTAGCTCCAACTCGGTTTTACAGTGAAAACTGCAGGAACTTCAAACCAGCACTAGGAAACAGAATGAGAAACAAGAGTAAAAGTATCCCATTCAACCCGTTCCATTTATGCTAGATGAACCAACGTCTCTCCACATGCTCATATCTGAGAGATAAGTGTGTGTGAAATCCGTCCTACAACAAGCTTTCTTGGAACACAAAGTTTCTTTTCAGTTGCAAACTACACTCCATACATAAATATGTGGAGGTACTAGCTCCAAATCGGATTTACATAGAAAACTGCAGGAACTTCAAAACGGCACTAGGAAACAGACTGAGAAAAAAGAGTAAACCATTCTCCTTGAAACTTTTTCATTTGTGCTGGATGAACGAACGTCTCTCCACATGCTCAGTTCTGAGAAATATGTGTGTTTGAAAGCCGTCCTTCACCTAGCTTTTTAGAACACAAAGTTTCTTTTCAGTTTCAAACTACACTCCATACATATATATGGGGAGGTACCAACTCCAACTCGATTTTACAATGGTAACTGCAGGAACTTCAAAACGGCACTAGGAAAAAGCCTGAGAAACCAGAGTAAAATTTCTCCTGCAAGCGATTCCATTTGTGGTAGATGAACGAAGGTCTCTCCTCATGCTCAGTTCTGAGTGATAGGTGTGTGTGAAAGCCGTCCTTCACCTGGATTTTTGGGAACACAAAGTTTCTTTTCAGTTGCAAAATACACTCCATGGATATATGGGGAGTTACTAGCTCCAACACGGTTTTACAGGGAAAACTGCAGGAACTTCAAACAGGCACTAGGAAACAGACTGAGAAACCAGAGTAAAATTTTCTCCTGCAATCCGTTTCCTTTGTGCTAGATGATCGAAAGTCTCTCCACATGCTCAGTTCTGAAAGATAAGTGTGTGTGAAAGCCGTCCTTCACCTAGCTTGTTGGGAACACAAAGTTCCTTTACAGTTGCAAACTACAATCCATAAAAATATATGGAGAGTTACTAGCTCCAACTCGGTTTTACAGTGAAAACTGCAGGAACTTCAAACCAGCACTAGGAAACAGACTGAGAAACCAGAGTAAAAGTTTCTCCTGCAATCCGTACACTTTGTGCTAGATGAACGAACGTGTCTCCACATGCTCAGTTCTGAGAGATAACTGTGTGTGAAAGCCGTCCTTCACCTAGCTTGTTGGGAACACAAAGTTCCTTTTCAGTTGCAAACTACCCTCCTTACATATATATATGGGGAACTAGCTCCTAGTCGATTTTACAGTGAAAACTGCAGGAACTTCAAACTGGAACTAGGAAAAAGACTGAGAGACCAGAGTAAAAGTTTCTCCTGCCACCCGTTATATTTGTGCTAGATGAACGAACGTCTCTCCACATGTTCAGTTCTGAGAGATAAGTGTGTGTAAAAGCCGTTCTTCACCTAGCTTGTTGGGAACACAAAGTTCCTTTCCAATTGCAAACTACAATCCATACATATATATGGGAAGGTACGAGCTCCAAATCGCTTTTACAGTGAAAACTGCAGTAACTTGAAACCGGCACTAGGAAACAGACTGATAAACCAGAGTATATGTTCCTACTGCAACCCGTTCCTTTGTGCTAGATGAACGAACGTCTCTCCACATGCTCAGTTCTGAGAGATAAGTCTGTGTGAATGCCGTACTTCACCTAGCTTGTTGGGAACACAAAGTTCCTTTCCAGTTGTAAACTACACTCCATATAAATATATTGGGTGTTAATATCTCCAAATCGGTTTTACAGTGAAAACTGCAGGAAATTCAAACCGGCACTAGGAAACAGACTGAGAAATCAGAGTAAAAGTTTCTCATGCAACACATTCCCTTTGTGCTAGATGAATGAACGTCTATACACATGCTCAGTTCTGAGGGACAAGTTTGTGTGAAAGCCGTCATTTTAACCTGCTTGTTGGGAACACAAAGTTCCTTTCCATTTTCAAAGTACACTCCATACATATATGTGTAGAGGTACTAGTTCCAACTCGGTTTTACAGTGAAAACTTCAGGAACTTGAAACCGGCACTAGGAAACAGACTGAGAAACCAGAGTAAAAGTTTCTCCTGCAATCCGTACACTTTGTGCTAGATGAACGAACGTGTCTCCACATGCTCAGTTCTGAGAGATAACTGTGTGTGAAAGCCGTCCTTCACCTAGCTTGTTGGGAACACAAAGTTCCTTTCCAGTTGCAAACTACCCTCCTTAGATATATATATGGGGTACTAGCTCCTAGTCGAATTTACAGTGAAAACTGCAGGAACTTCAAACTGGAACTAGGAAACAGACTGAGAGACCAGAGTAAAAGTTTCTCCTGCAACCCGTTCCATTTGTGCTAGATGAACGAACGTGTCTCCACATGTTCATTTCTGAGTGATAAGTGTGTGTAAAAGCCGTACTTCACCTAGCTTTTTGGAAACACAAAGTTCCTTTCCAGTTGCAAACTACAATCCATACATATATATGGGGAGGTACGAGCTTCAAATCGCTTTTACAGTGAAAACTGCAGTAACTTGAAACCGGCACTAGGAAAAAGTCTGATAAACCAGAGTAAATGTTCCTACTGCAACCCGTTCCTTTGTGCTAGATGAACGAACGTCTCTCCACATGCTCAGTTCAGAGAGATAAGTCTGTGTGAATGCCGTACTTCACCTAGCTTGTTGGGAACACAAAGTTCCTTTCCAGTTGTAAACTACACTCCATATAAATATATTGGGTTGTAATAGCTCCAAATCGGTTTTACAGTGAAAACTGCAGGAACTTCAAAACGGCACTAGGAAACAGACTGAGAAACCAGGGTAAAATTTCTCCTGCAAACCGTTCCTTTTGTGCTAGATGAACGAACGTCTCTCCACATGCTCACATCTGAGATTTAAGTGTGTGTGAAAGCCGTCCTTCACCTAGCTTGTTGGGAACACAAAGTTTCTTTTCTTTTGCAAACTACACTCCATACATATTTATGGTGATATTCTGTCTCCAACTGTGTTTCATAGTTTAAACTGGTGGAAGTCCCAACAGCACTATGAAACAGACTGAGAATCCGGAGTAATTGGTTCTCCTGCATGCCCTTCTCTTTGTGCTAGATGAAGAAATATCTCTCCTCATGGTCATTTCTGAGAGATAAATTTTTGTGAAAGACCTTCTTCACCTGGCTCCTTTCGAACATTATGTTTCTTTTTAGTTCCTAAATTCCCTACATTCATGTATATTGGGATGTAGTATCTGCCTATTTGATTTACAGTGATATCTGCATGAAGTTCAGACCGAGAGTAGGAAAAATATTGAGTAAACAGTATAAGCGTTTCAACTGTAAACATTACCTTTATGGTATATGTTCGAACGTCTCTCCTCAAGCTCATTTCTGAGAGATAATTGTCCATGAAAGCAGTCTTTCACCTATCTTCCTGGGAACACATAGTTTCTTTTGTGTTGGAAACAACACTACATATATATATTTTTGGGATGTACTAGCTCGTATTCTGTTTTGCTCAGAAAGCTGCATGAACTTCAAACCGGCAGTAGGAAACAGACAAAGAAACCATTATAAGTATTTCTATAGAACCACGTCCCTTTTGCTAGATGAACGAACGCCTCTCTATATGTTGAATATTGAGTGTTAAGTGTGTGGGAAGTCTTCAATCTTCTAGGTTGTTGGGAACACATTTTTTTCTGTTGGAAACCGCCCTACATACATATATATGGGGATAACAAGCTCCAACTCAGCTTTACAGAAAAACTTCATGAAATTTACCCGGATGAATAATAAGATACTGAGAAACCAGTGTAATTTATTCTACTACAGTCCATTCCATTTATACTGGATGATAGAAATTCTCATTCTGAATTCTGACAGATAAATATATGTGTATGGCATCAGAAAACTTACTTGTTGGGAAAACAGTTTCTTTTCAGTAGGTAAATACACTACATGCATATATATGGGGAGGTACTAGCTCCAACTCGGTTTTACAGTGAAAACTGCAGGAACTTCAAACCGGCACTAGGAAACAGAATGAGAAACAAGAGTAAAAGTATCCCATTCAACCCGTTCCATTTATGCTAGATGAACCAACGTCTCTCCACATGCTCATATCTGAGAGATAAGTGTGTGTGAAAGCCGTCCTACACCAAGCTTTCTTGGAACACAAAGTTTCTTTTCAGTTGCAAACTACACTCCATACATAAATATGTGGAGGTACTAGCTCCAAATCGGATTTACATAGAAAACTGCAGGAACTTCAAAACGGCACTAGGAAACAGACTGAGAAAAAAGAGTAAACCATTCTCCTTGAAACTATTTCATTTGTGCTAGATGAACGAACGTCTCTCCACATGCTCAGTTCTGAGAAATATGTGTGTTTGAAAGCCGTCCTTCACCTAGCTTTTTAGAACACAAAGTTTCTTTTCAGTTTCAAACTACACTCCATACATTTATATGGGGAGGTACTAGCTCCAACTCGATTTTACAATGGAAACTGCAGGAACTTCAAAACGGCACTAGGAAACAGCCTGAGAAACCAGAGTAAAATTTCTCCTGCAAGCGATTCCATTTGTGGTAGATGAACGAAGGTCTCTCCTCATGCTCAGTTCTGAGTGATAGGTGTGTGTGAAAGCCGTCCTTCACCTAGATTTTTGGGAACACAAAGTTTCTTTTCAGTTGCAAAATACACTCATGGATATATGGGGAGTTACTAGCTCCAACACGGTTTTACAGGGAAAACTGCAGGAACTTCAAACAGGCACTAGGAAACAGACTGAGAAACCAGAGTAAAATTTTCTCCTGCAATCCGTTTCCTTTGTGCTAGATGATCGAAAGTCTCTCCACATGCTCAGTTCTGAAAGATAAGTGTGTGTGAAAGCCGTCCTTCACCTAGCTTGTTGGGAACACAAAGTTACTTTCCAGATGCAAACTACACTCCATAAAAATATATGGAGAGTTACTATCTCCAACTCGGGTTTACATTGAAAACTGCAGGAACTTCAAACCGGCACTAGGAAACAGACTGAGAAACCAGAGTAAAAGTTTCTCCTGCAATCCGTACACTTTGTGCTAGATGAACGAACGTGTCTCCACATGCTCAGTTCTGAGAGATAACTGTGTGTGAAAGCCGTCCTTCACCTAGCTTGTTGGGAACACAAAGTTCCTTTCCACTTGCAAACTACCCTCCTTAGATATATATATGGGGTACTAGCTCCTAGTCGATTTTACAGTGAAAACTGCAGGAACTTCAAACTGGAACTAGGAAAAAGACTGAGAGACCAGAGTAAAAGTTTCTCCTGCAACCCGTTATATTTGTGCTGGATGAACGAACGTCTCTCCACATGTTTAGTTCTGAGAGATAAGTGTGTGTAAAAGCCGTTCTTCACCTAGCTTGTTGGGAACACAAAGTTCCTTTCCAATTGCAAACTACAATCCATACATATATATGGGGAGGTACGAGCTCCAAATCGCTTTTACAGTGAAAACTGCAGTAACTTGAAACCGGCACTAGGAAACAGACTGATAAACCAGAGTATATGTTCCTACTGCAACCCGTTCCTTTGTGCTAGATGAACGAACTTCTCTCCACATGCTCAGTTCTGAGAGATAAGTCTGTGTGAATGCCGTACTTCACCTAGCTTGTTGGGAACACAAAGTTCCTTTCCAGTTGTAAACTACACTCCATGTAAATATATTGGGTGTTAATAGCTCCAAATCGGTTTTACAGTGAAAACTGCAGGTAATTCAAACCGGCACTAGGAAACAGACTGAGAAATCAGAGTAAAAGTTTCTCATGCAACCCGTTCCCTTTGTGCTAGATGAATGAACGTCTATACACATGCTCAGTTCTGAGGGACAAGTTTGTGTGAAAGCCGTCATTTTAACCTGCTTGTTAGGAACACAAAGATCCTTTTCATTTTCAAAGTACACTCCATACATATATGTGTGGAGGTACTAGTTCCAACTCGGTTTTACAGTGAAAACTTCAGGAACTTGAAACCGGCACTTGGAAACAGACTGAGAAACCAGAGTAAAATTTCTCCTGCAAACCGTTCCCTTTGTGCTAGATGAATGAACGTCTTTCCACATACTGAGTTCTGAGAGATAAATGTGTGTTAAAGCCGTCCTTAAGCTAGCTTGTTGGGAACACAAAGTTCCTATTTAGTTGCAAACTACACTCCATACATTTATAAGGGAAGTACTAGCTCCAACGCGTTTTTAAAGTGAAAACTGCAGGAACTTCAAATCGGCACTAGGAAACAGACTGAGAAACCAGAGTAAAATTTCTCTTGCAAACCGTTCCATTTGTGCTAGATGAACGAACGTCTCTCCACATGCTCAGTTCTGAGAGATAAGGGTGTGTGAAAGCCGTCCTTCAACTAGCTTGTTGTTGACACAAAGTTCCTTTCCAGTTGCCAACTACACTCCATACATTTATAAGGGAAGTACTAGCTCCAACGCGTTTTTAAAGTGAAAACTGCAGGAACTTCAAATCGGCACTAGGAAACAGACTGAGAAACCAGAGTAAAATTTTCTCCTGCAAAACGTTTCCTTTGTGCTAGATGATCGAACTTCTCTCCACATGCTCAGTTCTGAGAGATAAGTGTGTGTGAAAGCCGTCCTTCACCTAGCTTGTTGGGAACACAAAGTTCCTTTCCATTTGCAAACTACACTCCATACATATATATGGGGAGCTACGAGCTCCAAATCCTTTTTAAAGTGTAAATTGCAGTAACTTGAAACCGGCACTAGGCAACATACTGAGAAACCAGAGTGAATGTTTCTACTGCAACCCGTTCCTTTGTGCTGGATGAACGAACGTCTCTCCACATGCTCAGTACTAAGAGATAAGTGTGTGTGAAAGCCGTCCTTCACCTAGCTTGTTGTTGACACAAAGTTCCTTTCCAATTGCAAACTACACACCATACATATATATGGGGAGTTATTAGCTCCAACTCGGTTTTACAGTGAAAATTCCAGGTACTTCAAACCGGCACTAGGAAACAGAGTGAGAAACCACAGTAAAAGTTTCTCCTGCAACCCGTTCAATTTGTGCTAGATGAACGAACTTCTCTCTACATGCTCAGTTCTGAGAGATGTGTGTGAGTGAAAGACGCCCTTCACCTATCTTGTTGGGAACACAAAGTTCCTTTTAATTTGCAAACTAGAATCCATACATATATATCGGCATGTACTAGCTCCAATTGTGTTTTACAGTGAAAATTGCAGGAACTTCAAACCGGCACTAGGAAACAGACTGAGAAAGCAGAGTAAAAGTTTCTACTGCAAACCGTTCAAATTTGCTACATGAATGAACGTCTCTCCACATGCTCAGTTCTGAGAGGTAAGTGTGTGTGAAAGCCGTCCTTCACCTAGCTTGTTGGGAACACAAAGTTTCTTTCCAGTTGCGAACTACACTCCATAACTATATATGGGGATGTACGAGCTCCAAACGGTTTTACAGTGAAAACTGCAGGAAATTCAAAACTTCACTGGAAAACAGACTAAGAAACCAGAGTAAAATTTCTCCTGCAACCCGTTCTGTTTGTGCTAGATGAATGAACGTCTCTCCACATGCTCAGTTCTGAGAGATAATTGTGTGTGAAAGCTGTACTTCACCTAGCTTTTTGGGAACACATAGATCCTTTTCAGTTGCAAACTACTCTCCATACATATATATTGGGAGGTATTAGCTGCAACTCTGATTTACTGTGAAAATTGCAGGAACTTGAAACCGGCACTAGGAAACAGACTGAGAAACCAGAGTAAAAGTTTCCCCTGCAACCCGTTCCTTTGTGTTAGATGAACGAACGTCTCTCCACATGCTCAGTTCTGAGAGATATGTGAGTGTTAAAGCCGTTCTTCAACTAGTTTGTTGGGAACACAAAGTTCCTTTCCAATTGCAAACTACACCCCATACATATATATTGGGATGTACTAGCTCCAACTCGGTTTTACATTGAAAACTCCAGGAACATCAAACCGGCACTAGGAAAAAGTGTGAGAAACCATAGTAAAAGTTTCTCCTGCAACATGTTCTTTTGTGCTAGATGAACGAAAGTCTCTCCACATGCTCAGTTCTGAGAGATAAGTGTGTGTGAAAGCCGCCCTTCACATAGATTGTTGGGAACACCAAGTTGCTATCAAGATGCAAACTACACACCATAAATATATATGGGGAGGTACTAGCTCCCAATCGGTTTTACAGTGAAAACTGCAGGAAATTCAAACTGGCACTAGGAAACAGACTGAGAAACCAGAGTAAAGTTTCTCCTGCAACCCGTTCCCTTTGTGCTAGATGAACGAAAGTCCCTCCACATGCTCAGTTCTGAGAGATAAGTGTGTGTGAAAGCCGTCCTTCAACTAGCTTGTTGGGAACACAAAGTTCCTTTTTATTTGCAAACTACATTCCTTACATATATATGGAGAGGTACTAGCTCCAACTCGGTTTTACAGTGAAAATTGAAGGAACTTGAAACAGGCACTAGGAAACAGAATGAGAAACCAGAGTAAAAGTTTCTCCTGCAACCCGTTCCGTGTGTGCTAGATGAACGAACGTCTCTCCACATGCTCAGTTCTGAGAGATAATTTTGTGTGAAAGCCGTCCTTCACCTAGATTTTTTGGAACACATAGTTCCTTTTCAGTTGCAAACTACATTCCATACATATATATGTGTATGTAATAGCTCCAACTCGGTGTTATAGTGAAAACTACAGGAACTTCAAACCGGCACTAGGAAACAGTCTGAGATACCAGAGTGAAAGTTTCTCCTGCAACCCGTTCCCTTTGTGCTAGTAAAACGAACGTCTCTCCACATGCTCAGTTCTGAGAGAAAAGTGTGTGTGAAAGCCGTCATTCACCTAGCTTGTTGGGAACAAAAAATTCCTTTCCAGTTGCAAACTACAATCCATACATATATATGGGGTGTACTAGCTCCAACTCGGTTTTACAGTGAATACTCCAGGATCTTCAAACCGGCACTAGGAAACAGACAGAAAAACCAGGGTAAAATTTTCTCCTGCAAACCGTTCATTTTGTGCTAGATGATCGAAATTCTCTCCAAATCCTCAGTTCTGAGAGATAAGTGTGTGTGAAAGCCGTCCTTAAACTAGCTTGTTGGGAACACAAAGATCCTTTTCAGTTGCAAACTACACTCCATACATATATATGGGGATGTAATAGCTCCAACTCGATGTTACAGTGAAAACTACAGGAACTTCAAACCGGCACTAGGAAACAGAATGAGAAACCAGAGTAAAAGTTTCTCCTGCAAACCGTTCAATTTGTGCTAGATGAACGAACTTCCCTCCACATGCTCAGTTCTGAGAGATAAGTGTGTGTGAAAGCCGTTCTTAATCTAGCTTGTTTGGAACACATAGTTCCTATACAGATGCAAACTAAATTCCTTAAATATATTAGGGGAAGTACTAGCCCCAACTCGGTATTACAGTGAAAACTGCAATAACTTCAAACCGGCACTAGGAAACAGACTGAGAAACCAGAGTAAAATTTGCTCCTGCAAACCTTTCCCTTTGTGCTAGATGAACGAACGTCTCTCCACATGCTCAGTTTTGAGAGATAAGTGTATGTGAAAGCCGTACTTCAACTAGCTTGTTGGGAACACAAAGTTCATTTCCAGTTGAAAACAACACTCCATACATATATATGGGGATGTACTAGATTCAACTCGATGTTACAGTGAAAACAGCAGGAAATTCAGACCGGCACTAGGAATCAGACTTAAAACCAGAGTAAAACTTTCTCCTGCAAACCGTTCCCTTTGTGCTAGATGAACGAAATTCTCTCCACATGCTCAGTTCTGATAGATAAGTGTGTGTGAAAGCCGTCCTTCAAATAGCTTGTTGGGAACACAAATTTCCTTTCCAAAAGCAAACTAGCATCCATATATTTATAAGGGAATGTACTAGCTACAACTCTATTTTACAGTGAAAACTGCAGGAGCTTCCAAACCGGCACTAGGAAACAGACTGAGAAACCAGAGTAAAAATTTCTCCTGCAAACCGTTCCATTTGTGCTAGATGAAAGAACGTCTCTCCACAAGCTCAGTTCTGAGAGATAAGTGTGTGTGAAAGCCGTCCTTCACCTAGCTTGTTGGGAACACAAAGTTCATTTCCAGTTGCAAACTACACTCCATACATATATATGGGGAAATACTAGCTCTAACTCGATTTTACAGTGATTTCTGCAGGAACTTCAGAACGGCACTAGGAATCAGACGGAGAACCCAGAGTAAAATTTCTCCTGCAACCCGTTCATTTTGTGCTAGATGAACGAAAGTCTCTATACATGCTCAGTTCTGAGAGATAATTGTGTGTGAAAGCCGTACTTCACCTAGCTTATTGGGAACACGAAGTTCCTTTCAAGATGCAAACTACATTCCATACATATATAATGGAATTACTAGCTCCAACGCGGTTTTAAAGTGAAAACTGCAGGAACTTCAAACCGGCACTAGGAAACAGACTGAGAAACCAGAGTAAAGGTTTCTCCTGCAACACGTTCAATTTTTGCTAGATGAACGAACGTCTCTCCACATGCTCAGTTCTGAGAGATATTTGTTTGTGAAAGCCGTTCTTCACCTAGCTTGTTGGGAACACAAAGTTCCTTTCCAGTTGCAAACTGCACTCCATACATATATATGGTTATGTACTAGCTCCAACTCGGTTTTACAGTGAACACTGCAGGAATTTCATACCTTCACTAGGAAACAGACTGAGAAAACATAGTAAAAGTTTCTCCTGCAACCCTTTCCCTTTGTGCTTGATGAACGAACTCTCTTCATATGCTCAGTTCTGAGAGATAAGTGTGTGTGAAAGCCATCCTTCACCTAGTTTGTTGGAACACAAAGATCCTTTTCAGTTGCAAACTACACTACATACATATATATGGGAATATAATAGCTCCAACTCGGTGTTACATTGAAAACTACAGGAACTTCAAACCGGCACTAGGAAACAGACTGAGATACCAGAGTAATAGTTTCTCCTGAAAACCGTTCAATTTGTGCTAAATGAACGAACGTCTCTCCACATGCTCAGCTCTGAGTGAAAAATGTGTGTGAAAGCCGAACTTCTCCTAGCTTTTTGGGAACACATAGTTCCTATTCAGTTGCAAACTACATTCCATAAATATATAAGGGGTGGTACTAGCCCCAACTCGGTTTTACAGTGAAAGCTGTAGGAATTTCAAACCGGCACTAGGAAACAGAGTGAAAACCAGAGAAAAATTTTCTCCTGCAAACCGTTCCTTTTGTGCTAGAAGAACGAAATTCTCTCCACATGCTCAGTTCTGAGAGATAAGTGTGTGTGAAATCCGTACTTCACCTAGCTTGTTGGGAACACAAAGTTCCTTTCCAGTTGCAAACTAGTATCCATACATTTATAAGGGGATGTACTAGCTACAACTCGATTTTACAGTGAAAACTCCAGTAAATTCAAACCGGGACTAGGAAACAGAATGTGAAAAAAGAGTAAAAGTTTCCCCTGGAACCCGTTCATTTTGTGCTAGATGAAAGAACGTCTCTCCACATGTTCAGTTCTGAGAGATAAGTGTGTGTAAGCCGTTCTTCACCTACATTCTTGGGAACACAAAGTACCTTTCCAGTTGCAAACTACACACCATATATTTATATGGGGAGGTAGTAGCTCCAAATCGGTTTTACAGTGAAAACTGAAGGAACTTCAAACAGGCACTAGGAAACAGACTGATAAACCAGAGTAAATGTTCCTACTGCAACCCGTTCCTTTGTGCTAGATGAACGAACGTCTCTCCACATGCTCAGTTCTGAGAGATAAGTCTGTGTGAATGCCGTACTTCACCTATATTGTTGGGAACACAAAGTTCCTTTCCAGTTGTAAAATACACTCCATATATATATATGGTGTGGTAATAGCTCCACCTCGGTTTTACTTTGTAAACTGCAGGAAATTCAAAACGGCACTAGGAAACAGATTGAGAAACCAGATTAAAAGTTTCTCCTGCAACCCGTTCCATTTGTGCAAGATGAACGAACGTCTGTCCACATGCTCAGTTCTGAGAGATATGTGTGTGTGTAAGCCGTTCTTCACCTAGCTTGTTGGGAATACAATGTTCCTTTCCAGTTGCAAACTACACTCCATAAATATATATGCGGTTGTACTAGCTCCAACTCGGTTTTACAGTGGAAACTGCCAGAACTTCAAACCGGGCCTAAGAAACAGACTGAGAAACCAGAGTAAAAGTTTCTCCTGCAAACCGTTCCGTTTGTGCTAGATGAACGAACGTCTCTCCACATGCTCAGTTCTGAGAGATAACTGTGTGTGAAAACCGTCCTTCACCAAGCTTGTTGGGAACACAAAGTTCCTTTCCAGTTGCAAACTACATTCCATACATATATATGGGGATGTACTAGCTCCAACTCGGTTTTACAGTGAACACTGCAGGAATTTCATACCTTCACTAGGAAACAGACTGAGAAACCAGAGTAAAAGTGCCCCCTGCGAGCCATTCACTTTGTGCTAGATGAAGGAACGTCTCTCCACATGCTCAGTTCTGCGAAATATGTGTGTGTGAAAGCCGAACTTCACTTAGCTTGTTGGGAACACAAAGTTCCTTCTCATTTGCAAATTACACTCCATATATATATATGGGGAAGTACTACCTCCAACTCGGTTTTACAGTAAAACTGCCGGATATTCAAACCGGCACAAGGAAACATACTGCGAAAAATGAGTAAAAGTTTCCCCTGCAACCCGTTCCCTTTGTGCTAGATGAACGAAAGTCTCTCCACATGCTCAGTTCTGAGAAATAATTGTGTTTGAAAGCCGAACTTCACCTAGCTTGTTGGGAAAACAAACATTTTTTTCATTTGCAAACTACAATCCATACATATATATGGGGATGTACTAACTCCAACTCCGTTTTACAGTGAAAACTGCTGGAACTTCAACCGGCACTAAGAAACAAACTGAGAAACCAGAGAAAAAGTTTCCCCTGCAATCCGTTCCCTTTGTGCTAGATGAACGAACGTCTCTCCAAATGCTCAGTTCTGAGAGAAACCTGTGTGTGAAAGCCGTACTTCACCCATCTTGTGGGGAACACAAAGTTTCTTTTCAGTTTCAAACTACACTCCATAAACTTATATGGGGAGGTACAAGGTCCAACTCGGTTTTACAGAGAAACCTAGAGGAACTTCTTACCAGTCCTAGGAAACAGGATGAGAATCCAGAGTAAATGTTTTACCTGCAAACCTTTCCCATTGTGCTAGATGAAAGAACGTCTCTACACATGCTATGTTCTCAGAGATAAGTGTGTGAGAAAGCCGTACTTCACCCAGCTTGTTTGGAACACAAAGTTTCTTTTCAGTTTCAAACTATACTCCATACATATATATGGGTTGGTACTAGCTCCAAGTCTGTTTTACAGTGAAAACTGCAGGAATTTCTAACCGGCACTAGGAAACAGACTGAGAAACCAGAGTAAAATTTCTCCTGCAAGCCGTTCCTTTTGTGCTAGATGAACGAATGTCTCTCCACATGCTCTGTTCTGAGAAATATTTGTGTGTGAATGTCGTACTTCACCCAGCTTTTTGGGAACACAAAGTTACTTTTCAGTTGCAAACTCCACTCCATACATATATATGGTTAGGGACTAGCTCCAACTCCGTTGTACAGTGAAATCTGCAGGAACTTCAAACCGGCACTAGGAAACAGACTGAAAAACCAGAGAAAACTTTCTCCTGCAACCCGTTCCCTTTGTGCTAGATGAACGAACGTCTCTCCACATGCTCAGTTGTGAGAGATATCTGTGTGTTAAAGCCGTACTTCACCCAGCTTGTTGGGAACACAAAGTTTCTGTTCAGTAGAACAACTACAGTCCATACATATATATGGGGAAGTAATAGCTCCAACTCTGTTTTACAGTGAAAACTGCAGGAACTTCAAACCGGCACTAGGAACCACACTGAGAAAAATGAGTAAAAGTTTCCCCTGCAAACCGTTCCCTTTGTGCTAGATGAACGAACGTCTCTCTACATGCTCATTTCTGAGAAATAATTGTGTGTGAAAGCCGCCCTTCATCTAGATTGTTGGGAACACAAAGATTCTTTTCATTTGCAAACTACAAACCATACATATATATAGGGATGTATTAACACCAACTCTGTTTTACAGTGAAAACTGCAGGTACTTCAACCGGCACTAGGAAACAAACTGAGAAACCAGAGAAAAAGTTTCTCTTGCAACCCGTTCCCTTTGTGCTAGATGAACGAACGTTTCTCCACATGCTCAGTTGTGGGAGATAACTGTGTGTGAATGCCGTACTTCTCCCAGCTTGTTGGGAACACAAAGTTTCTATTCAGTTGCCAACTACACTCCATACACATATATGGGGAGGTACAATGTCCAACACGGTTTTACAGAGAAAACTGCAGGAACTTATAACCGGTCCTAGGAAACAGGTTGAGAATCCAGAGTAAATATTTTACCTGCCATCATTTCCCATTGTGCTAGATGAACGAACGTATCTACACATGTTAAGTTCTAAGAGATCATTGTGTGGAAAGCCGTACTTCACCCAGCTAGTTTGGAACACGAAGTTACTTTTCAGTTGCAAACTACACTCCATATATATATATGGGTTGGTTCTAGCTCCAAGTGTGTTTTACAGTGAAAACTTCAGGAACTTCTAACCGGAAATAGGAAACAGACTGAGAAACCAGAGTAAAATTTCCACTGCCAGCGGTTCATTTTGTGCTAGATGAACGAATGTCTCTCCACATGCTCTGTTCTGAGAGATATTTGTGAGTGACTGCCGTACTTCACCCAGCTTTTTGGGAACACAAAGTTTCTTTTCAGTTGCAAAATCCACTCCATACATTTATATGTTTAGATACTAGCTCCAACTCTGTTGTACAGTGAAATCTGCAGGAACTTCAAACCGGCACTAGGAAACAGACTGAGAACCCAGAGTTAAAGTTTCTCCTGCAACCCGTTCCCTTTGTGCTAGATGAACGAACGTCTCTCCACATGCTCACTTCTGAGAGTTAAGTGTGTGTGAAAGCCGTCCTTCACCTAGCTTGTTGGGAACACAAATTTTCTTTTCATTTGCAAACTACACTCCATACATATTTATGGTGATATTCTGTCTCCAACTGTGTTTCATAGTTTAAACTGGTGGAAGTCCCAACAGCACTATGAAACAGACTGAGAATCCGGAGTAATTGGTTCTCCTGCATCCCCTTCTCTTTGTGCTACATGAAGAAATATCTCTCCTCATGGTCATTTCTGAGAGATAAATTTGTGTGAAAGACCTTCTTCACCTAGCTCCTTTCGAAAATTATGTTTCTTTTTAGTTCCTAAATTCCCTACATTCATGTATATTGGGATGTAGTATCTGCCTATTTGATTTACAGTGATATCTGCATGAAGTTCAGACCGAGAGTAGGAAAAATATTGAGTAAACAGTATAAGCGTTTCAACTGTAAACATTACCTTTATGGTATATGTTCGAACGTCTCTCCTCAAGCTCATTTCTGAGAGATAATTGTCCATGAAAGCAGTCTTTCACCTATCTTCCTGGGAACACATAGTTTCTTTTGTGTTGGAAACAACACTACATATATATATTTTTGGGATGTACTAGCTCGTATTCTGTTTTGCTCTGAAAGCCGCATGAACTTCAAAACGGCAGTAGGAAGCAGACAAAAAACCATTATAAGTATTTCTATAGAACCACGTCCCTTTTGCTAGATGAACGAACGCCTCTCTATATGTTGAATATTGAGTGTTAAGTGTGTGGGAAGTCTTCAATCTTCTAGGTTGTTGGGAACACATTTTTTTCTGTTGGAAACCGCCCTAAATACATATATATGGGGATTACAAGCTCCAACTCAGCTTTACAGAAAAACTTCATGAAATTTACCCGGATGAATAATAAGATACTGAGAAACCAGAGTAATTTATTCTACTACAGTCCATTCCATTTATACTGGATGATAGAAATTCTCATTCTCAATTCTGACAGATAAATATTTGTGTATGGCATCAGAAAACTTACTTGTTGGGAAAACTGTTTCTTTTCAGTAGGTAAATACACTACATGCATATATATGGGGAGGTACTAGCTCCAACTCGGTTTTACAGTGAAAACTGCAGGAACTTCAAACCGGCACAAGGAAACAGAATGAGAAACAAGAGTAAAAGTTTCCCATTCAACCCGTTCCATTTATGCTAGATGAACCAACGTCTCTCCACATGCTCATATCTGAGAGATAAGTGTGTTTGAAAGCCGTCCTACACCAAGCTTTCTTGGAACACAAAGTTTCTTTTCAGTTGCAAACTACACTCCATACATAAATATGTGGATGTACTAGCTCCAAATCGGATTTACATAGAAAACTGCAGGAACTTCAAAACGGCACTAGGAAACAGACTGAGAAAAAAGAGTAAACCATTCTCCTTGAAACTTTTTCATTTGTGCTAGATGAACGAACGTCTCTCCACATGCTCAGTTCTGAGAATTATGTGTGTTTGAAAGCCGTCCTTCACCTAGCTTTTTAGAACACAAAGTTTCTTTTCAGTTTCAAACTACACTCCATACATATATATGGGGAGGTACTAGCTCCAACTCGATTTTACAATGGAAACTGCAGGAACTTCAAACCGGCACTAGGAAACAGCCTGAGAAACCAGAGTAAAATTTCTCCTGCAAGCGATTCCATTTGTGCTAGATGAATGAAGGTCTCTCCTCATGCTCATTTCTGAGTGATAGGTGTGTGTGAAAGCCGTCCTTCACCTAGCTTTTTGGGAACACAAAGTTTCTTTTCAGTTACAAAATACACACCATGGATATATGGGGAGTTACTAGCTCCAACACGGTTTTACAGGGAAATCTGCAGGAACTTCAAACAGGCACTAGGAAACAGACTGAGAAACCAGAGTAAAATTTTCTCCTGCAATCCGTTTCCTTTGTGCTAGATGATCGAAAGTCTCTCCACATGCTCAGTTCTGAAAGATAAGTGTGTGTGAAAGCCGTCCTTCACCTAGCTTGTTGGGAACACAAAGTTCCTTTACAGTTGCAAACTACACTCCATAAAAATATATGGATAGTTACTAGCTCCACTCGGTTTTACAGTGAAAACTGCAGGAACTTCAAACCGGCACTAGGAAACAGACTGAGAAACCAGAGTAAAAGTTTCTCCTGCAATCCGTACACTTTGTGCTAGATGAACGAACGTGTCTCCACATGCTCAGTTCTGAGAGATAACTGTGTGTGAAAGCCGTCCTTCACCTAGCTTGTTGGGAACACAAAGTTCCTTTCAGGTTGCAAACTACCCTCCTTACATATATATATGGGGTACTAGCTCCTAGTCGATTTTACAGTGAAAACTGCAGGAACTTCAAACTGGAACTAGGAAACAGACTGAGAGACCAGAGTAAAAGTTTCTCCTGCAACCCGTTCCATTTGTGCTAGATGAACGAACGTCTCTCCACATGTTCAGTTCTGAGAGATATGTGTGTGTAAAAGCCGTTTTTCTCCTAGCTTGTTGGGAACACAAAGTTCCTTTCCAGTTGCAAACTACAATCCATACATATATATGGGGAGGTACGAGCTCCAAATCGCTTTTACAGTGAAAACTGCAGTAACTTGAAACCGGCACTAGGAAACAGACTGATAAACCAGAGTAAATGTTCCTACTGCAACCCGTTCCTTTGTGCTAGATGAACGAACGTATCTCCACATGCTCAGTTCTGAGAGATAAGTCTGTGTGAATGCCGTACTTCACCTAGCTTGTTGGGAACACAAAGTTCCTTTCCAGTTGTAAACTACACTCCACATTAATATATTGGGTGGTAATAGCTCCAAATCGGTTTTACAGTGAAAACTGCAGGAACTTCAAAACGGCACTAGGAAACAGACTGAGAAATCAGGGTAAAATTTCTCCTGCAAACCGTTCCCTTTGTGCTAGATGAACGAACGTCTCTCCACATGCTCACTTCTGAGAGTTAAGTGTGTGTGAAAGCCGTCCTTCACCTAGCTTGTTGGGAACACAAATTTTCTTTTCATTTGCAAACTACACTCCATACATATTTATGGTGATATTCTGTCTCCAACTGTGTTTCATAGTTTAAACTGGTGGAAGTCCCAACAGCACTATGAAACAGACTGAGAATCCGGAGTAATTGGTTCTCCTGCATCCCCTTCTCTTTGTGCTAGATGAAGAAATATCTCTCCTCATGGTCATTTCTGAGAGATAAATTTGTGTGAAAGACCTTCTTCACCTGGCTCCTTTCGAACATTATGTTTCTTTTTAGTTCCTAAATTCCCTACATTCATGTATATTTGGATGTAGTATCTGCCTATTTGATTTACAGTGATATCTGCATGAATTTCAGACCGAGATTAGGAAAAATATTGAGTAAACAGTATAAGCGTTTCAACTGTAAACATTACCTTTATGGTATATGTTCGAACGTCTCTCCTCAAGCTCATTTCTGAGAGATAATTGTCCATGAAAGCAGTCTTTCACCTATCTTCCTGGGAACACATAATTTCTTTTGTGTTGGAAACAACACTACATATATATATTTTTGGGATGTACTAGCTCGTATTCTGTTTTGCTCAGAAAGCCGCATGAACTTCAAACCGGCAGTAGGAAACAGACAAAGAAACCATTATAAGTATTTCTATAGAACCACGTCCCTTTTGCTAGATGAACGAACGCCTCTCTATATGTTGAATATTGAGTGTTAAGTGTGTGGGAAGTCTTCAATCTTCTAGGTTGTTGGGAACACATTTTTTTCTGTTGGAAACCGCCCTACATACATATATATGGGGATTACAAGCTCCAACTCAGCTTTACAGAAAAACTTCATGAAATTTACCCGGATGAATAATAAGATACAGAGAAACCAGAGTAATTTATTCTACTACAGTCCATTCCATTTATATTGGATGATAGAATTTCTCATTCTCAATTCTGACAGATAAATATTTGTGTATGGCATCAGAAAACTTAATTGTTGGGAAAACAGTTTCTTTTCAGTAGGTAAATACACTACATGCATATATATGGGGAGGTACTAGCTCGAACTCGGTTTTACAGTGAAAACTGCAGGAACTTCAAACCGGCACAAGGAAACAGAATGAGAAACAAGAGTAAAGTTTGCCATTCAACCCGTTCCATTTATGCTAGATGAACCAACGTCTCTCCACATGCTCATATCTGAGAGATAAGTGTGTGTGAAAGCCGTCCTACACCAAGCTTTCTTGGAACACAAAGTTTCTTTTCAGTTGCAAACTACACTCCATACATAAATATGTGGAGGTACTACCTCCAAATCGGATTTACATAGAAAACTGCAGGAACTTCAAAACGGCACTAGGAAACAGACTGAGAAAAAAGAGTAAACCATTCTCCTTGAAACTTTTTCATTTGTGCTAGATGAACGAACGTCTCTCCACATGCTCAGTTCTGAGATATATGTGTGTTTGAAAGCCGTCCTTCACCTAGCTTTTTAGAACACAATGTTTCTTTTCAGTTTCAAACTACACTCCATACATATATATGGGGAGGTACTAGCTCCAACTCGATTTTACAATGGAAACTGCAGGAACTTCAAACCGGCACTAGGAAACAGCCTGAGAAACCAGAGTAAAATTTCTCCTGCAAGCGATTCCATTTGTGCTAGATGAACGAAGGTCTCTCCTTATGCTCAGATCTGAGTGATAGGTGTGTGTGAAAGCCGTTCTTCACCTAGCTTTTTGGGAACACAAAGTTTCTATTCAGTTGCAAAATACATTCCATGGATATATGGGGAGTTACTAGCTCCAACTCGGTTTTACAGTGAAAACTGCAGGAACTTCAAACCGGCACTAGGAAACAGACTGAGAAACCAGAGTAAAAGTTTCTCCTGCAATCCGTACTCTTTGTGCTACATGAACGAACGTGTCTCCACATGCTCAGTTCTGAGAGAAAACTGTGTGTGAAAGCCGACCTTCACCTAGCTTGTTGGGAACACAAAGTTCCTTTCCAGTTGCAAACTACCCTCCTTACATATATATATCGGGTACTAGCTCCTAGTCGATTTTACAGTGAAAACTGCAGGAACTTCAAACTGGAACTAGGAAACAGACTGAGAGACCAGAGTAAAAGTTTCTCCTGCAACCCGTTCCATTTGTGCTAGATGAACGAACGTCTCTCCACATGTTCAGTTCTGAGAGATATGTGTGTGTAAAAGCCGTTCTTCACTTAGCTTGTTGGGAACACAAAGTCCCTTTCCAGTTGCAAACTACAATCCATACATATATATGGGGAGGTACGAGCTCCAAATCGCTTTTACAGTGAAAACTGCAGTAACTTGAAACCGGCACTAGGAAACAGACTGATAAACCAGAGTAAATGTTCCTACTGCAACCCGTTCCTTTGTGCTAGATGAACGAACGTATCTCCACATGCTCAGTTCTGAGAGATAAGTCTGTGTGAATGCCGTACTTCACCTAGCTTGTTGGGAACACAAAGTTCCTTTCCAGTTGTAAACTACACTCCATATAAATATATTGGGTGGTAATAGCTCCAAATCGGTTTTACAGTGAAAACTGCAGGAACTTCAAACCGGCACTAGGAAACAGACTGAGAAATCAGGGTATAATTTCTCCTGCAAACCGTTCCCTTTGTGCTAGATGAACGAACGTCTCTCCACATGCTCTCTTCTGAGATTTAAGTGTGTGTGAAAGCCGTCCTTCACCTAGCTTGTTGGGAACACAAAGTTTCTTTTCTTTTGCAAACTACACTCCATACATATTTATGGTGATATTCTGTCTCCAACTGTGTTTCATAGTTTAAACTGGTGGAAGTCCCAACAGCACTATGAAACAGACTGAGAATCCGGAGTAATTGGTTCTCCTGCATCCCCTTCTCTTTGTGCTACATGAAGAAATATCTCTCCTCATGGTCATTTCTGAGAGATAAATTTGTGTGAAAGACCTTCTTCACCTGGCTCCTTTCGAACATTATGTTTCTTTTTAGTTCCTAAATTCCCTACATTCATGTATATTGGGATGTAGTATCTGCCTATTTGATTTACAGTGATATCTGCATGAATTTCAGACCGAGATTAGGAAAAATATTGAGTAAACAGTATAAGCGTTTCAACTGTAAACATTACCTTTATGGTATATGTTCGAACGTCTCTCCTCAAGCTCATTTCTGAGAGATAATTGTCCATGAAAGCAGTCTTTCACCTATCTTCCTGGGAACACATAATTTCTTTTGTGTTGGAAACAACACTACATATATATATTTTTGGGATGTACTAGCTCGTATTCTGTTTTGCTCAGAAAGCCGCATGAACTTCAAACCGGCAGTAGGAAACAGACAAAGAAACCATTATAAGTATTTCTATTGAACCACGTCCCTTTTGCTAGATGAACGAACGCCTCTCTATATGTTGAATATTGAGTGTTAAGTGTGTGGGAAGTCTTCAATCTTCTAGGTTGTTGGGAACACATTTTTTTCTGTTGGAAACCGCCCTACATACATATATATGGGGATTACAAGCTCCAACTCAGCTTTACAGAAAAACTTCATGAAATTTACCCGGATGAATAATAAGATACAGAGAAACCAGAGTAATTTATTCTACTACAGTCCATTCCATTTATACTGGATGATAGAATTTCTCATTCTCAATTCTGACAGATAAATATTTGTGTATGGCATCAGAAAACTTACTTGTTGGGAAAACAGTTTCTTTTCAGTAGGTAAAAACACTACATGCACATATATGGGGAGGTACTAGCTCGAAGTCGGTTTTACAGTGAAAACTGCAGGAACTTCAAACTGGCACTAGGAAACAGAATGAGAACAAGAGTAAAAGTTTGCCATTCAACCCGTTCCATTTATGCTAGATGAACCAACGTCTCTCCACATGTTCAGTTCTGAGAGATATGTTTGTGTAAAAGCCGTTCTTCACCTAGCTTGTTGGGAACACAAAGTCCCTTACCTGTTGCAAACTACAATCCATACATATATATGGGGAGGTACGAGCTCCAAATCGCTTTTACAGTGAAAACTGCAGTAACTTGAAACCGGCACTAGGAAACAGACTGATAAACCAGAGTAAATGTTCCTACTGCAACCCGTTCCTTTGTGCTAGATGAACGAACGTATCTCCACATGCTCAGTTCTGAGAGATAAGTCTGTGTGAATGCCGTACTTCACCTAGCTTGTTGGGAACACAAAGTTCCTTTCCAGTTGTAAACTACACTCCATATAAATATATTGTGTGGTAATAGCTCCAAATCGGTTTTACAGTGAAAACTGCAGGAAATTCAAACCGGCACTAGGAAACAGACTGAGAAATCAGAGTAAAAGTTTCTCATGCAACCCGTTCCCTTTGTGCTAGATGAATGAACGGCTATACACATGCTCAGTTCTGAGGGACAAGTTTGTGTGAAAGCCGTCATTTTAACCTGCTTGTTGGGAACACAAAGTTCCTTTCCAGTTTCAAAGTACACTCCATACATATATCTGTGGAGGTACTAGTTCTAACTCGGTTTTACAGTGAAAACTACAGGAACTTGAAACCGGCACTTGGAAACAGACTGAGAAACCAGAGTAAAATTTCTCCTGCAAACCGTTCCCTTTGTGCTAGATGAACGAACGTCTTTCCACATACTGAGTTCTGAGAGATAAATGTGTGTTAAAGCCGTCCTTAAGCTAGCTTGTTGGGAACACAAAGTTCCTATTCAGTTGCAAACTACACTCCATACATATATAAGGGGAGGTACTAGCCCCAACTTTGTTTTACAGTGATAACTGCAGGAACTTCAGACAGGCACTAGGAATCTGACTGAGAAACCAGAGTAAAAGTTTCTCTTGCAAACCGTTCCATTTGTGCTAGATGAACGAACGTCTCTCCACATGCTCAGTTCTGAGAGATAAGGGTGTGTGAAAGCCGTCCTTCAACTAGCTTGTTGTTGACACAAAGTTCCTTTCCAGTTGCCAACTACACTCCATACATTTATAAGGGAAGTACTAGTTCCAACGCGTTTTTAAAGTGAAAACTGCAGGAACTTCAAATCGGCACTAGGAAACAGACTGAGAAACCAGAGTAAAATTTTCTCCTGCAAACCGTTTCCTTTGTGCTAGATGATCGAACTTCTCTCCACATGCTTAGTTCTGAAAGATAAGTATGTGTGAAAGCCGTCCTTCACCTAGCTTGTTGGGAACACAAAGTTCCTTTCCATTTGCAAACTACACTCCATACATATATATGGGGAGCTACGAGCTCCAAAACGGTTTTACAGTGTAAACTGCAGTAACTTGAAACCGGCACAAGGAAACATAATGAGAAACCAGAGTAAATGTTTCTACTGCAACCCGTTCCTTTGTGCTGGATGAACGAACGTCTCTCCACATGCTCAGTACTGAGAGATAAGTGTGTGTGAAAGCCGTCCTTCACCTAGCTTATTGTTGACACAAAGTTCCTTTCCAATTGCAAACTACACACCATACATTTATATGGGGAGTTATTAGCTCCAACACGGTTTTACAGTGAAAACTGCAGGTACTTCAAACCGGCACTAGGAAACAGAGTGAGAAACCACAGTAAAAGTTTCTCCTGCAACCCGTTCAATTTGTGCTATATGAACGAACTTCTCTCCACATGTTCAGTTCTGAGAGATGTGTGTGTGTGAAAGACGCCCTTCAAATTTCTTGTTGGGAACACAAAGTTCCTTTTAAGTTGCAAACTAGAATCCATACATATATATCGGGATGTACTAGCTCCAATTGTGTTTTACAGTGAAGATTGCAGGAACTTCAAACCGGCACTAGGAAACAGACTGAGAAAGCAGAGTAAAAGTTTCTACTGCTAACCGTTCAAATTTGCTACATGAACGAACGTCTCTCCACATGCTCAGTTCTGAGAGGTAAGTGTGTGTGAAAGCCGTCCTTCACCTAGCTTGTTGGGAACACAAAGTTCCTTTCCAGTTGCTAACTACAACCCATACATATATATGGGGTGTACTAGCTCCAACTCGGTTTTACAGTGAATACTGCAGGATCTTCAAACCGGCACTAGGAAACAGACAGAAAAACCAGGGTAAAATTTTCTCCTGCAAGCCGTTCACTTTGTGCTAGATGAACGAAATTCTCTCCAAATCCTCAGTTGTGAGAGATAAGTGTGTGTGAAAGCCGTCCTTCAACTAGCTTGTTGGGAACACAAAGATCCTTTCCAAAAGCAAACTAGCATCCATATATTTATAAGGGGATGTACTAGCTACAACTCGATTTTACAGTGAAAACTGCAGGAGCTTCCAACCCGGCACTGGGAAACAGACTGAGAAACCAGAGTAAAATTTTCTCCTGCAAACCGTTCCCTTTGTGCTAGATGAAAGAACGTCTCTACACAAGCTCAGTTCTGAGAGATAAGTGTGTGTGAAAGCCGTCCTTCACCTAGATTCTTGGGAACACAAAGTTCCTTTTCAGTTGCAAACTACACTCCATACATATATATGGGGAGGTACTAGCTCCAACTCGGTTTTACAGTGAAAACTGCAGGAACTTCAAACTGGCACTAGGAAACACACTGAGAAACTAGAGTAAAAGTTTCTCCTGCAACCCGTTCCCTTTGTGCTAGATGAACGAACGTCTCTCCACATGCTCAGTTCTGAGAGATAAGTGTGTGTGAAAGCCGTTCTTCACCTAGCTTGTTGGGAATACAAAGTTCCTTTCCAGTTGCAAACTACACTCCATAAATATATATGGGGTTGTACTAGCTTCAACTCGGTTTTACAGTGGAAACTGCAGGAACTTCAAACCGGGACTAAGAAACAGACTGAGAAACCAGAGTAAAAGTTTCTCCTGCAAACCGTTCCGTTTGTGCTAGATGAACGAACGTCTCTCCACATGCTCAGTTCTGAGAGATAACTGTGTGTGAAAGCCGTACTTCACCAAGCTTGTTGGGAACACAAAGTTCCTTTCCAGTTGCAAACTACACTCCATACATATATATGGTTATGTACTAGCTCCAACACGTTTTTACAGTGAACACTGCAGGAATTTCATACCTTCACTAGGAAACAGACTGAGAAACCATAGTAAAAGTTTCTCCTGCAACCCTTTCCCTTTGTGCTTGATGAACGAACGTCTCTTCATATGCTCAGTTCTGAGAGATAAGTGTGTGTGAAAGCCATCCTTCACCTAGTTTGTTGGAACACAAAGATCCTTTTCAGTTGCAAACTACACTCCATACATATATATGGGGATGTAATAGCTCCAACTCGGTGTTACATTGAAAACTACAGGAACTTCAAAACGGCACTAGGAAACAGACTGAGATACCAGAGTAAAAGTTTCTCCTGAAAACCGTTCAATTTGTGCTAAATGAACGAACGTCTCTCCACATGCTCAGTTCTGAGAGAAAAGTGTGTGTGAAAGCCGAACTTTTCCTAGCTTTTTGGGAACACATAGTTCCTATTCAGTTGCAAAATACATTCCATAAATATATAAGGGGAGGTAATAGCCCCAACTCGGTTTTACAGTGAAAGCTGTAGGAAATTCAAACCGGCACTAGGGAACAGAGTGAAAACCAGAGTAAAATTTTCTCCTGCAAACCGTTCCTTTTGTGCCAGAAGAACGAAATTCTCTCCACATGCTCAGTTCTGAGAGATAAGTGCGTGTGAAACCGTACTTCACCTAGCTTGTTGGGAACACAAAGTTCCTTTCCAGTTGCAAACTAGTCTCCATACATTTATAAGGGGATGTACTAGCTACAACTCGATTTTACAGTGAAAACTCCAGTAAATTCAAACCGGGACAAGGAAACAGACTGTGAAACCAGAGTAAAAGTTTCCCCTGGAACCCGTTCATTTTGTGCTAGATGAAAGAACGTCTCTCCACATGTTCAGTTCTGAGAGATAAGTGTGTGTAAGCCGTCCTTCACCTAGCTTGTTGGGAACACAAAGTACCTTTCCAGTTGCAAACTACACACCATATATTTATATGGGGAGGTAGTAGCTCCAAATCGGTTTTACAGTGAAAACTGAAGGAAATTCAAACCGGCACTTGGAAACCGACTGATAAACCAGAGTAAATATTCCTACTGCAACCCGTTCCATTGTGCTAGATGAACGAACGTCTCTCCACATGTTCAGTTCTGAGAGATAAGTGTGTGTAAAAGCCGTTCTTCACCTAGCTTGTTGGAAACACAAAGTCCCTTTCCAGTTGCAAACTACAATCCATACATATATATGGGGAGGTACGAGCTCCAAATCGCTTTTACATTGAAAACTGCTGTAAATTGAAACCGGCACTAGGAAACAGACTGATAAACCAGAGTAAATGTTCCTACTGCAACCCGTTCCTTTGTGCTAGATGAACGAACATCTCTCCACATGCTCAGTTCTGAGAGATAAGTCTGTGTGAATGCCGTACTTCACCTAGCTTGTTGGGAACACAAAGTTCCTTTCCAGTTGTAAACTACACTCCATATAAATATATTGGGTGGTAATAGCTCCAAATCGGTTTTACAGTGAAAACTGCAGGAAATTCAAACCGGCACTAGGAAACAGACTGAGAAATCAGAGTAAAAGTTTCTCATGCAACCCGTTCCTTTTGTGCTAGATGAATGAACGTCTATACACATGCTCAGTTCTGAGGGACAAGTTTGTGTGAAAGCCGTCATTTTAACCTGCTTGTTGGGGACACAAAGTTCCTTTCCAGTTTCAAAGTACACTCCATACATATATGTGTGGAGGTACTAGTTCCAACTCGGTTTTACAATGAAAACTACAGGAACTTGAAACCGGCACTTGGAAACAGACTGAGAAACCAGAGTAAAATTTCTCCTGCAATCCGTTCCCTTTGTGCTAGATGAACGAACGTCTTTCCACATACTGAGTTTTGAGAGATAAATGTGTGTTAAAGCCGTCCTTAAGCTAGCTTGTGGGGAACACAAAGTTAATATTCAGTTGCAAACTACACTCCATACATATATAAGGGGAGGTACTAGCCCCAACTTTGTTTTACAGTGATAACTGCAGGAACTTCAGACAGGCACTAGGAATCTGACTGAGAAACCAGAGTAAAAGTTTCTCTTGCAAACCGTTCTATTTGTGCTAGATGAACGAACGTCTCTCCACATGCTCAGTTCTGAGAGATAAGGGTGTGTGAAAGCCGTCCTTCAACTAGCTTGTTGTTGACACAAAGTTCCTTTCCAGTTGCCAACTACACTCCATACATTTACAAGGGAAGTACTAGCTCCAACGAGTTTTTACAGTGAAAACTGCAGGAACATCAAATCGGAACTAGGAAACAGACTGAGAAACCAGAGTAAAATTTTCTCCTGCAAACCGTTTCCTTTGTGCTAGATGATCGAACTTCTCTCCACATGCTCAGTTCTGAAAGATAAGTGTGTGTGAAAGCCGTCCTTCACCTAGCTTGTTGGGAACACAAAGCTCCTTTCCATTTGCAAACTACACTCCATACATATATATGGGGAGCTACGAGCTCCAAATCCATTTTACAGTGTAAACTGCCGTAACTTGAAACCGGCACTAGGAAACATACTGAGAAACCAGAGTAAATGTTTCTACTGAAACCCGTTCCTTTGTACTGGATGAACGTACGTCTCTCTACATGCTCAGTACTGAGAGATAAGTGTGTGTGAAAGCCGTCCTTCACCTAGCTTGTTGTTGACACAAAGTTCCTTTCCAATTGCAAACTACACACCATACATATATATGGGGAGTTATTAGCTCCAACACGGTTTTACAGTGAAAACTCCAGGTACTTCAAACCGGCACTAGGAAACAGAGTGAGAAACCACAGTAAAAGTTTCTCCTGCAACCCGTCCAATTTGTGCTAGATGAACGAACTTCTCTCCACATGCTCAGTTCTGAGAGATGTGTGTGTGTGAAAGACGCCCTTCACCTATCATGTTGGGAACACAAAGTTCCTTTTAAGTTGCAAAATAGAATCCATACATATATATCGGGATGTACTAGCTCCAATTGTGTTTTACAGTGAAAATTGCAGGAACTACAAACCGGCACTAGGAAACAGACAGAGAAAGCACAGTAAAATTTCTACTGCAAACCGTTCAAATTTGCTACATGAACGAACGTCTCTCCACATGCTCAGTTCTGAGAGGTAAGTGTGTGTGAAAGCCGTCCTTCACCTAGCTTGTTGGGAACACAAAGTTCCTTTCCAGTTGCAAACTACACTCCATAACTATATATGGGGATGTACGAGCTCCAAAACTGTTTTACAGTGAAAACTGCAGGAACTTCAAACCGGCACTAGGAAACAGACTGAGAAACCAGAGTAAAATTTCCCCTGCAACACGTTCAATTTTTGCTAGATGAACGAACATCTCTCCACATGCACAGTTTTGAGAGATAATTGTGTGTGAAGCCGTCCTTCACCTAGCTTTTTGGGAACACATAGTTCCTTTTCAGTTGCAAACTACTCTCCATATATATATATTGGGAGGTATTAGCTCCAACTCGGTTTTACTGTGAAAATTGTAGGAACTTGAAACCTGCACTAGGAAACAGACTGAGAAACCAGAGTAAAAGTTTCCCCTGCAACCCGTTCCCTTTGTGTTAGATGAACGAACGTCTCTCCACATGCTCAGTTCTTAGAGATATGTGAGTGTTAAAGCCATCCTTCAACTAGTTTGTTGGGAACACAAAGTTCCTTTCCAATTGCAAACTAAACCCCATACATATATATTGGGTTGTACTAGCTCCAACTCGGTTTTACATTGAAAACTCCAGGAACTTCAAACCGGCACTAGGAAACAGTGTGAGAAACCATAGTAAAAGTTTCTCCTGCAACACTTTCTTTTGTGCTAGATGAACGAAAGTCTCTCCACATGCTCAGTTCTGAGAGATAAGTGTGTGTGAAAGCCGCCCTTCACATTGATTGTTGGGAACACCAAGTTGCTATCCAGATGCAAACTACACTCCATAAATATATATGGGGTGGTACTAGTTCCAAATCGGTTTTACAGTGAAAACTGCAGGAAATTCAAATTTGCACTAGGAAACAGACTGAGAAACCAGAGTAAAGTTTCTCCTGCAACCCGTTCCCTTTGTGCTAGATGAACGAAGGTCTCTCCACATGCTCAGTTCTGAGAGATAAGTGTGTGTGAAAGCCGTCCTTCAACTAGCTTGTTGGGAACACAATGTTCCTTTTCATTTGCAAACTACATTCTTTACATATATATGGGGATGTAATAGCTCCAACTCGGTGTTACAGTGAAAACTACAGGAACTTCAAACTGGCACTAGGAAACAGACTGAGAAACCAGAGTGAAAGTTTCTCCTGCAACCCGTTCCCTTTGTGCTAGAAAAACGAACGTCTCTCCACATGCTCAGTTCTGAGAGAAATGTGTGTGTGAAAGCCGTCCTTAAACTAGCTTGTTGGGAACACAAAGTTCCTTTCCAGTTGCTAACTACAACCCATACATATATATGGGGTGTACTAGCTCCAACTCGGTTTTACAGTGAATACTGCAGGATCTTCAAACCGGCACTAGGAAACAGACAGAAAAACCAGGGTAAAATTTTCTCCTGCAAAACGTTCACTTTGTGCTAGATGAACGAAATTCTCTCCAAATCCTCAGTTGTGAGAGATAAGTGTGTGTGAAAGCCGTCCTTAAACTAGCTTGTTGGGAACACAAAGATCCTTTTCAGTTGCAAACTACACTCCATACATATATATGGGGATGTAATAGCTCCAACTCGTTGTTACAGTGAAAACTACAGGAACTTCAAACCGGCACTAAGAAACAGAATGAGAAACCAGAGTAAAAGTTTCTCCTGCAAACCGTTCAATTTGTGCTAGATGAACGAACGTCCCTCCACATGCACAGTTCTGAGAGATAAGTGTGAGTGAAAGCCGTCCTTAACCTAGCTTGTTTGGAACACATAGTTCCTATACAGTTGCAAACTACACTCCATAAATATATAAGGGGAAGTACTAGCCCCAACTCGGTATTAGAGTGAAAACTGCAATAACTTCAAACCGGCACTAGGAAACAGACTGAGAAACCAGAGTAAAATTTTCTAATGCAAACCTTTCCCTTTGTGCTAGATGAACGAACGTCTCTCCACATGCTCAGTTTTGAGACATAAGTGTATGTGAAAGCCGTACTTCAACTAGCTTGTTGGGAACACAAAGTACATTTCCAGTTGCAAACTACACTCCATACATATATATGGGTATGTACTAGATTCAACTCGATGTTACAATGAAAATTGCAGGAAATTCAGACCGGCAGTAGGAATCAGACTTAAAACCAGAGTAAAACTTTCTCCTGCAAACCGTTCCCTTTGTGCTAGATGAACGAAATTCTCTCCACATGCTCAGTTCTGATAGATAAGTGTGTGTGAAAGCCGTCCTTCAACTTGCTTGTTGGGAACCTAAAGTTCCTTTCCAAAAGCAAACTAGCATCCATATATTTATAAGGGGATGTACTAGCTACAGCTCGATTTTACAGTGAAAACTGCAGAAGCTTCGAAACCGGCACTAGGAAACAGACTGAGAAACCAGAGTATAAGTTTCTCCTGCAATCCGTTCCATTTTTCCTATATGAACGAACGTCTCTTCACATGCTCAGTTCTGAGAAATAAGTGTGTGTGAAAGCTGTCCTTCACCTAGCTAGTTGGGAAAACAAAATTCCTCTCTAGTTGCAAACTAAAGTTCATAAATATATGTATATGGGTAAGTACTAGATCAAACTCGGTTTTACAGTGATAACTGAAGGAAATTCAAACCGGCACAAGGAAACAGACTGAGAAACCACAGTAAAATTTTCTCCTGCAAACCGTTCCCTTTGTGCTAAATGAACGAACGTCTCTCCACATGCTCAGTTCTGAGAGATAAGTATATGTGAATGTCGTACTTCACATAACTTATTGGGAACACAAAGTTCCTTTAAAGTTGCAAACTACACTCCATACATATATATGGGGTGGTACTATCTCCAACTCGGTTTTACAGTGACAACTGCAGGGACTTCAAACCGGCACTAGGAATCAGACTGAGAAACCAGAGTAAAATTTTCTCCTGCAAACCGTTCCCTTTGTGCTAGATGAACGAAAGTCTCTCCACATGCTCAATTCTGAGAGATATGTTTGTGTGAATGCCGTACTTCACCTAGCTTGTTGGGAACACAAAGTTCCTTTCCAGTTGGATACTACCATCCTTACATATATATATGGGGTACTAGCTCCTAGTCGATTTTACAGTGAAATCTGCAGGAACTTTAAACCGGAACTAGGAAACAGACTGAGAGTCCAGAGTAAAATTTTCTCCTGCAACCCGTTCCATTTGTGCTAGATGAACGAACGTCTCTCCACATGTTCAGTTCTGAGAGATAAGTGTGTGTTAAAGCCGTTTTCACCTAGCTTGTTGGGAACACAAAGTTCCTTTCCAGTTTCAAACTACAATCCATACATATATATGGGGAGGTACGAGCTCCAAATCATATTTACAGTGAAAACTGCAGTAACATGAAACCGGCACTAGGAAACAGACTGATAAACCAGAGTAAATGTTCCTACTGCAACCCGTTCCTTTGTGCTAGATGAACGAACGTCTCTCCACATGCTCAGTTCTGAGAGATAAGTCTGTGTGAATGCCGTACTTCACCTAGATTGTTGGGAACACAAAGTTCCTTTCCAGTTGTAAACTACACTCCATATATATATATGGTGTGGTAATAGCTCCAACACTGTTTTACAGTGAAAACTGCAGGAAATTCAAAACTGCACTAGGAAACAGATTGAGAAACCAGATTAAAACTTTCTCCTGCCACCCGTTCCTTTGTGCTAGATGAACGAACGTCTCTCCACATGCTCAGTTCTGAGAGATAAGTTTGTGTGAATGCCGTACTTCACCTAGCTTATTGTTAACCCAAAGTTCCTTTCTAGTTGCAAACTACACTCCATAAATATATATGGGGATGTACTAGCTCCAACTCGGTTTTAGAGTGTAAACTGCAGGAATTTCAAACCGGTACTAGGAAACAGACGGAGAAACCAGAGTAAAAGTTTTTCCTGCAAACCATTCCCTTTGTGCTAGATGAACGAACGTCTCTCCACATGCTCAGTTCTGAGAGAAAAGTGTGTGTGAAAGCCGTCCATCACCTAGCTTGTTGGGTACACAAAGTTCCTTTTCAGTTGCAAACTAGACTCCATACTTATATATGGGGAGGTAATAGCTCCAACTCGGTTATAAGTTGAAAACTACACGAACTTGGTACCGGCACTTGGAAACATACTGAGAAACCAGAGTAAATTTTCTCCTGCAAACAGTTCCCTTTGTGCTAGATGAACGAACGTCTCTCTACATGCTCAGTTCTGAGAGATAAACGTGTGTTAAAGCCGTCCTTAACCTAGCTTGTTGGGAACACAATGTTCCTTTTCAGTTGCAAACTACACTCCATACATATATAAGGGGAGGTACTAGCCCAAACTCTGTTTTAGAGTGAAAACTGCAGGAACTTCAAACCGGAACTAGGAAACAGACTGAGAAACCAGAGTAAAATGTTCCCTGCAAACCGTTCCCTTTGTGCTAGATGAACGAATGTCTCTCCACATGCTCAGTTCTGAGAGATAAGTGTGTGTGGAAGCCGTCCTTCACCTACAGTGTTGGGAACACAAAGTTCATTTCCAGTTGCAAACTACACTCCCTACATATATATGGGGATATACTAGATCCAACTCGATTTTACAGTGAAAACTGCAGGAACTTCAGACCGGAACTAAGAATCAGACTGAGAAACCAGAATAAAAGTTTCTCCTGCAACCCGTTCCCTTTGTGCTGGATGAACGAAAGTCTCTATACATGCTCAATTCTGAATGATAATTGTGTGTGAATGCCGTCCTTCAACTTGCTTGTTGGCAAAACGAAGTTCCTTTCCAGTGTCAAACTACACTCCATACATATATAATGGAATTACTATCTCCAACTCGGTTTTAAAGTTAAAACTGCAGGAGCTTCAAACCGGCACTAGGAAACAGTCTGAGAAACCAGAGTAAAATTTCTCCTGCAACACGTTCAAATTGTGCTAGATGAACGAACGTGTCTCCACATGCTCAGTTCTGAGAGATAAGTGTGTGTGAAAGCCGTTCTTCACCTAGCTTGTTGGGAATACAAAGTTCCTTTCCAGTTTCAAACTACACTCCATACATATATATGGGGTTGTACTAGCTCCAACTCCGTTTTACAGTGAAAAATGCAGGAACTTCAAACCGGTACTAAGAAACAGACTGAGAAACCAGAGTAAAAGTTATCCTGCAAACATTTCCCTATGTGCTAGATGAACGAAAGTCTCTCCACATGTTCTGTTCTGAGATAAAACTGTGTGTGAAAGCCGTCCTTCACCTAGGTTGTTGGGAACACAAAGTTCCTTTCCAGTTGCAAACTACACTCCATACATATATATGGGGATGTACTAGCTCCAACTCGGTTTTACAGTGAAAACTGCAGGAATTTCATAACTTCACTTGGAAACAGAATGAGAAACCATAGTAAAAGTTTCTCCTGCAAACCTTTCCCTTTGTGCTTGATGAACAAACTTCTCTCCACATGCTCATTTCTGAGAGATAAGTGTGTTTGAAAGCCGTCATTCAACTAGCTTGTTGGGAACACAAAGTTCTTTTCCAGTTGCAAACTAAAATCCATACATGTATAAGGGAAGTAGTAGCTCCAACTCGGTTTTAAAGTGAAAACTGCAGGAACTTCAAACCGGTAATAGGAAACAGACTGAGGTACAAGAGTAAAAGTTTCCCCTGCAACCCGTTCCCATTGTGCTAGATGAACGAACGTCTCTCCACATGCTGAGTTCTAGGAAATAAGTGTGTGTGAAAGCTGTCCTTCACCTAGCTTGTTGGGAACACAAAGTTCCTTTCCAGTTGCAAATTACACTCCATACATATATAAGGGAAATACTAGCTCCAACGCGGTTTTAAAGTGAAAACTGCAGGAACTTCAAACCAGCACTAGGAAACAGACTGAGAAACCAGTGTATAAGTTTCTCCTGCAAACCGTACCCTTTGTGCTAGATGAACGAACGTCTCCCCACAGGCTCAGTTCTGAGAGATAAATGTGTGTGAAAGCCGTACTTCACATAGATTTTTGGGACTACAAAGTTCCTTTACAGTTGCAAACTACACACAATACATATATATGCGGAGTTATTAACTCCAACTCGGTTTTACAGTGAAATCTGCAGGAACTTCAAACCGGCACTAGGAAACAGACTGAAAAACCAGAGTAAAAGTTTCTCCTGCAACCCGTTCCATTTGTTCTAGATGAAAGAACGTCCCTCCACATGCTCAGATCTGAGAGATAAGTTTGTGTTAAAATCATACTTCACATAGATTGTTGGGAACACAAAGTTCCTTTTCAGTTGCAAACTACACTCCATACAAATATATGGGGATGTACTAGCTACAACTCTGTTTTACAGTGATAAATGCAGGAACTTCAAACCGGCACTAGGAAACAGACTGAGATAAAAGAGTAAAAGATTCTCCTGCAAACCGTTCCCATTTTTCTAGATGAACGAACGTATCTCCACATGCTCAGTTCTGAGAGATAAGTGTGTGTGAAAGCCATACTTCACCTAGCTTGTTGGGAACACAAAGTTCCTTCTGTTGCAAACTTCACTCCATACATATATATGGGGAGGTACAAGACCCAACTCTGTTTTACATTGAATACTGCAGGAACTTCACACCGGCACTAGGAATCAGACTGGGAAACCAGAGTAAAAGTTTCTCCTGCAACCCGATCAATTTGTGCTAGATGAACGAAAGTCTCTCCAAATGCTCATATCTGAGAGATAAGTGTGTGTTAAATTCGTCCTTCATCTAGCTTGTTGGGAACACAAAGTTCCTTTCCAGTTGCAAACTACAGTTCATACATATATATGGGGATGTATTAGCTCCAACTCGGTTTTACAGTGAAAATGCAGGAACATCAAAACGGCACTATTAAACAGACTGAGAAACCAGAATAAAATTTCCCCTGCAACCCGTTCCATTTGTGCTAGATGAACGAACGTCTCTCCACATGCTCAGCTCTGAATGATAAGTGTGTGTGAAAGCCGTTCATCACTTCGCTTGTTGGGAACACAAAGTTCCTTTCCAGTTGCAATCTACAATCCATACATATATATGGGGTGGTACTAGCTCCAACTCGTTTCTACAGTGAAAACTGCAGGAACTTCAAACCGGCACTAGGAAACTGACTGAGATACAAGATTAAAAGTTTCTCCTGCAACCCGTTCCCATTGTGCTAGATGAACGAACTTCTCTCCACTTGCTCAGTTCTGAGAGATAAGTGTGATTGAAAGCCATTCTTCACCTAGCTTGTTGGGTACACAAAGTTCCTTTTCAGTTGCAAACTAGACTCCATAATTATATATGGAGAGGTAATAGCTCCAACTCGGTTATAAGGTGAAAACTACACGATCTTGGTACCAGCACTTGGAAACATACTGAGAAACCAGAGTAAATTTTCTCCTGCAAACAGTTCCCTTTGTGCTAGATGAACGAACGTCTCTCTACATGCTCAGTTCTGAGAGATAAACGTGTGTTAAAGCCGTCCTTAACCTAGCTTGTTGGGAACACAATGTTCCTTTTCAGTTGCAAACTACACTCCATACATATATAAGGGGAGGTACTAGCCCAAACTCTGTTTTAGAGTGAAAACTGCAGGAACTTCAAACCGGAACTAGGAAACAGACTGAGAAACCAGAGTAAAATGTTCCCTGCAAACCGTTCCTTTGTGCTAGATGAACGAAAGTCTCTCCACATGCTCAGTTCTGAGAGATAAGTGTGTGTGGAAGCCGTCCTTCACCTACATTGATGGGAACACAAAGTTCCTTTCCAGTTGCAAACTACACTCCCTACATATATATGGGGATATACTAGATCCAAATCGATTTTACAGTGAAATCTGCAGGAACTTCAGACCGGCACTAAGAATCAGACTGAGAAACCAGAGTAAAAGTTTCTCCTGCAACACGTTCAAATTGTGCTAGATGAACGAACGTGTCTCCACATGCTCAGTTCTGAGAGATAAGTGTGTGTGAAAGCCATAATTCAACTAGCTTGTTGGGAACACAAAGTCCCTTTCCAGTTGCAAACTACACTCCATAAATATATATGGGGAGGTACTATCTCCAAATCGATTTTACAGTTAAAACTGCAGGAACTTCAAACCGGCAGCAGGAAACAGACTGAGAAACCAGAGTAAAAGTTTCTCCTGCAACCCTTTCCCTTTGTGCTAGATGAACGAACGTCTCTCCACATGATCAGTTCTGAGAAATAAGTTTGTGTGAAAACCGTTCTTCACCTAGCTTGTTGGGAATACAAAGTTCCTTTCCAGTTTCAAACTACACTCCATACATATATATGGGGTTGTACTAGCTCCAACACCGTTTTACACTGAAAAATGCAGGAACTTCAAACCGGTACTAAGAAACAGACTGAGAAACCAGAGTAAAAGTTTATCCTGCAAACATTTCCCTATGTGCTAGATGAACGAAAGTCTCTCCACATGTTCTGTTCTGAGATAAAACTGTGTGTGAAAGCCGTCCTTCACCTAGGTTGTTGGGAACACAAAGTTCCTTTCCAGTTGCAAACTACACTCCATACATATATGTGGGGATGTACGAGCTCCAACTCGGTTTTACAGTGAAAACTGCAGGAATTTCATAACTTCACTTGGAAACAGAATGAGAAAACGTAGTAAAAGTTTCTCTTGCAACCCTTTCCCTTTGTGCTTGATGAACAAACGTCTCTCCACAGGCTCAGTTCTGAGAGATAAGTTTGTGTTAAAATCGTACTTCACCTAGCTTGTTGGGAACACAAAGTTCCTTTTCAGATGCAAACTACACTCCATACATATATATGGGGATGTACTAGCTCCAAATCTATTTTACAGTGATAAATGCAGGAATTTCAAACAGGCACTAGGAAACAGACTGAGAATCCAGAGTAAAATTTCTCCTGCAAACCTTTCCATTTGTGCTAGATGAATGAACGTCTCTCCACATGCTCAGTTCTGAGAGATAAGTGTGTTTGAAAGCCGTCATTCAACTAGCTTGTTGGGAACACAAAGTTCTTTTCCAGTTGCAAACTAAAATCCATACATGTATAAGGGAAGTACTAGCTCCAACTCGGTTTTAAAGTGAAAACTGCAGGAAATTCAAATCGGCACTAGGAAACAGACTGAGATACAAGAGTAAAAGTTTCCCCTGCAACCCGTTCCCATTGTGCTAGATGAACGAACGTCTCTCCACATGCTGAGTTCTAGGAAATAAGTGTGTGTGAAAGCCGTTCTTCACCTAGCTTGTTGGGAATACAAAGTTCCTTTCCAGTTGGAAACTACATTCCATAAATATATATGGGGTTGTATTACCTCCAACTCGATTTTACAGTGAAAACTGCAGGAAATTCAAACCGGAAGTAAGAAACAGACTGAGAAACCAGAGTAAAAATTTCTCCTGCAACCCGTTCCCTTTGTGCTAGTTGAACGAACGTCTCTCCACATGCTAAGTTCTGAGTGATAAGTATCTGCGAAAGCCATCCTTCATATAGCTTGTTGGGAACACAAAGTTCCTTTCCAGTTGCAAACTAAATTCCATACATATATATGGGTATGTACTAGCTCCAACACTATTTTACAGTGAAATCTGCAGGAACTTCAAACAGGCACTCGGAAACAGACTGAGAAAACAGAGTATAAGTTTCTCCTGCAATCCGTTCCATTTTTCCTATATGAACGAACGTCTCTTCACATGCTCAGTTCTGAGAAATAAGTGTGTGTGAAAGCTGTCCTTCACCTAGCTAGTTGGGAAAACAAAATTCCTCTCTAGTTGCAAACTAAAGTTCATTAATATATATATATGTGTAAGTACTAGATCAAACTCGGTTTTACAGTGATAACTGAAGGAAATTCAAACCGGCACAAGGAAACAGACTGAGAAACCACAGTAAAATTTTCTCCTGCAAACCGTTCCCTTTGTGCTAAATGAACGAACGTCTCTCCACATGCTCAGTTCTGAGAGATAAGTATATGTGAATGTCGTACTTCACATAACTTATTGGGAACACAAAGTTCCTTTAAAGTTGCAAACTACACTCCATACATATATATGGGGTGGTACTATCTCCAACTCGGTTTTACAGTGACAACTGCAGGGACTTCAAACCGGCACTAGGAATCAGACTGAGAAACCAGAGTAAAATTTTCTCCTGCAAACCGTTCCCTTTGTGCTAGATGAACGAAAGTCTCTCCACATGCTCAATTCTGAGAGATATGTTTGTGTGAATGCCGTACTTCACCTAGCTTGTTGGGAACACAAAGTTCCTTTCCAGTTGGATACTACCATCCTTACATATATATATGGGGGTACTAGCTCCTAGTCGATTTTACAGTGAAATCTGCAGGAACTTTAAACCGGAACTAGGAAACAGACTGAGAGTCCAGAGTAAAATTTTCTCCTGCAAACCCGTTCCATTTGTGCTAGATGAACGAACGTCTCTCCACATGTTCAGTTCTGAGAGATTAGTGTGTGTTAAAGCCGTTTTCACCTAGCTTGTTGGGAACACAAAGTTCCTTTCCAGTTTCAAACTACAATCCATACATATATATGGGGAGGTACGAGCTCCAAATCATATTTACAGTGAAAACTGCAGTAACATGAAACCGGCACTAGGAAACAGACTGATAAACCAGAGTTAATGTTCCTACTGCAACCCGTTCCTTTGTGCTAGATGAACGAACGTCTCTCCACATGCTCAGTTCTGAGAGATAAGTCTGTGTGAATGCCGTACTTCACCTAGATTGTTGGGAACACAAAGTTCCTTTCCAGTTGTAAACTACACTCCATATATATATATGGTGTGGTAATAGCTCCAACACTGTTTTACAGTGAAAACTGCAGGAAATTCAAAACGGCACTAGGAAACAGATTGAGAAACCAGATTAAAACTTTCTCCTGCCACCCGTCCTTTGTGCTAGATGAACGAACGTCTCTCCACATGCTCAGTTCTGAGAGATAAGTTTGTGTGAATGCCGTACTTCACCTAGCTTATTGTTAACCCAAAGTTCCTTTCTAGTTGCAAACTACACTCCATAAATATATATGGGGATGTACTAGCTCCAACTCGGTTTTAGAGTGTAAACTGCAGGAATTTCAAACCGGTACTAGGAAACAGACGGAGAAACCAGAGTAAAAGTTTTTCCTGCAAAGCATTCCCTTTGTGCTAGATGAACGAACGTCTCTCCACATGCTCAGTTCTGAGAGAAAAGTGTGTGTGAAAGCCGTCCATCACCTAGCTTGTTGGGTACACAAAGTTCCTTTTCAGTTTGCAAACTAGACTCCATACTTATATATGGGGTAGGTAATAGCTCCAACTCGGTTATAAGGTGAAAACTACACGAACTTGGTACCGGCACTTGGAAACATACTGAGAAACCAGAGTAAATTTTCTCCTGCAAACAGTTCCCTTTGTGCTAGATGAACGAACGTCTCTCTACATGCTCAGTTCTGAGAGATAAACGTGTGTTAAAGCCGTCCTTAACCTAGCTTGTTGGGAACACAATGTTCCTTTTCAGTTGCAAACTACACTCCATACATATATAAGGGGAGGTACTAGCCCAAACTCTGTTTTAGAGTGAAAACTGCAGGAAATTCAAACCGGAACTAGGAAACAGACTGAGAAACCAGAGTAAAATGTTCCCTGCAAACCGTTCCCTTTGTGCTAGATGAACGAATGTCTCTCCACATGCTCAGTTCTGAGAGATAAGTGTGTGTGGAAGCCGTCCTTCACCTACAGTGTTGGGAACACAAAGTTCATTTCCAGTTGCAAACTACACTCCCTACATATATATGGGGATATACTAGATCCAACTCGATTTTTACAGTGAAAACTGCAGGAACTTCAGACCGGCACTAAGAATCAGACTGAGAAACCAGAATAAAAGTTTTCTCCTGCAACCCGTTCCCTTTGTGCTAGATGAACGAAAGTCTCTATACATGCTCAATTCTGAATGATAATTGTGTGTGAATGCCGTCCTTCAACTAGCTTGTTGGCAAAACGAAGTTCCTTTCCAGTGTCAAACTACACTCCATACATATATAATGGAATTACTATCTCCAACTCGGTTTTAAAGTTAAAACTGCAGGAACTTCATACCGGCACTAGGAAACAGTCTGAGAAACCAGAGTAAAATTTCTCCTGCAACACGTTCAAATTGTGCTAGATGAACGAACGTGTCTCCACATGCTCAGTTCTGAGAGATAAGTGTGTGTGAAAGCCGTTCTTCACCTAGCTTGTTGGGAATACAAAGTTCCTTTCCAGTTTCAAACTACACTCCATACATATATATGGGGTTGTACTAGCTCCAACTCCGTTTTACAGTGAAAAATGCAGGAACTTCAAACCGGTACTAAGAAACAGACTGAGAAACCAGAGTAAAAGTTATCCTGCAAACATTTCCCTATGTGCTAGATGAACGAAAGTCTCTCCACATGTTCTGTTCTGAGATAAAACTGTGTGTGAAAGCCGTCCTTCACCTAGGTTGTTGGGAACACAAAGTTCCTTTCCAGTTGCAAACTACACTCCATAAATATATATGGGGATGTACTAGCTCCAACTCGGTTTTACAGTGAAAACTGCAGGAATTTCATAATTTCACTTGGAAAACAGAATGAGAAACCATAGTAAAAGTTTCTCCTGCAAACCTTTACCTTTGTGCTTGATGAACAAACGTCTCTCCACATGCTCATTTCTGAGAGATAAGTGTGTTTGAAAGCCGTCCCTCAACTAGCTTGTTGGGAACACAAAGTTCTTTTCCAGTTGCAAACTAAATCCATACATGTATAAGGGAAGTAGTAGCTCCAACTCGGTTTTAAAGTGAAAACTGCAGGAACTTCAAACGGTAATAGGAAACAGACTGAGGTACAAGAGTAAAAGTTTCCCCTGCAACCCGTTCCCATTGTGCTAGATGAACGAACGTCTCTCCACATGCTGAGTTGTAGGAAATAAGTGTGTGTGAAAGCTGTCCTTCACCTAGCTTGTTGGGAACACAAAGTTTCCTTTCCAGTTGCAAATTACACTCCATACATATATAAGGGAAATACTAGCTCCAACGCGGTTTTAAAGTGAAAACTGCAGGAACTTCAAACCAGCACTAGGAAACAGACTGAGAAACCAGAGTATAAGTTTCTCCTGCAAACCGTACCCTTTGTGCTAGATGAACGAACGTCTCCCCACAGGCTCAGTTCTGAGAGATAAATGTGTGTGAAAGCCGTACTTCACATAGATTTTTGGGAATACAAAGTTCCTTTACAGTTGCAAACTACAATCAATACATATATATGCGGAGTTATTAACTCCAACTCGGTTTTACAGTGAAATCTGCAGGAACTTCAAACCGGCACTAGGAAACAGACTGAAAAACCAGAGTAAAAATTTCTCCTTCAACTCGTTCCCTTTGTTCTAGATGAAAGAACGTCCCTCCACAGGCTCAGATCTGAGAGATAAGTTTGTGTTAAAATCATACTTCACATAGATTGTTGGGAACACAAAGTTCCTTTTCAGTTGCAAACTACACTCCATACAAATATATGGGGATGTACTAGCTACAACTCTGTTTTACAGTGATAAATGCAGGAACTTCAAACCGGCACTAGGAAACAGACTGAGATAAAAGAGGTAAAAGATTCTCCTGCAAACCGTTCCCATTTTTCTAGATGAATGAACGTATCTCCACATGCTCAGTTCTGAGAGATAAGTGTGTGTGAAAGCCATACTTCACCTAGCTTGTTGGGAACACAAAGTTCCTTCTGTTGCAAATTTCACTCCATACATATATATGGGGAGGTACAAGACCCAACTCTGTTTTACATTGAATACTGCAGGAAACTTCACACCGGCACTAGGAATCAGACTGGGAAACCAGAGTAAAAGTTTCTCCTGCAACCCGATCACTTTGTGCTAGATGAACGAAAGTCTCTCCAAATGCTCATATCTGAGAGATAAGTGTGTGTTAAATTCGTCCCTTCATCTAGCTTGTTGGGAACACAAAGTTCCTTTCCAGTTGCAAACTACAGTTCATACATATATATGGGGATGTATTAGCTCCAACTCGGTTTTACAGTGAAAATGCAGGAACATCAAAACGGCACTATTAAACAGACTGAGAACCAGAGTAAAAGTTTCCCCCTGCAACCCGTTCCATTTGTGCTAGATGAACGAACGTCTCTCCACATGCTCAGCTCTGAATGATAAGTGTGTGTGAAAGCCGTTCATCACTTCGCTTGTTGGGAACACAAAGTTCCTTTCCAGTTGCAATCTACAATCCATACATATATATGGGGTGGTACTAGCTCCAACTCGTTTCTACAGTGAAAACTGCAGGAACTTCAAACCGGCACTAGGAAACTGACTGAGATACAAGATTAAAAGTTTCTCCTGCAACCCGTTCCCATTGTGCTAGATGAACGAACGTCTCTCCACTTGCTCAGTTCTGAGAGATAAGTGTGATTGAAAGCCATTCTTCACCTAGCTTGTTGGGTACACAAAGTTCCTTTTCAGTTGCAAACTAGACTCCATAATTATATATGGAGAGGTATAGCTCCAACTCGGTTATAAGGTGAAAACTACACGAACTTGGTACCAGCACTTGGAAACATACTGAGAAACCAGAGTAAATTTTCTCCTGCAAACAGTTCCCTTTGTGCTAGATGAACGACGTCTCTCCACATGCTCAGTTCTGAGAGATAAGTGTGTGTGAAAAGCCGTCCTTAACCTAGCTTGTTGGGAACACAATGTTCCTTTTCAGTTGCAAACTACACTCCATACATAATAAGGGGAGGTACTAGCCCAACTCTGTTTTAGAGTGAAAACTTCAGGAACTTCAAACCGGAACTAGGAAACAGACTGAGAAACCAGAGTAAATGTTCCCTGCAAACCGTTCCTTTGTGCTAGATGAAACGAAAGTCTCTCCACATGCTCAGTTTCTGAGAGATAAGTGTGTGTGGAAAGCCGTCCTTCACCTACATTGTTGGGAACACAAAGTTCATTTCCAGTTGCAAACTACACTCCCTACATATATATGGGGATATACTAGATCCAAATCGATTTTACAGTGAAAACTGCAGGAACTTCAGACCGGCACTAAGAATCAGACTGAGAAACCAGAGTAAAAGTTTCTCCTGCACACGTTCAAATTGTGCTAGATGAACGAACGTGTCTCCACATGCTCAGTTCTGAGAGATAAGTGTGTGTGAAAGCCATAATTCAACTAGCTTGTTGGGAACACAAAGTCCCTTTCCAGTTGCAACTACACTCCATAAATATATATGGGGAGGTACTATCTCCAAATCGATTTTACAGTTAAAACTGCAGGAACTTCAAACCGGCAGCAGGAAACAGACTGAGAAACCAGAGTAAAAGTTTCTCCTGCAACCCTTTCCCTTTGTGCTAGATGAACGAACGTCTCTCCACATGATCAGTTCTGAGAGATAAGTTTGTGTGAAAACCGTTCTTCACCTAGCTTGTTGGGAATACAAAGTTCCTTTCCAGTTTCAAACTACACTCCATACATATATATGGGGTTGTACTAGCTTCAACTCCCGTTTTACAGTGAAAAATGCAGGAACTTCAAACCGGTAACTAAGAACAGACTGAGAAACCAGAGTAAAAGTTTATCCTGCAAACATTTCCCTATGTGCTAGATGAACGAAAGTCTCTCCACATGTTCTGTTCTGAGATAAAACTGTGTGTGAAAGCCGTCCTTCACCTAGGTTGTTGGGAACACCAAAGTTCCTTTCCAGTTGCAAACTACACTCCATACATATATGTGGGGATGTACGAGCTCCAACTCGGTTTACAGTGAAAACTGCAGGAATTTCATAACTTCACTTGGAAACAGAATGAGAAAACGTAGTAAAAGTTTCTCTTGCAACCCTTTCCCTTTGTGCTTGATGAACAAACGTCTCTCCACAGGCTCAGTTCTGAGAGATAAGTTTGTGTTAAAATCGTACTTCACCTAGCTTGTTGGGAACACAAAGTTCCTTTTCAGATGCAAACTACACTCCATACATATATATGGGGATGTACTAGCTCCAAATCTATTTTACAGTGATAAATGCAGGAATTTCAAACAGGCACTAGGAAACAGACTGAGAATCCAGAGTAAAATTTCTCCTGCAAACCTTTCCATTTGTGCTAGATGAATGAACGTCTCTCCACATGCTCAGTTCTGAGAGATAAGTGTGTTTGAAAGCCGTCATTCAACTAGCTTGTTGGGAACACAAAGTTCTTTTCCAGTTGCAAACTAAAATCCATACATGTATAAGGGAAGTACTAGCTCCAACTCGGTTTTAAAGTGAAAACTGCAGGAAATTCAAATCGGCACTAGGAAACAGACTGAGATACAAGAGTAAAAGTTTCCCCTGCAACCCGTTCCCATTGTGCTAGATGAACGAACGTCTCTCCACATGCTGAGTTCTAGGAAATAAGTGTGTGTGAAAGCCGTTCTTCACCTAGCTTGTTGGGAATACAAAGTTCCTTTCCAGTTGGAAACTACATTCCATAAATAATATGGGGTTGTATTACCTCCAACTCGATTTTACAGTGAAAACTGCAGGAAATTCAAACCGGAAGTAAGAAACAGACTGAGAAACCAGAGTAAAAATTTCTCCTGCAACCCGTTCCCTTTGTGCTAGTTGAACGAACGTCTCTCCACATGCTAAGTTCTGAGTGATAAGTATCTGCGAAAGCCATCCTTCATATAGCTTGTTGGGAACAATTCCTTTCCAGTTGCAAACTAAATTCCATACATATATATGGGGATGTACTAGCTCCAACACTATTTTACAGTGAAATCTGCAGGAACTTCAAACAGGCACTCGGAAACAGACTGAGAAAACAGAGTATAAGTTTCTCCTGCAATCCGTTCCATTTTTCCTATATGAACGAACGTCTCTTCACATGCTCAGTTCTGAGAAATAAGTGTGTGTGAAAGCTGTCCCCTAGCTAGTGGGAAAACAAAATTCCTCTCTAGTTGCAAACTAAAGTTCTAATATATATATTATGGGTAAGTACTAGATCAAACTCGGTTTTACAGTGATAACTGAAGGAAATTCAAACCGGCACAAGGAACAGACTGAGAACCACAGTAAAATTTCTCCTGCAAACCATTCCCTTTGTGCTAAATGAACGAACGTCTCTCCACATGCTCAGTTCTGAGAGATAAGTATATGTGAATGTCGTACTTCACATAACTTATTGGGAACACAAAGTTCCTTTAAAGTTGCAAACTACACTCCATACATATATGGGGTGGTACTATCTCCAACTCGGTTTTACAGTGACAACTGCAGGGACTTCAAACCGGCACTAGGAATCAGACTGAGAAACCAGAGTAAAATTTTCTCCTGCAAACGTTCCCTTTGTGCTAGATGAACGAAAGTCTCTCCACATGCTCAATTCTGAGAGATATGTTTGTGTGAATGCCGTACTTCACCTAGCTTGTTGGGAACACAAAGTTCCTTTCCAGTTGGATACTACCATCCTTACATATATATATGGGGTACTAGCTCCTAGTCGATTTTACAGTGAAATCTCAGGAACTTTAAACCGGAACTAGGAAACAGACTGAGAGTCCAGAGTAAAATTTTCTCCTGCAACCCGTTCATTTGTGCTAGATGAACGAACGTCTCTCCACATGTTCAGTTCTGAGAGATTATGGTGTGTTAAAGCCGTTTTCACCTAGCTTGTTGGGAACACAAAGTTCCTTTCCATTTCAAACTACAATCCATACATATATATGGGAGGTACGAGCTCCAAATCATATTTACAGTGAAACTGCAGTAACATGAACCGGCACTAGGAAACAGACTGATAACCAGAGTAATGTTCCTACTGCAACCCGTTCCTTTGTGCTAGATGAACGAACGTCTCTCCACATGCTCAGTTCTGAGAGATAAGTCTGTGTGAATGCCGTACTTCACCTAGATTGTTGGGAACACAAAGTTCCTTTCCAGTTGTAAACTACACTCCATATATATATGGTGTGGTAATAGCTCCAACACTGTTTTACAGTGAAAACTGCAGGAAATTCAAAACGGCACTAGGAACAGATTGAGAAACAGATTAAAAGTTTCTCCTGCCACCCGTTCCTTTGTGCTAGATGAACGAACGTCTCTCCACATGCTCAGTTCTGAGAGATAAGTTTGTGTGAATGCCGTACTTCACCTAGCTTATTGTTAACCCAAGTTCCTTTCCTTTCTAGTTGCAAACTACACTCCATAAATATATATGGGGATTACTAGCTCCAACTCGTGTTTAGAGTGTAAACTGCAGGAATTTCAAACTGGTACTAGGAAACAGACGAGAAACCAGAGTAAAATTTTTTCCTGCAAACCATTCCCTTTGTGCTAGATGAACGAACGTCTCTCCACTGCTCAGTTCTGAGAGAAAAGTGTGTGAAAGCCGTCCATCACCTAGCTTGTTGGGTACACAAAGTTCCTTTTCAGTTGCAAACTAGACTCCATACTTATATATGGGGAGGTAATAGCTCCAACTCGGTTATAAGGTGAAAACTACACGAACTTGGTACCGGCACTTGGAAACATACTGAGAAACCAGATAAATTTTCTCCTGCAAACAGTTCCCTTTGTGCTAGATGAACGAACGTCTCTCTACATGCTCAGTTCTGAGAGATAAACGTGTGTTAAAGCCGTCCTAACCTAGCTTGTTGGGAACACAATGTTCCTTTTCAGTTGCAAACTACACTCCATACATATATAAGGGGAGGTACTAGCCCAAACTCTGTTTTAGAGTGAAAACTGCAGGAAATTCAAACCGGAACTAGGAAACAGACTGAGAAACCAGAGTAAAATGTTCCCTGCAAACCGTTCCCTTTGTGCTAGATGAACGAATGTCTCTCCACATGCTCAGTTCTGAGAGATAAGTGTGTGTGGAAGCCGTCCTTCACCTACAGTGTTGGGAACACAAAGTTCATTTCCAGTTGCAAACTACACTCCCTACATATATATGGGGATATACTAGATCCAACTCGATTTTACAGTGAAAACTGCAGGAACTTCAGACCGGCACTAAGAATCAGACTGAGAAACCAGAATAAAAGTTTCTCCTGCAACCCGTTCCCTTTGTGCTAGATGAACGAAAGTCTCTATCATGCTCAATTCTGAATGATAATTGTGTGTGAATGCCGTCCTTCAACTAGCTTGTTGGCAAAACGAAGTTCCTTTCCAGTGTCAAACTACACTCCATACATATATAATGGAATTACTATCTCCAACTCGGTTTTAAAGTTAAAACTGCAGGAACTTCATACCGGCACTAGGAAACAGTCTGAGAAACCAGAGTAAAATTTCTCCTGCAACACGTTCAAATTGTGCTAGATGAACGAACGTGTCTCCACATGCTCAGTTCTGAGAGATAAGTGTGTGTGAAAGCCGTTCTTCACCTAGCTTGTTGGGAATACAAAGTTCCTTTCCAGTTTCAAACTACACTCCATACATATATATGGGGTTGTACTAGCTCCAACTCCGTTTTACAGTGAAAAATGCAGGAACTTCAAACCGGTACTAAGAAACAGACTGAGAAACCAGAGTAAAAGTTATCCTGCAAACATTTCCCTATGTGCTAGATGAACGAAAGTCTCTCCACATGTTCTGTTCTGAGATAAAACTGTGTGTGAAAGCCGTCCTTCACCTAGGTTTTGGGAACACAAAGTTCCTTTCCAGTTGCAAACTACACTCCATACATATATGGGGATGTACTAGCTCCAACTCGGTTTTACAGTGAAAACTGCAGGAATTTCATAATTTCACTTGGAAACAGAATGAGAAACCATAGTAAAAGTTTCTCCTGCAAACCTTTCCCTTTGTGCTTGATGAACAAACGTCTCTCCACATGCTCATTTCTGAGAGATAAGTGTGTTTGAAAGCCGTCCCTCAACTAGCTTGTTGGGAACACAAAGTTCTTTTCCAGTTGCAAACTAAAATCCATACATGTATAAGGGAAGTAGTAGCTCCAACTCGGTTTTAAAGTGAAAATGCAGAACTTCAACCCGGTAATAGGAAAAGACTGAGGTACAAGAGTAAAAGTTTCCCCTGCAACCCTTCCCATTGTGCTAGATGAACGAACGTCTCTCCACATGCTGAGTTCTAGGAAATAAGTGTGTGAAACTGTCCTTCACCTAGCTTGTTGGGAACACAAGTTCCTTTCCAGTTGCAAATTACACTCCATACATATATAAGGGAAATACTAGCTCCAACGCGGTTTAAAGTGAAAACTGCAGAACTTCAAACCAGCACAGGAAACCGACTGAGAAACCAGTATAAGTTTCTCCTGCAAAACCGTACCCTTTGTGCTAGATGAACGAACGTCTCCCCACAGGCTCAGTTCTGAGAGATAAATGTGTGTGAAAGCCGTACTTCACATAGATTTTTGGGACTACAAAGTTCCTTTACAGTTGCAAACTACAATCACATACATATATATGCGGAGTTATTAACTCCAACTCGGTTTTACAGTGAAATCTGCAGGAACTTCAAACCGGCACTAGGAAACAGACTGAAAAACCAGAGTAAAATTTCTCTCTCACCCGTTCCATTTTGTTCTAGATGAAAGAACGTCCCTCACATGGCAGATCTGAGAGATAAGTGTGTGTTAAAATCATACTTCACATAGATTGTTGGGAACACAAAGTTCCTTTTCAGTTGCAAACTACACTCCATACAAATATATGGGGATGTACTGCTACAACTCTGTTTTACAGTGATAAATGCAGGAACTTCAAACCGGCACTAGGAAACAGACTGAGATAAAGAGTAAAAGATTCTCCGCAACCGTTCCCATTTTTCTAGATGAACGACGTATCTCCACATGCTCAGTTCTGAGAGTAGTGTGTGTGAAAGCCATACTTCACCTAGCTTGGTGGAACACAAAGTTCCTTCTGTTGCAACTTCAACTCCATACATATATATGGGGAGGTACAAGACCACTCTGTTTTACATTGAATATGCAGGAACTTCACACCGCACTAGGAATCAGACTGGGAAACCAGAGTAAAAGTTTCTCCTGCAACCCGATCAATTTGTGCTAGATGAACGAAAGTCTCTCCAAATGCTCATATCTGAGAGATAAGTGTGGTTTAAATTCGTCCTTCATCTAGCTTGTTGGGAACACAAAGTTCCTTTCCATTGCAACTACAGTTCATACATATATATGGGGATGTATTAGCTCCAACTCGGTTTTACAGTGAAAATGCAGGAACATCAAACGGCACTATTAAACAGACTGAGAAACCAGAATAAAATTTCCCCTGCAACCCGTTCCATTTGTGCTAGATGAACGAACGTCTCTCCACTGCTCAGCTCTGAATGATAAGTGTGTGTGAAAGCCGTTCATCACTTCGCTGTTGGGAACACAAAGTTCCTTTCCAGTTGCAATCTACAATCCATACATATATATGGGGTGGTACTAGCTCCAACTCGTTTCTACAGTGAAAACTGCAGGAACTTCAAACCGGCACTAGGAAACTGACTGAGATACAATTAAAAGTTTCTCCTGCAACCCTTTCCCATTGTGCTAGATGAACGAACTTCTCTCCACTTGCTCATTTCTGTTCTGAGAGATAGTGTGATTGAAAGCCATTCTTCACCTAGCTTGTTGGGTACACACAAGTTCCTTTTCAGTTGCAAACTAGACTCCATAATTATATTGGAGAGGTAATAGCTCCAACTCGGTTATAAGGTGAAAACTACACGATCTTGGTACCAGCACTTGGAAACATACTGAGAACCAGAGTAAATTTTCTCCTGCAAACAGTTCCCTTTGTGCTAGATGAACGAACGTCTCTCTACATGCTCAGTTCTGAGAGATAAACGTGTGTTAAAGCCGTCCTTAACCTAGCTTGTTGGGAACACAATGTTCCTTTTCAGTTGCAAACTACACTCCATACATATATAAGGGAGTACTAGCCCAAACTCTGTTTTAGAGTGAAAACTGCAGGAACTTCAAACCGGAACTAGGAAACAGCTGAGAACCAGAGTAAAATGTTCCCTGCAAACCGTTCCTTTGTGCTAGATGAACGAAAGTCTCTCCACATGCTCAGTTCTGAGAGATAAGTGTGTGTGGAAGCCGTCCTTCACCTACATTGATGGACACAAAGTTCCTTTCCAGTTGCAAACTACACTCCCTACATATATATGGGGATATACTAGATCCAATCGATTTTACAGTGAAATCTGCAGGAACTTCAGACCGGCACTAAGAATCAGACTGAGAACCAGAGTAAAAGTTTCTCCTGCAACACGTTCAAATTGTGCTAGATGAACGAACGTGTCTCCACAATGCTCAGTTCTGAGAGATAAGTGTGTGTGAAAGCCATAATTCAACTAGCTTGTTGGGAACACAAAGTCCCTTTCCAGTTGCAAACTACACTCCATAAATATATTGGGGAGGTACTATCTCCAAATCGATTTTACAGTTAAAACTGCAGGAACTTCAAACCGGCAGCAGGAAACAGACTGAGAAACCAGAGTAAAGTTTCTCCTGCAACCCTTTCCCTTTGTGCTAGATGAACGAACGTCTCTCCACATGATCAGTTCTGAGAAATAAGTTTGTGTGAAAACCGTTCTTCACCTAGCTTGTTGGGAATACAAAGTTCCTTTCCAGTTTCAAACTACACTCCATACATATATGGGGTTGTACTAGCTCCAACACCGTTTTACACTGAAAAATGCAGGAACTTCAAACCGGTACTAAGAAACAGACTGAGAAACCAGAGTAAAAGTTTATCCTGCAAACATTTCCCTATGTGCTAGATGAACGAAAGTCTCTCCACATGTTCTGTTCTGAGATAAAACTGTGTGTGAAAGCCGTCCTTCACCTAGGTTGTTGGGAACACAAAGTTCCTTTCCAGTTGCAAACTACACTCCATACATATATGTGGGGATGTACGAGCTCCAACTCGGTTTTACAGTGAAAACTGCAGGAATTTCATAACTTCACTTGGAAACAGAATGAGAAAACGTAGTAAAAGTTTCTCTTGCAACCCTTTCCCTTTGTGCTTGATGAACAAACGTCTCTCCACAGGCTCAGTTCTGAGAGATAAGTTTGTGTTAAAATCGTACTTCACCTAGCTTGTTGGGAACACAAAGTTCCTTTTCAGATGCAAACTACACTCCATACATATATATGGGGATGTACTAGCTCCAAATCTATTTTACAGTGGATAAATGCAGGAATTTCAAACAGGCACTAGGAAACAGACTGAGAATCCAGAGTAAAAATTTCTCCTGCAAACCTTTCCATTTGTGCTAGATGAATGAACGTCTCTCCACATGCTCAGTTCTGAGAGATAAGTGTGTTTGAAAGCCGTCATTCAACTAGCTTGTTGGGAACACAAAGTTCTTTTCCAGTTGCAAACTAAAATCCATACATGTATAAGGGAAGTACTAGCTCCAACTCGGTTTTTAAAGTGAAAACTGCAGGAAATTCAAATCGGCACTAGGAAACAGACTGAGATACAAGAGTAAAAGTTTCCCCTGCAACCCGTTCCCATTGTGCTAGATGAACGAACGTCTCTCCACATGCTGAGTTCTAGGAAATAAGTGTGTGTGAAAGCCGTTCTTCACCTAGCTTGTTGGGAATACAAAGTTCCTTTCCAGTTGGAAACTACATTCCATAAATATATATGGGGTTGTATTACCTCCAACTCGATTTTACAGTGAAAACTGCAGGAAATTCAAACCGGAAGTAAGAAACAGACTGAGAAACCAGAGTAAAAATTTCTCCTGCAACCCGTTCCCTTTGTGCTAGTTGAACGAACGTCTCTCCACATGCTAAGTTCTGAGTGATAAGTATCTGCGAAAGCCATCCTTCATATAGCTTGTTGGGAACACAAAGTTCCTTTCCAGTTGCAAACTAAATTCCATACATATATATGGGTATGTACTAGCTCCAACACTATTTTACAGTGAAATCTGCAGGAACTTCAAACAGGCACTCGGAAACAGACTGAGAAAACAGAGTATAAGTTTCTCCTGCAATCCGTTCCATTTTTCCTATATGAACGAACGTCTCTTCACATGCTCAGTTTCTGAGAAATAAGTGTGTGTGAAAGCTGTCCTTCACCTAGCTAGTTGGGAAAACAAAATTCCTCTCTAGTTGCAAACTAAGTTCATTAATATATATATATGTGTAAGTACTAGATCAAAACTCGGTTTTACAGTGATAACTGAAGGAAATTCAAACCGGCACAAGGAAACAGACTGAGAAACCACAGTAAATTTTCTCCTGCAAACCGGTCCCTTTGTGCTAAATGAACGAACGTCTCTCCACATGCTCAGTTCTGAGAGATAAGTATATGTGAATGTCGTACTTCACATAACTTATTGGGAACACAAAGTTCCTTTAAAGTTGCAAACTACACTCCATACATATATATGGGGTGGTACTATCTCCAACTCGGTTTTACAGTGACAACTGCAGGGACTTCAAACCGGCACTAGGAATCAGACTGAGAAACCAGAGTAAAATTTTCTCCTGCAAACCGTTCCCTTTGTGCTAGATGAACGAAAGTCTCTCCACATGCTCAATTCTGAGAGATATGTTTGTGTGAATGCCGTACTTCACCTAGCTTGTTGGGAACACAAAGTTCCTTTCCAGTTGGATACTACCATCCTTACATATATATATGGGGGTACTAGCTCCTAGTCGATTTTACAGTGAAATCTGCAGGAACTTTAAACCGGAACTAGGAAACAGACTGAGAGTCCAGAGTAAAATTTTCTCCTGCAACCCGTTCCATTTGTGCTAGATGAACGAACGTCTCTCCACATGTTCAGTTCTGAGAGATTAGTGTGTGTTAAAGCCGTTTTCACCTAGCTTGTTGGGAACACAAAGTTCCTTTCCAGTTTCAAACTACAATCCATACATATATATGGGGAGGTACGAGCTCCAAATCATATTTACAGTGAAAACTGCAGTAACATGAAACCGGCACTAGGAAACAGACTGATAAACCAGAGTTAATGTTCCTACTGCAACCCGTTCCTTTGTGCTAGATGAACGAACGTCTCTCCACATGCTCAGTTCTGAGAGATAAGTCTGTGTGAATGCCGTACTTCACCTAGATTGTTGGGAACACAAAGTTCCTTTCCAGTTGTAAACTACACTCCATATATATATATGGTGTGGTAATAGCTCCAACACTGTTTTACAGTGAAAACTGCAGGAAATTCAAAACGGCACTAGGAAACAGATTGAGAAACCAGATTAAAACTTTCTCCTGCCACCCGTTCCTTTGTGCTAGATGAACGAACGTCTCTCCACATGCTCAGTTCTGAGAGATAAGTTTGTGTGAATGCCGTACTTCACCTAGCTTATTGTTAACCCAAAGTTCCTTTCTAGTTGCAAACTACACTCCATAAATATATATGGGGATGTACTAGCTCCAACTCGGTTTTAGAGTGTAAACTGCAGGAATTTCAAACCGGTACTAGGAAACAGACGGAGAAACCAGAGTAAAAGTTTTTCCTGCAAAGCATTCCCTTTGTGCTAGATGAACGAACGTCTCTCCACATGCTCAGTTCTGAGAGAAAAGTGTGTGTGAAAGCCGTCCATCACCTAGCTTGTTGGGTACACAAAGTTCCTTTTCAGTTGCAAACTAGACTCCATACTTATATATGGGGAGGTAATAGCTCCAACTCGGTTATAAGGTGAAAACTACACGAACTTGGTACCGGCACTTGGAAACATACTGAGAAACCAGAGTAAATTTTCTCCTGCAAACAGTTCCCTTTGTGCTAGATGAACGAACGTCTCTCTACATGCTCAGTTCTGAGAGATAAACGTGTGTTAAAGCCGTCCTTAACCTAGCTTGTTGGGAACACAATGTTCCTTTTCAGTTGCAAACTACACTCCATACATATATAAGGGGAGGTACTAGCCCAAACTCTGTTTTAGAGTGAAAACTGCAGGAAATTCAAACCGGAACTAGGAAACAGACTGAGAAACCAGAGTAAAATGTTCCCTGCAAACCGTTCCCTTTGTGCTAGATGAACGAATGTCTCTCCACATGCTCAGTTCTGAGAGATAAGTGTGTGTGGAAGCCGTCCTTCACCTACAGTGTTGGGAACACAAAGTTCATTTCCAGTTGCAAACTACACTCCCTACATATATATGGGGATATACTAGATCCAACTCGATTTTACAGTGAAAACTGCAGGAACTTCAGACCGGCACTAAGAATCAGACTGAGAAACCAGAATAAAAGTTTCTCCTGCAACCCGTTCCCTTTGTGCTAGATGAACGAAAGTCTCTATACATGCTCAATTCTGAATGATAATTGTGTGTGAATGCCGTCCTTCAACTAGCTTGTTGGCAAAACGAAGTTCCTTTCCAGTGTCAAACTACACTCCATACATATATAATGGAATTACTATCTCCAACTCGGTTTTAAAGTTAAAACTGCAGGAACTTCATACCGGCACTAGGAAACAGTCTGAGAAACCAGAGTAAAATTTCTCCTGCAACACGTTCAAATTGTGCTAGATGAACGAACGTGTCTCCACATGCTCAGTTCTGAGAGATAAGTGTGTGTGAAAGCCGTTCTTCACCTAGCTTGTTGGGAATACAAAGTTCCTTTCCAGTTTCAAACTACACTCCATACATATATATGGGGTTGTACTAGCTCCAACTCCGTTTTACAGTGAAAAATGCAGGAACTTCAAACCGGTACTAAGAAACAGACTGAGAAACCAGAGTAAAAGTTATCCTGCAAACATTTCCCTATGTGCTAGATGAACGAAAGTCTCTCCACATGTTCTGTTCTGAGATAAAACTGTGTGTGAAAGCCGTCCTTCACCTAGGTTGTTGGGAACACAAAGTTCCTTTCCAGTTGCAAACTACACTCCATAAATATATATGGGGATGTACTAGCTCCAACTCGGTTTTACAGTGAAAACTGCAGGAATTTCATAATTTCACTTGGAAACAGAATGAGAAACCATAGTAAAAGTTTCTCCTGCAAACCTTTACCTTTGTGCTTGATGAACAAACGTCTCTCCACATGCTCATTTCTGAGAGATAAGTGTGTTTGAAAGCCGTCCCTCAACTAGCTTGTTGGGAACACAAAGTTCTTTTCCAGTTGCAAACTAAAATCCATACATGTATAAGGGAAGTAGTAGCTCCAACTCGGTTTTAAAGTGAAAACTGCAGGAACTTCAAACCGGTAATAGGAAACAGACTGAGGTACAAGAGTAAAAGTTTCCCCTGCAACCCGTTCCCATTGTGCTAGATGAACGAACGTCTCTCCACATGCTGAGTTGTAGGAAATAAGTGTGTGTGAAAGCTGTCCTTCACCTAGCTTGTTGGGAACACAAAGTTCCTTTCCAGTTGCAAATTACACTCCATACATATATAAGGGAAATACTAGCTCCAACGCGGTTTTAAAGTGAAAACTGCAGGAACTTCAAACCAGCACTAGGAAACAGACTGAGAAACCAGAGTATAAGTTTCTCCTGCAAACCGTACCCTTTGTGCTAGATGAACGAACGTCTCCCCACAGGCTCAGTTCTGAGAGATAAATGTGTGTGAAAGCCGTACTTCACATAGATTTTTGGGAATACAAAGTTCCTTTACAGTTGCAAACTACAATCAATACATATATATGCGGAGTTATTAACTCCAACTCGGTTTTACAGTGAAATCTGCAGGAACTTCAAACCGGCACTAGGAAACAGACTGAAAAACCAGAGTAAAAATTTCTCCTTCAACTCGTTCCCTTTGTTCTAGATGAAAGAACGTCCCTCCACAGGCTCAGATCTGAGAGATAAGTTTGTGTTAAAATCATACTTCACATAGATTGTTGGGAACACAAAGTTCCTTTTCAGTTGCAAACTACACTCCATACAAATATATGGGGATGTACTAGCTACAACTCTGTTTTACAGTGATAAATGCAGGAACTTCAAACCGGCACTAGGAAACAGACTGAGATAAAAGAGTAAAAGATTCTCCTGCAAACCGTTCCCATTTTTCTAGATGAATGAACGTATCTCCACATGCTCAGTTCTGAGAGATAAGTGTGTGTGAAAGCCATACTTCACCTAGCTTGTTGGGAACACAAAGTTCCTTCTGTTGCAAATTTCACTCCATACATATATATGGGGAGGTACAAGACCCAACTCTGTTTTACATTGAATACTGCAGGAACTTCACACCGGCACTAGGAATCAGACTGGGAAACCAGAGTAAAAGTTTCTCCTGCAACCCGATCACTTTGTGCTAGATGAACGAAAGTCTCTCCAAATGCTCATATCTGAGAGATAAGTGTGTGTTAAATTCGTCCTTCATCTAGCTTGTTGGGAACACAAAGTTCCTTTCCAGTTGCAAACTACAGTTCATACATATATATGGGGATGTATTAGCTCCAACTCGGTTTTACAGTGAAAATGCAGGAACATCAAAACGGCACTATTAAACAGACTGAGAAACCAGAGTAAAAGTTTCCCCTGCAACCCGTTCCATTTGTGCTAGATGAACGAACGTCTCTCCACATGCTCAGCTCTGAATGATAAGTGTGTGTGAAAGCCGTTCATCACTTCGCTTGTTGGGAACACAAAGTTCCTTTCCAGTTGCAATCTACAATCCATACATATATATGGGGTGGTACTAGCTCCAACTCGTTTCTACAGTGAAAACTGCAGGAACTTCAAACCGGCACTAGGAAACTGACTGAGATACAAGATTAAAAGTTTCTCCTGCAACCCGTTCCCATTGTGCTAGATGAACGAACGTCTCTCCACTTGCTCAGTTCTGAGAGATAAGTGTGATTGAAAGCCATTCTTCACCTAGCTTGTTGGGTACACAAAGTTCCTTTTCAGTTGCAAACTAGACTCCATAATTATATATGGAGAGGTAATAGCTCCAACTCGGTTATAAGGTGAAAACTACACGAACTTGGTACCAGCACTTGGAAACATACTGAGAAACCAGAGTAAATTTTCTCCTGCAAACAGTTCCCTTTGTGCTAGATGAACGAACGTCTCTCCACATGCTCAGTTCTGAGAGATAAGTGTGTGTGAAAGCCGTCCTTAACCTAGCTTGTTGGGAACACAATGTTCCTTTTCAGTTGCAAACTACACTCCATACATATATAAGGGGAGGTACTAGCCCAAACTCTGTTTTAGAGTGAAAACTTCAGGAACTTCAAACCGGAACTAGGAAACAGACTGAGAAACCAGAGTAAAATGTTCCCTGCAAACCGTTCCTTTGTGCTAGATGAACGAAAGTCTCTCCACATGCTCAGTTCTGAGAGATAAGTGTGTGTGGAAGCCGTCCTTCACCTACATTGTTGGGAACACAAAGTTCATTTCCAGTTGCAAACTACACTCCCTACATATATATGGGGATATACTAGATCCAAATCGATTTTACAGTGAAAACTGCAGGAACTTCAGACCGGCACTAAGAATCAGACTGAGAAACCAGAGTAAAAGTTTCTCCTGCAACACGTTCAAATTGTGCTAGATGAACGAACGTGTCTCCACATGCTCAGTTCTGAGAGATAAGTGTGTGTGAAAGCCATAATTCAACTAGCTTGTTGGGAACACAAAGTCCCTTTCCAGTTGCAAACTACACTCCATAAATATATATGGGGAGGTACTATCTCCAAATCGATTTTACAGTTAAAACTGCAGGAACTTCAAACCGGCAGCAGGAAACAGACTGAGAAACCAGAGTAAAAGTTTCTCCTGCAACCCTTTCCCTTTGTGCTAGATGAACGAACGTCTCTCCACATGATCAGTTCTGAGAGATAAGTTTGTGTGAAAACCGTTCTTCACCTAGCTTGTTGGGAATACAAAGTTCCTTTCAGTTTCAAACTACACTCCATACATATATATGGGGTTGTACTAGCTTCAACTCCGTTTTACAGTGAAAAATGCAGGAACTTCAAACCGGTACTAAGAAACAGACTGAGAAACCAGAGTAAAAGTTTATCCTGCAAACATTTCCCTATGTGCTAGATGAACGAAAGTCTCTCCACATGTTCTGTTCTGAGATAAAACTGTGTGTGAAAGCCGTCCTTCACCTAGGTTGTTGGGAACACAAAGTTCCTTTCCAGTTGCAAACTACACTCCATACATATATGTGGGGATGTACGAGCTCCAACTCGGTTTTACAGTGAAAACTGCAGGAATTTCATAACTTCACTTGGAAACAGAATGAGAAAACGTAGTAAAAGTTTCTCTTGCAACCCTTTCCCTTTGTGCTTGATGAACAAACGTCTCTCCACAGGCTCAGTTCTGAGAGATAAGTTTGTGTTAAAATCGTACTTCACCTAGCTTGTTGGGAACACAAAGTTCCTTTTCAGATGCAAACTACACTCCATACATATATATGGGGATGTACTAGCTCCAAATCTATTTTACAGTGATAAATGCAGGAATTTCAAACAGGCACTAGGAAACAGACTGAGAATCCAGAGTAAAATTTCTCCTGCAAACCTTTCCATTTGTGCTAGATGAATGAACGTCTCTCCACATGCTCAGTTCTGAGAGATAAGTGTGTTTGAAAGCCGTCATTCAACTAGCTTGTTGGGAACACAAAGTTCTTTTCCAGTTGCAAACTAAAATCCATACATGTATAAGGGAAGTACTAGCTCCAACTCGGTTTTAAAGTGAAAACTGCAGGAAATTCAAATCGGCACTAGGAAACAGACTGAGATACAAGAGTAAAAGTTTCCCCTGCAACCCGTTCCCATTGTGCTAGATGAACGAACGTCTCTCCACATGCTGAGTTCTAGGAAATAAGTGTGTGTGAAAGCCGTTCTTCACCTAGCTTGTTGGGAATACAAAGTTCCTTTCCAGTTGGAAACTACATTCCATAAATATATATGGGGTTGTATTACCTCCAACTCGATTTTACAGTGAAAACTGCAGGAAATTCAAACCGGAAGTAAGAAACAGACTGAGAAACCAGAGTAAAAATTTCTCCTGCAACCCGTTCCCTTTGTGCTAGTTGAACGAACGTCTCTCCACATGCTAAGTTCTGAGTGATAAGTATCTGCGAAAGCCATCCTTCATATAGCTTGTTGGGAACACAAAGTTCCTTTCCAGTTGCAAACTAAATTCCATACATATATATGGGGATGTACTAGCTCCAACACTATTTTACAGTGAAATCTGCAGGAACTTCAAACAGGCACTCGGAAACAGACTGAGAAAACAGAGTATAAGTTTCTCCTGCAATCCGTTCCATTTTTCCTATATGAACGAACGTCTCTTCACATGCTCAGTTCTGAGAAATAAGTGTGTGTGAAAGCTGTCCTTCACCTAGCTAGTTGGGAAAACAAAATTCCTCTCTAGTTGCAAACTAAAGTTCATAAATATATATATATATGGGTAAGTACTAGATCAAACTCGGTTTTACAGTGATAACTGAAGGAAATTCAAACCGGCACAAGGAAACAGACTGAGAAACCACAGTAAAATTTTCTCCTGCAAACCATTCCCTTTGTGCTAAATGAACGAACGTCTCTCCACATGCTCAGTTCTGAGAGATAAGTATATGTGAATGTCGTACTTCACATAACTTATTGGGAACACAAAGTTCCTTTAAAGTTGCAAACTACACTCCATACATATATATGGGGTGGTACTATCTCCAACTCGGTTTTACAGTGACAACTGCAGGGACTTCAAACCGGCACTAGGAATCAGACTGAGAAACCAGAGTAAAATTTTCTCCTGCAAACCGTTCCCTTTGTGCTAGATGAACGAAAGTCTCTCCACATGCTCAATTCTGAGAGATATGTTTGTGTGAATGCCGTACTTCACCTAGCTTGTTGGGAACACAAAGTTCCTTTCCAGTTGGATACTACCATCCTTACATATATATATGGGGTACTAGCTCCTAGTCGATTTTACAGTGAAATCTGCAGGAACTTTAAACCGGAACTAGGAAACAGACTGAGAGTCCAGAGTAAAATTTTCTCCTGCAACCCGTTCCATTTGTGCTAGATGAACGAACGTCTCTCCACATGTTCAGTTCTGAGAGATTAGTGTGTGTTAAAGCCGTTTTCACCTAGCTTGTTGGGAACACAAAGTTCCTTTCCAGTTTCAAACTACAATCCATACATATATATGGGGAGGTACGAGCTCCAAATCATATTTACAGTGAAAACTGCAGTAACATGAAACCGGCACTAGGAAACAGACTGATAAACCAGAGTAAATGTTCCTACTGCAACCCGTTCCTTTGTGCTAGATGAACGAACGTCTCTCCACATGCTCAGTTCTGAGAGATAAGTCTGTGTGAATGCCGTACTTCACCTAGATTGTTGGGAACACAAAGTTCCTTTCCAGTTGTAAACTACACTCCATATATATATATGGTGTGGTAATAGCTCCAACACTGTTTTACAGTGAAAACTGCAGGAAATTCAAAACGGCACTAGGAAACAGATTGAGAAACCAGATTAAAAGTTTCTCCTGCCACCCGTTCCTTTGTGCTAGATGAACGAACGTCTCTCCACATGCTCAGTTCTGAGAGATAAGTTTGTGTGAATGCCGTACTTCACCTAGCTTATTGTTAACCCAAAGTTCCTTTCTAGTTGCAAACTACACTCCATAAATATATATGGGGATGTACTAGCTCCAACTCGGTTTTAGAGTGTAAACTGCAGGAATTTCAAACTGGTACTAGGAAACAGACGGAGAAACCAGAGTAAAAGTTTTTCCTGCAAACCATTCCCTTTGTGCTAGATGAACGAACGTCTCTCCACATGCTCAGTTCTGAGAGAAAAGTGTGTGTGAAAGCCGTCCATCACCTAGCTTGTTGGGTACACAAAGTTCCTTTTCAGTTGCAAACTAGACTCCATACTTATATATGGGGAGGTAATAGCTCCAACTCGGTTATAAGGTGAAAACTACACGAACTTGGTACCGGCACTTGGAAACATACTGAGAAACCAGAGTAAATTTTCTCCTGCAAACAGTTCCCTTTGTGCTAGATGAACGAACGTCTCTCTACATGCTCAGTTCTGAGAGATAAACGTGTGTTAAAGCCGTCCTTAACCTAGCTTGTTGGGAACACAATGTTCCTTTTCAGTTGCAAACTACACTCCATACATATATAAGGGGAGGTACTAGCCCAAACTCTGTTTTAGAGTGAAAACTGCAGGAAATTCAAACCGGAACTAGGAAACAGACTGAGAAACCAGAGTAAAATGTTCCCTGCAAACCGTTCCCTTTGTGCTAGATGAACGAATGTCTCTCCACATGCTCAGTTCTGAGAGATAAGTGTGTGTGGAAGCCGTCCTTCACCTACAGTGTTGGGAACACAAAGTTCATTTCCAGTTGCAAACTACACTCCCTACATATATATGGGGATATACTAGATCCAACTCGATTTTACAGTGAAAACTGCAGGAACTTCAGACCGGCACTAAGAATCAGACTGAGAAACCAGAATAAAAGTTTCTCCTGCAACCCGTTCCCTTTGTGCTAGATGAACGAAAGTCTCTATACATGCTCAATTCTGAATGATAATTGTGTGTGAATGCCGTCCTTCAACTAGCTTGTTGGCAAAACGAAGTTCCTTTCCAGTGTCAAACTACACTCCATACATATATAATGGAATTACTATCTCCAACTCGGTTTTAAAGTTAAAACTGCAGGAACTTCATACCGGCACTAGGAAACAGTCTGAGAAACCAGAGTAAAATTTCTCCTGCAACACGTTCAAATTGTGCTAGATGAACGAACGTGTCTCCACATGCTCAGTTCTGAGAGATAAGTGTGTGTGAAAGCCGTTCTTCACCTAGCTTGTTGGGAATACAAAGTTCCTTTCCAGTTTCAAACTACACTCCATACATATATATGGGGTTGTACTAGCTCCAACTCCGTTTTACAGTGAAAAATGCAGGAACTATCAAACCGGTACTAAGAAACAGACTGAGAAACCAGAGTAAAAGTTATCCTGCAAACATTTCCCTATGTGCTAGATGAACGAAAGTCTCTCCACATGTTCTGTTCTGAGATAAAACTGTGTGTGAAAGCCGTCCTTCACCTAGGTTGTTGGGAACACAAAGTTCCTTTCCAGTTGCAAACTACACTCCATACATATATATGGGGATGTACTAGCTCCAACTCGGTTTTACAGTGTAAACTGCAGGAATTTCATAATTTCACTTGGAAACAGAATGAGAAACCATAGTAAAAGTTTCTCCTGCAAACCTTTCCCTTTGTGCTTGATGAACAAACGTCTCTCCACATGCTCATTTCTGAGAGATAAGTGTGTTTGAAAGCCGTCCCTCAACTAGCTTGTTGGGAACACAAAGTTCTTTTCCAGTTGCAAACTAAAATCCATACATGTATAAGGGAAGTAGTAGCTCCAACTCGGATTTAAAGTGAAAACTGCAGGAACTTCAAACCGGTAATAGGAAACAGACTGAGGTACAAGAGTAAAAGTTTCCCCTGCAACCCGTTCCCATTGTGCTAGATGAACGAACGTCTCTCCACATGCTGAGTTGTAGGAAATAAGTGTGTGTGAAAGCTGTCCTTCACCTAGCTTGTTGGGAACACAAAGTTCCTTTCCAGTTGCAAATTACACTCCATACATATATAAGGGAAATACTAGCTCCAACGCGGTTTTAAAGTGAAAACTGCAGGAACTTCAAACCAGCACTAGGAAACAGACTGAGAAACCAGAGTAAAAGTTTCTCCTGCAACCCGTTCCCTTTGTGCTAGATGAACGAACGTCTCCCCACAGGCTCAGTTCTGAGAGATAAATGTGTGTGAAAGCCGTACTTCACATAGATTTTTGGGAATACAAAGTTCCTTTACAGTTGCAAACTACAATCAATACATATATATGCGGAGTTATTAACTCCAACTCGGTTTTACAGTGAAATCTGCAGGAACTTCAAACCGGCACTAGGAAACAGACTGAAAAACCAGAGTAAAAATTTCTCCTTCAACTCGTTCCCTTTGTTCTAGATGAAAGAACGTCCCTCCACAGGCTCAGATCTGAGAGATAAGTTTGTGTTAAAATCATACTTCACATAGATTGTTGGGAACACAAAGTTCCTTTTCAGTTGCAAACTACACTCCATACAAATATATGGGGATGTACTAGCTACAACTCTGTTTTACAGTGATAAATGCAGGAACTTCAAACCGGCACTAGGAAACAGACTGAGATAAAAGAGTAAAAGATTCTCCTGCAAACCGTTCCCATTTTTCTAGATGAACGAACGTATCTCCACATGCTCAGTTCTGAGAGATAAGTGTGTGTGAAAGCCATACTTCACCTAGCTTGTTGGGAACACAAAGTTCCTTCTGTTGCAAATTTCACTCCATACATATATATGGGGAGGTACAAGACCCAACTCTGTTTTACATTGAATACTGCAGGAACTTCACACCGGCACTAGGAATCAGACTGGGAAACCAGAGTAAAAGTTTCTCCTGCAACCCGATCACTTTGTGCTAGATGAACGAAAGTCTCTCCAAATGCTCATATCTGAGAGATAAGTGTGTGTTAAATTCGTCCTTCATCTAGCTTGTTGGGAACACAAAGTTCCTTTCCAGTTGCAAACTACAGTTCATACATATATATGGGGATGTATTAGCTCCAACTCGGTTTTACAGTGAAAATGCAGGAACATCAAAACGGCACTATTAAACAGACTGAGAAACCAGAGTAAAAGTTTCCCCTGCAACCCGTTCCATTTGTGCTAGATGAACGAACGTCTCTCCACATGCTCAGCTCTGAATGATAAGTGTGTGTGAAAGCCGTTCATCACTTCGCTTGTTGGGAACACAAAGTTCCTTTCCAGTTGCAATCTACAATCCATACAAATATATGGGGTGGTACTAGCTCCAACTCGTTTCTACAGTGAAAACTGCAGGAACTTCAAACCGGCACTAGGAAACTGACTGAGATACAAGATTAAAAGTTTCTCCTGCAACCCGTTCCCATTGTGCTAGATGAACGAACGTCTCTCCACTTGCTCAGTTCTGAGAGATAAGTGTGATTGAAAGCCATTCTTCACCTAGCTTGTTGGGTACACAAAGTTCCTTTTCAGTTGCAAACTAGACTCCATAATTATATATGGAGAGGTAATAGCTCCAACTCGGTTATAAGGTGAAAACTACACGAACTTGGTACCAGCACTTGGAAACATACTGAGAAACCAGAGTAAATTTTCTCCTGCAAACAGTTCCCTTTGTGCTAGATGAACGAACGTCTCTCTACATGCTCAGTTCTGAGAGATAAACGTGTGTTAAAGCCGTCCTTAACCTAGCTTGTTGGGAACACAATGTTCCTTTTCAGTTGCAAACTACACTCCATACATATATAAGGGGAGGTACTAGCCCAAACTCTGTTTTAGAGTGAAAACTTCAGGAACTTCAAACCGGAACTAGGAAACAGACTGAGAAACCAGAGTAAAATGTTCCCTGCAAACCGTTCCTTTGTGCTAGATGAACGAAAGTCTCTCCACATGCTCAGTTCTGAGAGATAAGTGTGTGTGGAAGCCGTCCTTCACCTACATTGTTGGGAACACAAAGTTCATTTCCAGTTGCAAACTACACTCCCTACATATATATGGGGATATACTAGATCCAAATCGATTTTACAGTGAAAACTGCAGGAACTTCAGACCGGCACTAAGAATCAGACTGAGAAACCAGAGTAAAAGTTTCTCCTGCAACACGTTCAAATTGTGCTAGATGAACGAACGTGTCTCCACATGCTCAGTTCTGAGAGATAAGTGTGTGTGAAAGCCATAATTCAACTAGCTTGTTGGGAACACAAAGTCCCTTTCCAGTTGCAAACTACACTCCATAAATATATATGGGGAGGTACTATCTCCAAATCGATTTTACAGTTAAAACTGCAGGAACTTCAAACCGGCAGCAGGAAACAGACTGAGAAACCAGAGTAAAAGTTTCTCCTGCAACCCTTTCCCTTTTTGCTAGATGAACGAACGTCTCTCCACATGATCAGTTCTGAGAGATAAGTTTGTGTGAAAACCGTTCTTCACCTAGCTTGTTGGGAATACAATGTTCCTTTCCAGTTTCAAACTAAACTCCATACATATATATGGGGTTGTACTAGCTTCAACTCCGTTTTACAGTGAAAAATGCAGGAACTTCAAACCGGTACTAAGAAACAGACTGAGAAACCAGAGTAAAAGTTTATCCTGCAAACATTTCCCTATGTGCTAGATGAACGAAAGTCTCTCCACATGTTCTGTTCTGAGATAAAACTGTGTGTGAAAGCCGTCCTTCACCTAGGTTGTTGGGAACACAAAGTTCCTTTCCAGTTGCAAACTACACTCCATACATATATGTGGGGATGTACGAGCTCCAACTCGGTTTTACAGTGAAAACTGCAGGAATTTCATAACTTCACTTGGAAACAGAATGAGAAAACGTAGTAAAAGTTTCTCTTGCAACCCTTTCCCTTTGTGCTTAATGAACAAACGTCTCTCCACAGGCTCAGTTCTGAGAGATAAGTTTGTGTTAAAATCGTACTTCACCTAGCTTGTTGGGAACACAAAGTTCCTTTTCAGATGCAAACTACACTCCATACATATATATGGGGATGTACTAGCTCCAAATCTATTTTACAGTGATAAATGCAGGAATTTCAAACAGGCACTAGGAAACAGACTGAGAATCCAGAGTAAAATTTCTCCTGCAAACCGTTCCATTTGTGCTAGATGAATGAACGTCTCTCCACATGCTCAGTTCTGAGAGATAAGTGTGTTTGAAAGCCGTCATTCAACTAGCTTGTTGGGAACACAAAGTTCTTTTCCAGTTGCAAACTAAAATCCATACATGTATAAGGGAAGTAATAGCTCCAACTCGGTTTTAAAGTGAAAACTGCAGGAACTTCAAATCGGCACTAGGAAACAGACTGAGATACAAGAGTAAAAGTTTCCCCTGCAACCCGTTCCCATTGTGCTAGATGAACGAACGTCTCTCGACATGCTGAGTTCTAGGAGATAAGTGTGTGTGAAAGCCGTCCCTCAACTAGCTTGTTGGGAACACAAAGTTCCTTTCCAGTTGCAAATTACACTCCATACATATATAAAGGAATGTACTAGCTCCAACGCGGTTTTAAAGTGAAAACTGCAGGAACTTCAAACCAGCACTAGGAAACAGACTGAGAAACCAGAGTATAAGTTTCTCCTGCAAACCGTACCCTTTGTGCTAGATGAACGAACGTCTCCCCACAGGCTCAGTTCTGAGAGATAAATGTGTGTGAAAGCCGTCCTTCACATAGTTTTTTGGGAATACAAAGTTCCTTTCCAGTTGCAAACTACACTCAATTCATATATATGCGGAGTTATTAGCTCCAACTCGGTTTTACAGTGAAATCTGCAGGAACTTCAAACCGGCACTAGGAAACAGACTGAAAAACAAGAGTAAAAGTTTCACCTGCAACCCGTTCCCTTTGTGCTAGGATGAAAGAAAGTCCCTCCAAAGGCTCAGATCTGACAGATAAGTTTGTGTTAAAATCATACTTCACATAGATTGTTGGGAACACAAAGTTCCTTTTCAGTTGCAAACTACACTCCATACAAATATATGGGGATGTACTAGCTACAACTCTGTTTTACAGTGATAAATGCAGGAACTTCAAACCGGCACTAGGAAACAGACTGAGATAAAAGAGTAAAAGATTCCCCTGCAAACCGTTCCCATTTTTCTAGATGAACGAACGTATCTCCACATGCTCAGTTCTGAGAGATAAGTGTGTGTGAAAGCCATACTTCACCTAGCTTGTTGGGAACACAAAGTTCCTTCTGTTGCAAACTTCATTCCATACATATATATGGGGAGGTACTAGATCCAACTCTGTTTTACATTGAATACTGCAGGAACATCACACCGGCACTAGGAATCAGACAGGGAAACCAGAGTAAAATTTCTCCTGCAACACGTTCAAATTGTACTAGATGAAAGAACGTGTCTCCACATGCTCAGTTCTGAGAGATAAGTGTGTGTGAAAGCCATAATTCAACTAGCTTGTTGGGAACACAAAGTCCCTTTCCAGTTGCAAACTACACTCCATAAATATATATGGGGAGGTACTATCTCCAAATCGATTTTACAGTTAAAACTGCAGGAACTTCATACCGGTACTAAGAAACAGACTGAGAAACCAGAGTAAAAGTTTATCCTGCAAACATTTCCCTATGTGCTAGATGAACGAACGTCTCTCCACATGTTCTGTTCTGAGATAAAACTGTGTGTGAAAGCCGTCCTTCACCTAGGTTGTTGGGAACACAAAGTTCCTTTCCAGTTGCAAACTACACTCCATACATATATGTGGGGATGTACTAGCTCCAACTCGGTTTTACAGTGAAAACTGCAGGAATTTCATAACTTCACTTGGAAACAGAATGAGAAAACATAGTAAAAGTTTTTCCTGCAACCCTTTCCCTTTGTGCTTGATGAACAAAAGTCTCTCCGCAGGCTCAGTTCTGAGAGATAAGTTTGTGTTAAAATCGTACTTCACCTAGCTTGTTGGGAACACAAAGTTCCTTTCCATTTGGAAACTACCCTCCTTACATATATATATGGGGTACTAGCTCCTAGTCGATTTTTCAGTGAAAACTGCAGGAACTTCTAACCAGAACTAGGAAACAGACTGAAAAACCAGAGTAAAAATTTCTCCTGCAACTCGTTCCCTTTGTGCTAGATGAAAGAACGTCCCTCCACAGGCTCAGATCTGAGAGATAAGTTTGTGTTAAAATCATACTTCACATAGATTGTTGGGAACACAAAGTTCCTTTTCAGTTGCAAACTACACTCCATACAAATATATGGGGATGTACTAGCTCCAACTCTGTTTTACAGTGATAAATGCAGGAACTTCAAACCGGCACTAGGAAACAGACCGAGATAAAAGTGTAAAAGATTCTCCTGCAAACCGTTCCCATTTTTCTAGATGAACGAACGTATCTCCACATGCTCAGTTCTGAGAGATAAGTGTGTGTGAAAGCCATACTTCACCTAGCTTGTTGGGAACACAAAGTTCCTTCTGTTGCAAACTTCATTCCATACATATATATGGGGAGGTACTAGATCCAACTCTGTTTTACATTGAATACTGCAGGAACTTCACACCGGCACTAGGAATCAGACTGGGAAACCAGAGTAAAAGTTTCTCCTGCAACCCGATCACTTTGTGCTAGATGAACGAAAGTCTCTCCAAATGCTCACATCTGAGAGATAAGTGTGTGTGAAAGCCGTCCTTCACATAGCTTGTTGGGAACACAAAGTTCCTTTCCAGTTGCAATCTACAATCCATACATATATATGGGGTGGTACTAGCTCCAACTCGTTTCTACAGTGAAAACTGCAGGAATTTCAAACCGGTACTAGGAAACAGACTGAGAAACCAGAGTAAAAGTTTTTCCTGCAAACCATTCCCTTTGTGCTAGATGAACGAACGTCTCTCCACATGCTCAGTTCTGAGAGAAAAGTGTGTGTGAAAGCCGTCCATCACCTAGCTTGTTGGGTACACAAAGTTCCTTTTCAGTTGCAAACTAGACTCCATACTTATATATGGGGAGGTAATAGCTCCAACTCGGTTATAAGGTGAAAACTACACGAACTTGGTACCGGCACTTGGAAACATACTGAGAAACCAGAGTAAATTTTCTCCTGCAAACAGTTCCCTTTGTGCTAGATGAACGAACGTCTCTCTACATGCTCAGTTCTGAGAGATAAACGTGTGTTAAAGCCGTCCTTAACCTAGCTTGTTGGGAACACAATGTTCCTTTTCAGTTGCAAACTACACTCCATACATATATAAGGGGAGGTACTAGCCCAAACTCTGTTTTAGAGTGAAAACTGCAGGAACTTCAAAACGGAACTAGGAAACAGACTGAGAAACCAGAGTAAAATGTTCCCTGCAAACCGTTCCCTTTGTGCTAGATGAACGAACGTCTCTCCACATGCTCAGTTCTGAGAGATAAGTGTGTGTGGAAGCCGTCCTTCACCTGCATTGTTGGGAACACAAAGTTCATTTCCAGTTGCAAACTACACTCCCTACATATATATGGGGATATACTAGATCCAACTCGATTTTACAGTGAAAACTGCAGGAACTTCAGACCGGCACTAAGAATCAGACTGAGAAACCAGAGTAAAAGTTTCTCCTGCAACCCGTTCCCATTGTGCTAGATGAACGAAAGTCTCTATACATGCTCAATTCTGAATGATATTTGTGTGTGAATGCCGTCCTTCAACTAGCTTGTTGGCAAAACGAAGTTCCTTTCCAGTGTCAAACTACACTCCATACATATATAATGGAATTACTAGTTCCAACTCGGTTATAAAATTAAAACTGCAGGAACTTCAAACCGGCACTAGGAAACAGTCTGAGAAACCAGAGTATAATTTCTCCTGCAATTCGTTCATTTTGTGCTACATGAACGAACGTCTCTCCACAGGCTCAGTTCAGAGTGATAAGTGTGTGTGAAAGCCGTACTTCACCTAGCTTGTTGGGAACACAAAGTTCCTTTCAAGTTGCAACCTCACTCCATACATATATATGGGGTGGTACTAGCTCCAACTCTGTTTTACAGTGAAAACTGAAGGAACTACAAACAGGCACTAGGAAACAGACTGAGAAACCAGAGTCAAAGTTTCTCCTGCAACACGTTCCCTTTTTGCTAGATGAACGAACTTCTCTCCACATGGTCTGTTCTGAGAGATAAATGTGTGTGAAAGTCGTCCTTCACCTAGCTTGTTGGGAACACAAAGTTCCTTTCCAGTTGCAAACTACACTCCATACATATATATGGGGATGTACTAGCTCCAACTCGGTTTTACAGAGAAAACTGCAGGAACTTCAAACCGGCACTAGGAAACAGAATGAGAAACCAGAGTAAAAGTTTCTCCTGCAATCCTTTCCCTTTGTGCTAGATGAAAGAACGTCTCTCCACAGGCTCAGTTCTGAGAGATTAGTTTGTGTTAAAATCGAACTTCACCTAGCTTGTTGGGAGCACAAATTTCCGTTCCAGTTGCAAACTACATTCCATACATATATATGGGGATGTACTAGCTCCAACTCTGTTTTACAGTGATAACTGCAGGAACTTCAAACCGGCACTAGGAAACAGACTGAGTAACCTGAGTAAAAATTTATCCTGCAAACCGTTCCCATTGAGCTAGATGAACGAAAGTATTTCCACATCCTCAGTTCTGAGAGAAAAGTGTGTGTGAAAGCCGTACTTCAAATAGCTTGTTGGGAACACAAAGTTCCTTTTCAGTTGCAAACTACACTCCATACATATGTAAGGGGATGTACTAGCTCCAACTCGATTTTACAGTGAAAATGCAGGAACATCAAAACGGCACTAGGAAACAGATTGAGAAACCAGAGTAAAAGTTTCCACTTCAAACCTTTCCATTTGTGCTAGATGAACGAACGCCCCTCCACATGCTCAGCTCTGAATCTTAAGTGTGTGTGAAAGCCGTTCATCACCTAGCTTGTTGGGAACACAAAGTTCCTTTCCAGTAGCAAACTACAATCCATACATATGTATGGGGATGTACTAGCTCCAACTGATTTTACAGTGAAAATGCAGGAAATTCATACCGGCACTAGGAAAAAAACTGAGAAACCAGAGTAAAAGTTTCCCCTGCAATCCATTACATTTGTGCTAGATGAACGAACGTCTCTCCACATGCTCAGTTCTGAGAGATAAGTGTGTTTGAAAGCCATCCTTCACCTAGCTTTTTGGGAACACAAAGTTCCTTTCCAGTTGCAAACTACACTCCGTACATATATGTGGGTAAGTAATAGCTCCAACTCGGTTTTACAGTGAAAACTGCAGGAACTTCAAACCGGCACTAGGATACAGACTGAGAAATCAGACTAAAATTTCTCCTGCAAACCGTTCACTTTGTGCTAGATGAACGAACGTCTCTCCACATGCTCAGTTCTGACAGATAAGTTTGTGTGAAAGCCGTCCTTCACCTAGATTGTTGGGAACACAAAGTTCCTTTCCAGTTGCAAACTACAATCCATACACATATATTGGGTGGTACTAACTCCAAATCGGTTTTACAGTGAAAACTGCAGGATCTTCAAACAGGCACTAGGAAACTGACTGAGATAGAAGAGTAAAGTTTCTTTTGAAACCTGTTCCCATTGTGCCTGATGAACGAACGCCTATCCATATGATCTGTTCTGAGAGATAAGTGTGTGTGAAGGCCATTCCTCACCTAGCTTGTTGGGAACACAAAGTTCCTTTTCAGTTGCAAACTACACTCCATACATATATATGGGGAAGTACTAGCTCCAACTCGGTTTTACAGTGAAAACTACACGAACTTGATACCGGCACTTGGAAACATACTGAGAAACCAGAGTAAATTTTCTCCTGCAAACCGTTCCCTTTGTGCTAGATGAACGAACGTCTCTCTACATGCTCAGTTCTGAGAGATAAATGTGTGTTAAATCCGCCCTTAACCTAGCTTGTTGGGAACACAAAGTTCCTTTTCAGTTGCTAACTACACCCCATACATATATAAGGGGAGGTAATAGCCTAAACTCTGTTTTAGAGTCAAAACTGCAGGAAGTTCAAACCGTAACTAGGAAACAGACTGAGAAACAAGAGTAAAATTTTCCCTGCAACCCGTTCCCTTTGTGCTAGATGAACGAAAGTCTCTATACATGCTCAATTCTGAGAAATAATTGTGTGTGAATGCCGTCCTTCACCTACCTTGTTGGGAACACAAAGTTCATTTCCAGTTGCAAACTACACTCCATATATATATATGGGGTTATACTAGCTCCAACTCGATTTTACAGTGAAAACTGCAGGAACTTCAGACCGGCACTAGGAATCAGACTGAGAAACAAGAGTAAAAGTATCTCCTGCAACCCGTTCCCTTTGTGCTAGATGAACGAAAGTCTCTATACATGCCCAATACTGAATGATAATTGTGGGTGAATGCCGTCCTTCACCTAGCTTGTTGGGAAAACGAAGTTCCTTTTCAGTGTCAAACTACACTCTATACATATAAAATAGAAGTAGTAGCTTCAAAGCGGTTTTAAAGTAAAAACTGCAGGAGCTTCAAACCAGCACTAGGAAACACTCTGAGAAACCAGAGTAAAAGTTTCTCCTGCAACACGTTCAAATTGTGCTAGATGAACGAACGTTTCTCCACATGCTCAGCTTCTGAGAGATAAGTGGTGTGAAAGCCGTCCTTCACCCAGATTGTTGGGAACACAAAGTTCCTTTCAGTTGCAAACTACACTCCATAAATATATATGGGGAGGTACTATCTTCAACACGGTTTTACACTTAAAACTGCAGGAACTTCAAATCGGCTGTAGGAAACAGACTGAGAAACCAGAGTAATAGTTTCTCCTGCAACCCGTTCATTTTTGCTAGATGAACGAATGTCTCCCCACATGCTCAGTTCGACAGATAATTAGGTGTGAAAGCCGTACTTCACCTAGCTTATTGGGAACCCAAAGTTCCTTTCTAGTTGCAAACTACACTCCATAAATATATATGGGGTTGTACTAGCTCCAACTCGGTTTTAGAGTGTTAACTGCAGGAATTTCAAACCGGCCCTAGGAAACAGACGGAGAAACCAGAGTAAAAGTTTTTCCTGCAAACCGTTTCCTTTGTGCTAGATGAACGAACGTCTCTCCACATGCTCAGTTCTGAGAGAACAGTGTGTGTGAAAGCCGTCCTTCACCTAGCTTGTTGGGAACACAAAGTTCCTTTCAAGTTGCAAACTACACTCCATACATATATAAAGGAATTACTGGCACCAAATCGGTTTTAAAGTGAAAACTGAGGGAAATTCAACACGGCACTAGGAAACAAACTGAAAAACCAGAGTAAAAGTTTCTCCTGCAACCCGTTCCCTTTGTGCTAGATGAACGAAATTCTCTCCAAATGCTCAGTTCTGAGAGATATGTGTGTGGGAAATCCGTCCTTCACCTATCTTGTTGGGAACACAAAGATCCTTTTCAGTTGCAAACTACACTCCATACATATATATGGGGATGTAATAGCTCCAACTCGGTGTTACAGTGAAAACTACAGGAACTTCAAACCGGCACTAGGAATCAGACTGAGAAACCAGAGAAAAGTTTCTCCTGAAAAACTTTCAATTCGTGCTAGATGAACGAACTTCTCTCCACATGCTCACTTCTGAGAGATAAGTGTGTGTGAAAGCCGAACTTCTCCTAGCTTGTTGGGAACACATAGTTCCTATTCAGTTGCAAACTATACTCCATAAATATATAAGGGGAAGTACTAGCCCCAACTCGGTTTTACAGTGAAAGCTGCAGGAACTTCAAACCGGCACTAGGAAACAGACTGACAAACCAGAGTAATATTTTCTCCTGCAAACAGTTCCCTTTGTGCTAGATGAACGAACGTCTCTCCACATGCTCAGTTCTGAGAGATAAGTGGTGTGAAAGCCGTCCTTCACCTAGCTTGTTGGGAACACAAAGTTCATTTCCAGTTGCAAACTACACTCCATACATATATATGGGGATGTACTAGATTCAAATCGATTTTAAATTGAAAACTGCAGGAATCTCATACCGGCACTAGGAATCAGACTGAGAAACCAGAATAAAACATTCTCCTGAAAACAGTTCCCTTTGTGCTAGATGAACGAAATTCTCTCCACATGCTCAGTTCTGAGAGATAAGTGTGTGTGAAAGCCGTACTTCAACTAGCTTGTTGGGAACACAAAGTTCATTTCCAGATGCAAACTAGTCTCCATAATTTTATAAGGGGATGTACTAGCTACAATTAGATTTTGCAGTGAAAACTGCAGTAACTTCAAACCGGCACTAGGTAATAGACTGAGAAACCAGTGTAAAAGATTCTCCTGCAAACCGTTCCATTTTTGCTAATAGAACGAACGTCTCTCCACAGGCTAATTTCTTAGAGATAAGTGTGTGTGAAAGCCGTTCTTCACCTAGCTTGTTGGGAATACAAAGTTCATTTCCAGTTGCAAACTACACTCCATAATTATATATGGGGATGTACTAGATTCAACTCGATTTTACAATGAAAACTGCAGGAATTTCAGACCGGCACTAGGAATCAGACTGAGAAACCAGAATAAAACATTCTCCTGAAAACAGTTCCCTTTGTGCTAGATGAACGAAATTCTCTCCACATGCTCAGTTCTGAGAGATAAGTGTGTGTGAAAGCCGTACTTCAACTAGCTTGTTGGGAACACAAAGTTCATTTCCAGATGCAAACTAGTCTCCATAATTTTATAAGGGGATGTACTAGCTACAATTAGATTTTGCAGTGAAAACTGCAGTAACTTCAAACCGGCACTAGGTAATAGACTGAGAAACCAGTGTAAAAGATTCTCCTGCAAACCGTTCCATTTTTGCTAATAGAACGAACGTCTCTCCACAGGCTAATTTCTTAGAGATAAGTGTGTGTGAAAGCCGTTCTTCACCTAGCTTGTTGGGAATACAAAGTTCATTTCCAGTTGCAAACTACACTCCATAATTATATATGGGGATGTACTAGATTCAACTCGATTTTACAATGAAAACTGCAGGAATTTCAGACCGGCACTAGGAATCAGACTGAGAAACCAGAGTAAAATTTTCTACTGCAACACGTTCCCTTTGTGCTAGATGAACGAAATTCTCTCCACATGCTCAGTTCTGAGAGATAAGTGTGTGTGAAAGCCGTCCTTCACCTAGCTTGTTGGGAACACAAAGTTCCTTTCCAGTTGCAAACTACACTCCATACATATATATGGGAATGTACTAGCTCCAAAACGGTTTTACAGTGAAAACTGCAGGAACTTCAAACCGGCACTCGGAAACAGACTGAGAAAACAGAGTATACGTTTCTCCTGCAATCCGTTCCATTTTTCCTAGATGAACGAACGTCTCTTCACATGCTCAGTTCTGAGAAATAAATGTGTGTGAAAGCTCTCCTTCACCTAGCTAGTTGGGAAAACAAAGTTCCTCTCTAATTGCAAACTAAACTTCATAAATATATATATATTGGTAAGTACTAGAACAAACTCGGTTTTACAGTGATAACTGAAGGAAATTAAAACTGGCACAAGGAAACAGACTGAGAAACCAGGGTAAAATTTTCTCCTGCAAACCGTTCCCTTTGTGCTAAATGAACGAACCTCTCTCCAAATGCTCAGTTCTGAGAGATAAGTATATGTGAATGTCGTACTTCACATAACTTATTGGGAACACAAAGTTCCTTTCCAGTTGCAAACTACACTCCATACATATATATGGTTTGGTAATATCTCCAACTCGGTTTTACAGTGATAAATGCAGGGACTTCAAACCGGCACTAGGAAACAGACTGAGAAACCAGAGTAAAATTTTCTCCTGCAAACCGTTCCCTTTGTGCTAAATGAACGAAAGTCTCTCCACATGCTCAGTTCTGAGAGATAAGTTTGTGTGAATGCCGTACATCACCTAGCTTGTTGGGAACACAAAGTTCCTTTCCAGTTGGAAACTACCCTCCTTACATATATATATGGGGTACTAGCTCCTAGTCGATTTTACAGTGAAAACTGCAGGAACTTCTAACCGGAACTAGGAAACAGACTGAAAAACCAGAGTAAATATTTCTCCTGCAACCCGTTCCCTTTGTGCTAGATGAAAGAACGTCCCTCCACAGGCTCAGATCTGAGAGATAAGTTTGTGTTAAAATCATACTTCACATAGCTTGTTGGGAACACAAAGTTCCTTTTCAGTTGCAAACTACACTCCATACAAATATATGGGGATATACTAGCTACAACTCTGTTTTACAGTGATAAATGCAGGAACTTCAAACCGGCACTAGGAAACAGACTGAGATAAAAGAGTAAAAGATTCTCCTGCAAACCGTTCCCATTTTTCTAGATGAACGAACGTATCTCCACATGCTCAGTTCTGAGAGATAAGTGTGTGTGAAAGCCATACTTCACCTAGCTTGTTGGGAACACAAAGTTCCTTCTGTTGCAAACTTCACTCCATACATATATATGGGAAGGTACTAGATCCAACTCTGTTTTACATTGAATACTGCAGGAACTTCACACCGGCACTAGGAATCAGACTGGGAAACCAGAGTAAAAGTTTCTCCTGCAACACGATCACTTTGTGCTAGATGAACGAAAGTCTCTCCAAATGCTCAGATCTGAGAGATAAGTGTGTGTTAAATTCGTCCTTCATCTAGCTTGTTGGGAACACAAAGTTCCTTTCCAGTTGCAAACTACAGTTCATACATATATATGGGGATGTATTAGCTCCAACTCGGTTTTACAGTGAAAATGCAGGAACATCAAAACGGCACTATTAAACAGACTGAGAAACCAGAGTAAAAGTTTCCCCTGCAACCCGTTCCATTTGTGATAGATGAACGAACGTCTCTCCACATGCTCAGCTCTGAATGATAAGTGTGAGTGAAAGCCGTTCATCACTTCGCTTGTTGGGAACACAAAGTTCCTTTCCAGTTGCAATCTACAATCCATACATATATATGGGGTGGTACTAGCTCCAACTCGTTTCTACAGTGAAAACTGTAGGAACTTCAAACCGGCCCTAGGAAACTGACTGAGATACAAGAGTAAAAGTTTCTCCTGCAACCCGTTCCCATTGTGCTAGATGAACGAACGTCTCTCCACTTGCTCAGTTCTGAGAGATAAGTGTGATTGAAAGCCATTCTTCACCTAGCTTGTTGGGTACACAAAGTTCCTTTTCAGTTGCAAACAAGACTCCATACTTATATATGGGGAGGTAATAGCTCCAACTCGGTTATAAGGTGAAAACTACACGAACTTGTTACCGGCACTTGGAAACATACTGAGAAACCAGAGTAAATTTTCTCCTGCAAACAGTTCCCTTTGTGCTAGATGAACGAACGTCTCTCTACATGCTCAGTTCTGAGAGATAAACGTGTGTTAAAGCCATCCTTAACCTAGCTTGTTGGGAACACAATGTTCCTTTTCAGTTGCAAACTACACTCCATACATATATAAGGGGAGGTACTAGCCCAAACTCTGTTTTAGAGTGAAAACTGCAGGAACTTCAAACCGGAACTAGGAAACAGACTGAGAAACCAGAGTAAAATTTTCCCTGCAAACCGTTCCATTTGTGCTAGATGAACGAACGTCTCTCCACATGCTCAGTTCTGAGAGATAAGTGTGTGTGGAAGCCGTCCTTCACCTACATTGTTGGGAACACAAAGTTCAATTCCAGTTGCAAACTACACTCCCTACATATATATGGGAATATACTAGATCCAACTCGATTTTACAGTGAAAACTGCAGGAACTTCAGACCGGCACTAAGAATCAGACTGAGAAACCAGAGTAAAAGTTTCTCCTGCAACCCGTTCCCTTTGTGCTAGATGAACGAAAGTCTCTATACATGCTCAATTCTGAATGATAATTGTGTGTGAATGCCGTCCTTCAACTAGCTTGTTGGCAAAACGAAGTTCCTTTCCAGTGTCAAACTACACTCCATACATATGTAATGGAATTACTAGCTCCAACTCGGTTTTAAAGTTTAAACTGCAGGAACTTCAAACCGGTACTAGGAAACAGTCTGAGAAACCAGAGTAAAATTTCTCCTGCAACACGTTCAAATTGTGCTAGATGAACGAACGTGTCTCCACATGCTCAGTTCTGAGAGATAAGTGTGTGTGAAAGCCATAATTCAACTAGCTTGTTGGGAACACAAAGTCCCTTTCCAGTTGCACACTACACTCCATAAATATATATGGGGAGGTACTATCTCCAAATCGATTTTACAGTTAAAACTGCAGGAACTTCAAACCGGCAGTAGGAAACAGACTGAGAAACCAGAGTAAAAGTTTCTCCTGCAACCCGTTCCCTTTGTGCTAGATGAACGAACGTCTCTCCACATTCTCAGTTCTGAGAGATATGTGTGTGTGAAAGCCGTACTTCACATAGCTTGTTGGGAATACAAAGTTCCTTTCCAGTTTCAAACTACACTCCATACATATATATGGGGTTGTACTAGCTCCAACACCGTTTTACACTGAAAAATGCAGGAACTTCAAACCGGTACTAAGAAACAGACTGAGAAAACAGAGTAAAATTTATCCTGCAAACATTTCCCTATGTGCTAGATGAACGAAAGTCTCTCCACATGTTCTGTTCTGAGTTAAAACTGTGTGTGAAAGCCGTCCTTCACCTAGGTTTTTGGGAACACAAAGTTCCTTTCCAGGTGCAAACTACACTCCATACATATATATGGGGATGTACTAGCTCCAACACGGTTTTACAGTGAAAACTGCAGGAATTTCATAAGTTCACTTGGAAACAGAATGAGAAAACATAGTAAAAGTTTCTCCTGCAACCCTTTCCCTTTGTGCTTGATGAACAAACGTCTCTCCACAGGCTCAGTTCTGAGAGATAAGTTTGTGTTAAAATCGTACTTCACCTAGCTTGTTGGGAACACAAAGTACCTTTTCAGATGCAAACTACACTCCATACATATATATGGGGATGTACTCGCTCCAAATTTATTTTACAGTGATAAATGCAGGAACTTCAAACATTCACTAGGAAACAGACTGAGAATCCAGAGTAAACTTTCTCCTGCAAACCGTTCCATTTGTGCTAGATGAACGAACGTTTCTCCACATGCTCTGTTCTGAGAGATAAGTGTGTTTGAAAGCCGTCATTCAACTAGCTTGTTGGGAACACAAAGTTCTTTTCCAGTTGCAAACTAAAATCCATACATGTATAAGGGAAGTACTAGCTCCAACTCGGTTTTAAAGTGAAAACTGCAGGAACTTCAAACCGGCACTAGGAAACAGACTGAGATACAAGAGTAAAAGTTTCCCCTGCAACCCGTTCCAATTGTGCTAGATGAACGAACGTCTATCCACATGCTGATTTCTAGGAGATAAGTGTGTGTGAAAGCCGTACTTCACCTAGCTTGTTGGGAACACAAAGTTCCTTTCCAGTTGCAAATTACACTCCATACATATATAAGGGAAGTACTAGCTCCAACGCGGTTTTAAAGTGAAAACTGCAGGAACTTCAAACCAGCACTAGGAAACAGACTGAGAAACCAGAGTATAAGTTTCTCCTGCAAACCGTACCTTTTGTGCTAGATGAACGAACGTCTCCCCACTGGCTCAGTTCTGAGAGATAATGTGTGTAAAATCCGTCCTTCACATAGCTTGTTGGGAATACAAAGTTCCTTTCCAGTTGCAAACTACACTCAATACATATATATGCGGAGTTATTATCTCCAACTCTGTTTTACAGTGAAAACTGCAGGAACTTCAAACCGGCACTAGAAAACAGACAGAAAAACCAGAGTAAAAGTTTCTCCTGCAACCCGTTCCCTTTGTGCTAAATGAAAGAACGTCCCTCCACAGGCTAAGATCTGAGAGATAAGTTTGCGTTAAAATCATACTTCACCTAGCTTGTTGGGAACACAAAATTTCTTCCTGTTGCAAACTTCACTCCATACATATATATGGGGAAGTATTAGATCCAACTCTGTTTTACATTGAAAACTGCAGGAACTTCACACCGGCACTAGGACACAGACTGAGAAACCAGAGTAAAAGTTTCTCCTGCAACCCGATCACTTTGTGCTAGATGAACGAAGCCTCTCCACATGCTCAGATCTGAGAGATAAGTGTGTGTTAAATTCGTCCTTCATCTAGCTTGTTGAGAACACAAAGTTCCTTTCCAGTAGCAAATTACACTTCATACATATATATGGGGAAGTATTAGCTCCAACTCGGTTTTACAGTGAAAATGCAGGAATTTCAAAACGGCACTAGGAAACTGACTGAGATACAAGAGTAAATGTTTCTCCTGCAACCCGTTCCCATTGTTCTAGGTGAACGAACGTCTCTCCACATGCTCACTTCTGAGAGATAAGTGTGATTGAAAGCCATTCTATAGCTAGCTTGTTGGGTACACAAATTTCTTTTTCAGTTGCAAACTACACTCCATACATATATAAGGGGAGGTACTAGCCCAAAATCTGTTTTAGAGTGAAAACTGCAGGAACATCAAACCGGAACTAGGAAACAGACTGAGAAACCAGAGTAAAGTTTCTCCTGCAAACCGTTCCATTTGTGCTAGACGAACGAACGTCTCTCCACATGTTCAGTTCTGAGAGATAAGTGTGTGTGAAAGCCGTACTTCACCTAGCTTGTTGGGAATACAAAGTTCCTTTCAAGTTGCAAACTACACTCCATATATATATATGGGGAGGTATTAACTCCAACTCGGTTTTACAGTGAAAACTGCAGGATCTTCAAACCGGCACTAGGAAACAGACTGAAAATCCAGAGTAAAAGTTTCTCCTGCAAACTGTTCCGTTTGTGATAGATGAAAGAACGTCTCTCCACAGGCTCAGTTCTGAGAGATAACTTTGTGTTAAAATCGTACTTCACCTAGCTTGTTGGGAACACAAAGTTCCTTTTCAGAAGCAAACTATACTCCTTACATATATATGGGGAGGTACTAGCTCCAACTCGGTTTTACAGTGAAAACTGCAGGAACTTCAAACCGGCACTAGGAAACACACTGAGAAACTAGAGTAAAAGTTTCTCCTGCAACCCGTTCCCTTTGTGCTAGATGAACGAACGTCTCTCCACATGCTCATTTCTGAGAGATAAGTGCGTGTGAAAGCCGTCATTCACCTAGCTTGTTGGGAACACAAAGTTCCTTTCCATTTGCAAACTACAATCCATAAAAATATATGGGTTCGTAATAGCTCCAACTCGGTTTTACAGTGAAAACTGCAGGAACTTCAAACCGGCACTAGGATACAGACTGAGTAACCTGAGTAAAAATTCCTCCTGCAAACCGTTCTCTTTTTGCTAGATGAACGAACGTCTCTCCACATCCTCAGTTCTGAGACAAATGTGTGTGTGAAAACCGTCCTTAACCTAGCTTGTTTGGAACACATAGTTCCTTTTCAGTTTCTAACTACACTCCATACATTTATAAGGGAATGTACTAGCTCCTACTCGATTTTACAGTGAAAACTGCAGGAAATTCAGACCGGCACTAGGAAACAGACAGAGAAACCAGAGTAAAGTTTCTCCTGCAATCCTTTCCCTGTGTGCTAGATGAAAGAACGTCTCTCCACATGCTCAGTTCTGAGAGATAAGTGTGTGTGAAAGCCGTTCTTTAACTAGCTTTTTGGGAACATAAAGTTCCTTTCCAGTTGCAAACTACAAACCATACATGTATATGGGGATGTTCAATCTCCAAATCTGTTTTACAGTGAAATATGCAGAATCTTCAAACCGGCACTAGGATACAGACTGAGAAACCAGAGTAAAAGTTCTCCTGCAAACCGTTCAATTTGTGCTAGACGAACGAACGTCTCTCCACATGCTCTGTTTTGAGATATAATTGTGTGTGAAAGCCATCTTTCAACTAGCTTGTTGGGAACACAAAGATCTTTTTCATCTGCAAACTACAATCCATACATATATATGGGGATGTAATAGCTCCAAATCGGTTTTACAGTGAAAAATACAGGAACATCAAACCGGCACTAGGAAACAGACTGAGAAACCAGAGAAAAAGTTTCTCCTGCAATCCGTTCAATTTGCGCTAGATGAACGAACGTCTCTATACTAGCTCAGTTCTGAGACATAAGTGTGTGAAAGCCGTCCTTCAACAAGCTTGTTGGGAACACAAAGTTCCTTTCCAGTTGCAAAGTACAATCCATATATATATATGGGGAGGTACTAGCTCCAACTCGATTTTACAGTGAAATCTGCTGGAACTTCAAAACGGCACTAGGAAACAGACTGAGAAACCAGAGTAAAGTTTCTCCTGCAACACGTTCCCATTTTGCTAGATGAACGAAAGTCTCTCCACAGGGTCAGTTCTGAGAGATAAGTGTGAGTGAAAGCCGTCCTTCACCTAGCTTGTTGGGAACACAAAGTTCCTTTCCAGTTGCAAACTACACTCCATACATTTATATGGGGATGTACTAGCTCCAACTTTGTTTTACAGTGATAAATGCAGGAACTTCAAACCGACACTAGGAAACAGACTGAGAAACCTGAGTAAAAATTTCTCCTGCAAACCGTTCCCTTTTTGCTAGATGAACGAACGTCTCTATACATCCTCAGTTTTGAAGGAAAAGTGTGTGTGAAAACCGTGCTTCACCTAGCTTGTTGGGAACACAAAGTTCCTTTCCAGTTGCAAACTAACCTCCATACATATATATGGGGATGTACTAGCTCCAACTCGGTTTTAAGGTGAAAACTGCAGGAACTTCCAACCGGCACTAGAAAAAGAATGAGAAACCAGAGTAAAAGTTTCTCCTGCAATCCTTTCCCTTTGTGCTAGATGAAAGAACGTCTCTCCACAGGCTCAGTTCTGAGAGATTAGTTTGTGTTAAAATCGAACTTCACCAGGCTTGTTGGGAGCACAAAGTTCCGTTCCAGTTGCAAACTACACTCCATACATATATATGGGGATGTAGTAGCTCCAACTCTTTTTTACAGTGATAACTGCAGGAACTTCAAACCGGCACTAGGAAACAGACTGAGTAACCTGAGTAAAAATTTATCCTGCAAACCGTTCCCATTGAGCTAGATGAACGAAAGTCTTTCCACATCCTCAGTTCTGAGAGAAAAGTGTGTGTGAAAGCCGTACTTCAAATAGCTTGTTGGGAACACAAAGTTCCTTTTCAGTTGCAAACTACACTGCATACATATTTAAGGGGATGTACTAGCTCCAACTCGATTTTACAGTGAAAATGCAGGAACATCAATACGGCACTAGGAAACAGATTGAGAAACCAGAGTAAAAGTTTCCCCTTCAACCCTTTCCATTTGTGCTAGATGAACGAACGCCCCCCACATGCTCAGCTCTGAATGTTAAGTGTGTGTGAAAGCCGTTCATCACCTAGCTTGTTGGGAACACAAAGTTCCTTTCCAGTTGCAAACTACACTCCGTACATATATGTGGGGAGGTAATAGCTCCAACTCGGTTTTACAGTGAAAACTACACGATCTTCAAACAGGCACTAGGAAACTGACTGAGATACAAGAGTAAAAGTTTCTTTGAAACCAGTTCCCATTGTGCCTGATGAACGAACGCCTATCCAAATGATCTGTTCTGAGCGATAAGTGTGTGTGAAGGCCATTCTTCACCTAGCTTGTTGGGAAAACAAAGTTCCTTTTCAGTTGCAAACTACACTCCATACATATATATGGGGAAATACTAGCTCCAACTCGGTTTTACAGTGAAAACTGCAGGAACTTCAAACCGGCACTAGGAAACAGATTGAGAAACCAGACTAAAATTTCTCCTGCAAACCGTTCATTTTGTGCTAGATGAACGAACGTCTCTCCACATGCTCAGTTCTGACAGATAAGTTTGTGTGAATGCCGTCCTTCACCTAGCTTGTTGGGAAAACGAAGTTCCTTTTCACTGTCAAACTACACTCTATATATATAAAATATTAGTAGTAGCTCCAAAGCGGTTTTAAATAAAAACTGCAGGAACTTCAAACCGGCACTAGGAAACAGTCTGAGAAACCACAGTAAAAGTTTCTCCTGCAACATGTTCAAATTGTGCTAGATGAACGAAAGTTTCTCCACATGCTCAGTTCTGAGAGATAAGTGTGTGTGAAAGCCATACTTCAACTAGCTTGTTGGGAACACAAAGTTCCTTTCAGTTGCAAACTACACTCCTTAAATATATATGGGGAGGTACTATCTTCAACTCGGTTTTACAGTTAAAACTGCAGGAACTTCAAACCGGCTGTAGGAATCAGACTGAGAAACCAGAGTAAAAGTTTCTCCTGCAACCCGTTCTTTGTGCTAGATGAACGTATGTCTCCCCACATGCTCAGTTCTGACAGATAATTTTGTGTGAAAGCCGTACTTCACCTAGCTTATTGGGAACCCAAAGTTCCTTTCTAGATGCAAACTACACTCCATAAATATATATGGGGATGTACTAGCTCCAACTACGGTTTTAGAGTGTTAACTGCAGGAATTTCAAATCGGCACTAGGAAACAGACGGAGAAACCAGAGTAAAAGTTTTTCCTGCAAACCGTTCCCTTTGTGCTAGATGAACGAACGTCTCTCCACATGCTCAGTTCTGAGAGAACAGTGTGTGTGAAAGCCGTCCTTAACCTAGCTTGTTGGGAACACAAAGTTCCTTTCCAGTTGCAAACTACACTCCATACATATATAAAGGAATTACTAGCACCAAATCGGTTTTAAAGTGAAAACTGCGGGAAATTCAACACGGCACTAGGAAACAAACTGAAAAACCAGAGTAAAAGTTTCTCCTGCAACCCGTTCCCTTTGTGCTAGATGAACGAAATTCTCTCCAAATGCTCAGTTCTGAGAGATATGTGTGTGGGAAAGCCGTCCTTCACCTATCTTGTTGGGAACACAAAGATCCTTTGCAGTTGCAAACTACACTCCATACATATATATGGGGATGTAATAGCTCCAACTCGGTGTTACAGTGAAAACTACAGGAACTTCAAACCGGCACTAGGAATCAGACTGAGAAACCAGAGAAAAGTTTCTCCTGAAAAACTTTCAATTCGTGTTAGATGAACGAACTTCCCTCCACATGCTCACTTCAGAGATATAAGTGTGTGTGAAAGCCAAAATTCTACTAGCTTGTTGGGAACACATAGTTCCTATTCAGTTGCAAACTATACTCCATAAATATATAAGGGGAAGTACTAGCCCCAACTCGGTTTTACAGTGAAAGCTGCAGGAACTTCAAACCGGCACTAGGAATCAGACTGAGAAACCAGAGTAATATTTTCTCCTGCAAACCTTTCCCTTTGTGCTAGATGAACGAACGTCTCTCCACATGCTCAGTTCTGAGAGATAAGTGGTGTGAAAGCCGTCCTTCTCCTAGCTTGTTAGGAACACTAAGTTCATTTCCAGTTGCAAACTACACTCCATACATATATATGGGGATGTACTAGATTAAAATCGATTTTACAGTGAAAACTGCAGGAATTTCAGACCGGCACTAGGAATCAGACTGAGAAACCAGAATAAAACTTTCCCCTGCAAACAGTTCCCTTTGTGCTAGATGAACGAAATTCTCTCCACATGCTCAGTTCTGAGAGATAAGTGTGTGTGAAAGCCGTACTTCACCTAGCTTGTTGGGAACACAAAGTTCATTTCCAGATGCAAACTAGTCTCCATACTTTTATAAGGGGATGTACTAGCTACAATTAAATTTTACAGTGAAAACTGCAGTATCTTCAAACAGGCAATAGGGAACAGACTGAGAAACCAGAGTAAAAGATTCTCCTGCAAACCGTTCCATTTTTGCTAATAGAACGAACGTCTCTCCACAGGCTAATTTCTTAGAGATAAGTGTGTGTGAAAGCCGTTCTTCACCTAGCTTGTTGGGAATACAAAGTTCATTTCCAGTTGCAAACTACACTCCATAATTATATATGGGGATGTACAAGATTCAACTCGATTTTTCAGTGAAAACTGCAGGAATTTCAGACCGGCACTAGGAATCAGACTGAGAAACCAGAGTAAAATTTTCTACTGCAACCCGTTCCCTTTGTGCTAGATGAACGAAATTCTCTCCACATGCTCAGTTCTGATAGATAAGTGTGTGTGAAAGCCGTCCTTCACCTAGCTTGTTGGGAACACAAAGTTCCTTTTCAGTTGCAAACTAAACTCCATACATATATATGGGAATGTACTAGCTCCAAAACGGTTTTACAGTGAAAACTGCAGGAACTTCAAACCGGCACTCGGAAACAGACTGAGAAAACAGAGTATAAGTTTCGTCTGCAACCCGTTCCATTTGTGCTAGATGAACGAACGTCTCTCCACATGCTCAGCTCTGAATGATAAGTGTGTGTGAAAGCCGTCATCACTTCGCTTGTTGGGAACACAAAGTTCCTTTCCAGTTGCAATCTACAATCCATACATATATGTGGGGTGGTACTAGCTCCAACTCGTTTCTACAGTGAAAACTGCAGGAACTTCAAACCGGCACTGGGAAACTGACTGAGATAAAAGAGTAAAAGTTTCTCCTGCAACCCGTTCCAATTGTGCTAGATGAACGAACGTCTCTCCACATGCTCAGTTCTGAGAGATAAGTGTGATTGAAAGCCATTCTTCAGGTAGCTTGTTGGGTACACAAAGTTCCTTTTCAGTTGCAAACTAGACTCCATACTTATATATGGGGAGGTAATACCTCCAACTCTGTTATAAGGTGAAAACTACACGAACTTCGTACCGGCACTTGGAAACATACTGAGAAACCAGAGTAAATTTTCTCCTGCAAACAGTTCCCTTTGTGCTAGATGAACGAACGTCACTCTACATGCTCAGTTCTGAGAGATAAACGTGTGTTAAAGCCGTCCTTAAGCTAGCTTGTTGGGAACACAATGTTCCTTTTCAGTTGCAAACTACACTCCATACATATATGTGGGATTATACTAGCTCCAACTCGATTTTACAGTGAAAACTGCGGGAAGTTCAGACCGGCACTAGGAATCAGACTGAGGAACCAGAGTAAAAGTTTCTCCTGCAACCCATTCCCTTTGTGCTAGATGAACGAAAGTCTATATACATGCTCAATTCTGAGAAATAATTGTGGGTAAATGCCGTCCTTCATCTAGCTTGTGGGGAAAACGAAGTTCCTTTTCAGTGTCAAACTACACTCTATACATATAAAATAGAAGTAGTAGCTCCAAAGCGGTTTTAAAGTAAAAACTGCAGAACCTTCAAACCGGCACTAGGAAACAGTCTGAGAAACCAGAGTAAAAGTTTCTCCTGCAACACGTTCAAATTGTGCTAGATGAACGAACGTTTCTCCACATGCTCAGTTCTGAGAGAACAGTGTGTGTGAAAGCCGTCCTTCACCTAGCTTGTTGGGAACACAAAGTTCCTTTCCAGTTGCAAACTAAACTCCATACATATATAAAGGAATTACTAGCACCAATTCGGTTTTAAAGTGAAAACTGAGGGAAATTCTACACGGCACTAGGAAACACACTGAAAAACCAGAGTAAAAGTTTCTATTGCAACCCGTTCCCTTTGTGCTAGATGAACGAAATTCTCTCCAAATCCTCAGTTCTGAGAGATATCTGTGTGGGAAAGACGTCCTTCAACTATCTTGTTGGGAACACAAAGATCCTTTTCAGTTGCAAATTACACTACATACATATATATGGGGATGTAATAGCTCCAACTCGGTGTTACAGTGAAAACTACAGGATCTTCAAACCGGCACTAGGAATCAGACTGAGAAACCAGAGAAAAGTTTCTCCTGAAAAACTTTCAATTCGTGCTAGATGAACGAACTTCTCTCCACATGCTCACTTCTGAGAGATAAGTGTGTGTGAAAGCCGAACTTCTCCTAGCTTGTTGGGAACACATAGTTCCTATTCAGTTGCAAACTATACTCCATAAATATATAAGGGGAGGTAATAGCCCCAACTCGGTTTTACAGTGAAAACTGCAGGAGCTTCAAATCGGCACTAGGAAACAGACTGAAAAACAAGAGTAATATTTTCTCCTGCAAACCGTTCCCTTTGTGCTAGATGAACGAACGTCTCTCCACATGCTCAGTTCTGAGAGATAAGTGGTGTGAAAGCCGTCCGTCACCTAGCTTGTTGGGAACACAAAGTTCATTTCCAGTTGCAAACTACACTCCATACTTATATATGGGGATGTACTAGATTCAACTCGATTTTACAGTGAAAACTGCAGGAATTTCAGACCGGCACTAGGAATCAGACTGAGAAACCAGAGTAAAATTTTCTACTGCAACCCGTTCCCTTTGTGCTAGATGAACGAAATTCTCTCCACATGCTCAGTTCTGATAGATAAGTGTGTGCGAAAGCCGTCCTTCATCTAGGTTGTTGGGAACACAAAGCTCCTTTCCAGTTGCAAACTAAAATCCATACATTTATATGGGAATGTACTAGCTCCAAAACGGTTTTACAGTGAAAACTGCAGGAACTTCAAACCGGCACTCGGAAACATTCTGAGAAAACAGAGTATAAGTTTCTCCTGCAATCCGTTCCATTTTTCCTAGATGAACGAACGTCTCTTCACATGCTCAGTTCTGAGAAATAAGTGTGTGTGAAAGCTCTCCTTCACCTAGCTAGTTGGGAAAAAAAAGTTCCTCTCTAGTTGCAAACTAAAGTTCATAAATATATATATATGGGTAAGTACTAGATCAAACTCGGTTTTACAGTGATAACTGAAGGAAATTCAAACTGGCACAAGGAAACAGACTGAGAAACCAGAGTAAAATTTTCTCCTGCAATCCTTTTCCTTTGTGCTAGATGAAAGAACGTCTCTCCACAGGCTCAGTTCTGAGAGATTAGTTTGTGTTAAAATCGAAATTCACCTAGCTTGTTGGGAGCACAAAGTTCCGTTCCAGTTGCAAACTACACTCCATACATATATATGGGGATGTACTAGCTCCAACTCTGTTTTACAGTGATAACTGCAGGAACTTCAAACCGGCACTAGGAAACAGACGGACAAACAAGAGTAATATTTTCTCCTGCAAACCGTTCCCTTTGTGCTAGATGAACGAACGTCTCTCCACATGCTCAGTTCTGAGAGATAAGTGGTGTGAAAGCCGTCCTTCACCTAGCTTGTTGGGAACACAAAGTTCATTTCCAGTTGCAAACTACACTCCATACATATATATGGGGATGTACTAGATTCAAATCGATTTTACAGTGAAAACAGCAGGAATTTCAGACCGGCACTAGGAATCAGACTGAGAAACCAGAATAAAACTTTCTCCTGCAAACAGTTCCCTTTGGGCTAGATGAACGAAATTCTCTCCACATGCTCAGTTCTGAGAGATAAGTGTGTGTGAAAGCCGTACTTCACCTAGCTTGTTGGGAACACAAAGTTCATTTCCAGATGCAAACTAGTCTCCATACATTTATAAGGGGATGTACTAGCTACAATTAGATTTTACAGTGAAAACTGCAGTAACTTCAAACCGGCACAAGGGAACAGACTGAGAAACCAGATTAAAAGATTCTCCTGCAAACCGTTCCATTTTTGCTAATAGAACGAACGTCTCTCCACAGGCTAATTTCTTAGAGATAAGTGTGTGTGAAAGCCGTTCTTCACCTAGCTTGTTGGGAATACAAAGTTCATTTCCAGTTGCAAACTACACTCCATACTTATATATGGGTATGTACTAGATTCAAATCGATTTTACAGTGAAAACTGGAGGAATTTCAGACCGGCACTAGGAATCAGACTGAGAAACCAGAGTAAAATTTTCTACTGCAACCCGTTCCCTTTGTGCTAGATGAACGAAATTCTCTCCACATGCTCAGTTCTGATAGATAAATGTGTGCGAAAGCCGTCCTTCATCTAGCTTGTTGGGAACACAAAGTTCCTTTCCAGTTGCAAACTAAAATCCATACATTTATATGGGAATGTACTAGCTCCAAAACGGTTTTACAGTGAAAACTGCAGGAACTTCAAACCGGCACTCGGAAACAGACTGAGAAAACAGAGTATAAGTTTCTCCTGCAATCCGTTCCATTTTTCCTAGATGAACGAACGTCCCTTCACATGCTCAGTTCTGAGAAATAAGTGTGTGTGAAAGCTCTCCTTCACCTAGCAAGTTGGGAAAACAAAGTTCCTCTCTAGTTGCAAACTAAAGTTCATAAATATATATATATGGGTAAGTACTAGATCAAACTCGGTTTTACAGTGATAACTGAAGGAAATTCAAACTGGCACAAGGAAACAGACTGAGAAACCAGAGTAAAATTTTCTCCTGCAATCCTTTTCCCTTTGTGCTAGATGAAAGAACGTCTCTCCACAGGCTCAGTTCTGAGAGATTAGTTTGTGTTAAAATCGAAATTCACCTAGCTTGTTGGGAGCACAAAGTTCCGTTCCAGTTGCAAACTACACTCCATACATATATATGGGGATGTACTAGCTCCAACTCTGTTTTACAGTGATAACTGCAGGAACTTCAAACCGGCACTAGGAAACAGACTGAGTAACCTGAGTAAAAATTTATCCTGCAAACCGTTCCCTTTGTGCTAGATGAACGAAAGTCTTTCCACATCCTCAATTCTGAGAGAAAAGTGTGTGTGAAAGCCGTACTTCAACTAGCTTGTTGGGAACACAAAGTTCCTTTTCAGTTGCAAACTACACTCCATACATATGAAAGGGGATGTACTAGCTCCAACTCGATTTTACAGTGAAAATGCAGGAATATCAAAACGACACTAGGAAACAGATTGAGAAACCAGAGTAAAAGTTTCCCCTTCAAACCTGTCCATTTGTGCTAGATGAACGAACGCCTCTCCACATGCTCAGCTCTGAATGTTAAGTGTGAGTGAAAGCCGTTCATCACCTAGCTTGTTGGGAACACAAAGTTCCTTTCCAGTAGCAAACTACAATCCATACATATGTATGGGGATGTACTAGCTCCAACTCGATTTTACAGTGAAAACTGCAGGAAATTCATACCGGCACTAGGAAAAAGACTGAGAAACCAGAGTAAAAGTTTTCCCTGCAATCCGTTCCATTTGTGCTAGATGAACGAACGTCTCTCCACATGCTCAGTTCTGAGAGATAAGTGTGTTTGAAAGCCGTCCTTCACCTAGCTTGTTGGGAACACAAAGTTCCTTTCCAGTTGCAAACTAAACTCCATACATATATGTGGGGAGGTAATAGCTCCAACTCGGTTTTACAGTGAAAACTGCAGGAACTTCAAACCGGCACTAGGAAACAGACTGAGAAACCAGACTAAAATTTCTCCTGCAAACCGTTCACTTTGTGCTAGGTGAACGAACGTCTCTCCACATGCTCAGTTCTGACAGATAAGTTTGTGTGAAAGCCGTCCTTCACCTAGATTGTTGGGAACACAAAGTTCCTTTCCAGTTGCAAACTACAATCCATACACATATATTGGGTGGTACTAGCTCCAACTCGGTTTTACAGTGAAAACTGCAGGATCTTCAAACCGGCACTAGGAAACTGACTGAGATACAAGAGTAAAAGTTTCTTTTGAAACCCGTTCCGATTGTGCCTGATGAACGAACGCCTATCCACATGATCTGTTCTGAGAGATAAGTGTGTGTGAAGGCCATACTTCACCTAGCTTGTTGGGAACACAAAGTTCCTTTTCAGTTGCAAACTACACTCCATACATATATATGGGGAAGTACTAGCTCCAACTCGGTTTTACAGTGAAAACTACACGAACTTGATACCGGCACTTGGAAACATACTGAGAAACCAGAGTAAATTTTCTCCTGCAAACCGTTCCTTTTGTGCTAGATGAACGAACGTCTCTCCACATGCTCAGTTCTGAGAGATAAGTGGTGTGAAAGCCGTCCGTCACCTAGCTTGTTGGGAACACAAAGTTCATTTCCAGTTGCAAACTACACTCCATACTAATATATGGGGATGTACTAGATTCAACTCGATTTTACAGTGAAAACTGCAGGAATTTCAGACCGGCACTAGGAATCAGACTGAGAAACCAGAGTAAAATTTTCTACTGCAACCCGTTCCCTTTTTGCTAGATGAACGAAATTCTCTCCACATGCTCAGTTCTGATAGATAAGTGTGTGCGAAAGCTGTCCTTCATCTAGGTTGTTGGGAACACAAAGCTCCTTTCCAGTTGCAAACTAAAATCCATACATTTATATGGGAATGTACTAGCTCCAAAACGGTTTTACAGTGAAACTGCAGGAACTTCAAACCGGCACTCGGAAACAGACTGAGAAAACAGAGTATAAGTTTCTCCTGCAATCCGTTCCATTTTTCCTAGATGAACGAACGTCCCTTCACATGCTCAGTTCTGAGAAATAAGTGTGTGTGAAAGCTCTCCTTCACCTAGCTAGTTGGGAAAAAAAAGTTCCTCTCTAGTTGCAAACTAAAGTTCATAAATATATATATATGGGTAAGTACTAGATCAAACTCGGTTTTACAGTGATAACTGAAGGAAATTCAAACTGGCACAAGGAAACAGACTGAGAAACCAGAGTAAAATTTTCTCCTGCAATCCTTTTCCTTTGTGCTAGATGAAAGAACGTCTCTCCACAGGCTCAGTTCTGAGAGATTAGTTTGTGTTAAAATCGAAATTCACCTAGCTTGTTGGGAGCACAAAGTTCCGTTCCAGTTGCAAACTACACTCCATACATATATATGGGGATGTACTAGCTCCAACTCTGTTTTACAGTGATAACTGCAGGAACTTCAAACCGGCACTAGGAAACAGACGGACAAACAAGAGTAATATTTTCTCCTGCAAACCGTTCCCTTTGTGCTAGATGAACGAACGTCTCTCCACATGCTCAGTTCTGAGAGATAAGTGGTGTGAAAGCCGTCCTTCACCTAGCTTGTTGGGAACACAAAGTTCATTTCCAGTTGCAAACTACACTCCATACATATATATGGGGATGTACTAGATTCAAATCGATTTTACAGTGAAAACAGCAGGAATTTCAGACCGGCACTAGGAATCAGACTGAGAAACCAGAATAAAACTTTCTCCTGCAAACAGTTCCCTTTGGGCTAGATGAACGAAATTCTCTCCACATGCTCAGTTCTGAGAGATAAGTGTGTGTGAAAGCCGTACTTCACCTAGCTTGTTGGGAACACAAAGTTCATTTCCAGATGCAAACTAGTCTCCATACATTTATAAGGGGATGTACTAGCTACAATTAGATTTTACAGTGAAAACTGCAGTAACTTCAAACCGGCACAAGGGAACAGACTGAGAAACCAGATTAAAAGATTCTCCTGCAAACCGTTCCATTTTTGCTAATAGAACGAACGTCTCTCCACAGGCTAATTTCTTAGAGATAAGTGTGTGTGAAAGCCGTTCTTCACCTAGCTTGTTGGGAATACAAAGTTCATTTCCAGTTGCAAACTACACTCCATACTTATATATGGGTATGTACTAGATTCAAATCGATTTTACAGTGAAAACTGGAGGAATTTCAGACCGGCACTAGGAATCAGACTGAGAAACCAGAGTAAAATTTTCTACTGCAACCCGTTCCCTTTGTGCTAGATGAACGAAATTCTCTCCACATGCTCAGTTCTGATAGATAAGTGTGTGCGAAAGCCGTCCTTCATCTAGCTTGTTGGGAACACAAAGTTCCTTTCCAGTTGCAAACTAAAATCCATACATTTATATGGGAATGTACTAGCTCCAAAACGGTTTTACAGTGAAAACTGCAGGAACTTCAAACCGGCACTCGGAAACAGACTGAGAAAACAGAGTATAAGTTTCTCCTGCAATCCGTTCCATTTTTCCTAGATGAACGAACGTCCCTTCACATGCTCAGTTCTGAGAAATAAGTGTGTGTGAAAGCTCTCCTTCACCTAGCTAGTTGGGAAAAAAAAGTTCCTCTCTAGTTGCAAACTAAAGTTCATAAATATATATATATGGGTAAGTACTAGATCAAACTCGGTTTTACAGTGATAACTGAAGGAAATTCAAACTGGCACAAGGAAACAGACTGAGAAACCAGAGTAAAATTTTCTCCTGCAATCCTTTCCCTTTGTGCTAGATGAAAGAACGTCTCTCCACAGGCTCAGTTCTGAGAGATTAGTTTGTGTTAAAATCGAAATTCACCTAGCTTGTTGGGAGCACAAAGTTCCGTTCCAGTTGCAAACTACACTCCATACATATATATGGGGATGTACTAGCTCCAACTCTGTTTTACAGTGATAACTGCAGGAACTTCAAACCGGCACTAGGAAACAGACTGAGTAACCTGAGTAAAAATTTATCCTGCAAACCGTTCCCTTTGTGCTAGATGAACGAAAGTCTTTCCACATCCTCAATTCTGAGAGAAAAGTGTGTGTGAAAGCCGTACTTCAACTAGCTTGTTGGGAACACAAAGTTCCTTTTCAGTTGCAAACTACACTCCATACATATGAAAGGGGATGTACTAGCTCCAACTCGATTTTACAGTGAAAATGCAGGAACATCAAAACGACACTAGGAAACAGATTGAGAAACCAGAGTAAAAGTTTCCCCTTCAAACCTTTCCATTTGTGCTAGATGAACGAACGCCTCTCCACATGCTCAGCTCTGAATGTTAAGTGTGAGTGAAAGCCGTTCATCACCTAGCTTGTTGGGAACACAAAGTTCCTTTCCAGTAGCAAACTACAATCCATACATATGTATGGGGATGTACTAGCTCCAACTCGATTTTACAGTGAAAACTGCAGGAAATTCATACCGGCACTAGGAAAAAGACTGAGAAACCAGAGTAAAAGTTTTCCCTGCAATCCGTTCCATTTGTGCTAGATGAACGAACGTCTCTCCACATGCTCAGTTCTGAGAGATAAGTGTGTTTGAAAGCCGTCCTTCACCTAGCTTGTTGGGAACACAAAGTTCCTTTCCAGTTGCAAACTAAACTCCATACATATATGTGGGGAGGTAATAGCTCCAACTCGGTTTTACAGTGAAAACTGCAGGAACTTCAAACCGGCACTAGGAAACAGACTGAGAAACCAGACTAAAATTTCTCCTGCAAACCGTTCACTTTGTGCTAGGTGAACGAACGTCTCTCCACATGCTCAGTTCTGACAGATAAGTTTGTGTGAAAGCCGTCCTTCACCTAGCTTGTTGGGAACACAAAGTTCCTTTTCAGTTGCAAACTACACTCCATACATATATATGGGGAAGTACTAGCTCCAACTCGGTTTTACAGTGAAAACTACACGAACTTGATACCGGCACTTGGAAACATACTGAGAAACCAGAGTAAATTTTCTCCTGCAAACCGTTCCCTTTGTGCTAGATGAACGAACGTCTCTCTACATGCTCAGTTCTGAGAGATAAATGTGTGTTAAAGCCGTCCTTAACCTAGCTTGTTGGGAACACAAAGTTCTTTTCAGTTGCTAAATACACCCCATACATATATAAGGGGAGGTAATAGCCCAAACTCTGTTTTAGGGTCAAAAGTGCAGGAAGTTCAAATCGGAACTAGGAAACAGACTGAGAATCCCGAGTAAAATTTTCCCTGCAACCCGTTCCCTTTGTGCTAGATGAACGAAAGTCACTATACATGCTCAAATCTGAGAGATAATTGTGTGTGAATGCCGTCCTTCACCTACCTTGTTGGGAACACAAAGTTCATTTCCAGTTGCAAACTACACTCCATACATATATATGGGGTTATACTAGCTCCAACTCGATTTTACAGTGAAAACTGCAGGAACTTCAGAACGGCACTAGGAAACAGACTGAAAAACCAGAGTAAAAATTTCCCCTGCAACCCGTACCCTTTGTGCTAGATGAAAGAACGTCCCTCCACAGGCTCAGATCTGAGGGATAAGTTTGTGTTAAAATCATACTTCACATAGCTTGTTGGGAACACAAAGTTCCTTTTCAGTTGCAAACTACACTCCATACATATATATGGGGATGTACTAGCTACAACTCTGTTTTACAGTGATAAATGCAGGAACTTCAAACCGGCACTAGGAAACAGACTGAGATAAAAGAGTAAAAGTTTCTCCTGCAAACCGTTCCCATTTTACTAGATGAACGAACGTATCTCCACATGCTCAGTTCTGAGAGATAAGTGTGTGTGAAAGCCATACTTCACCTAGCTTGTTTGGAACACAAAGTTCCTTCTTTTGCAAACTTCACTCCATACATATATATGGGGAGGTACTAGATCCAACTCTGTTTTACTTTGAATACTGCAGGAACTTCACACCGGCACTAGGAATCAGACTGGGAAACCAGAGTAAAAGTTTCTCCTGCAACCCGATCACTTTCTGCTAGATGAACGAACGTCTCTCCACATGCTCAGTTCTGACAGATAAGTTTGTGTGAAAGCCGTCCTTCACCTAGATTGTTGGGAACACAAAGTTCCTTTCCAGTTGCAAACTACAATCCATACATATATATGGGGTGGTACTAGCTCCAACACGGTTTTACAGTGAAAACTGCAGGATCTTCAAACCGGCACTAGGAAACTGACTGAGATACAAGAGTAAAAGTTTCTTTTGAAACCCGTTCCGATTGTGCCTGATGAACGAACGCCTATCCACATGATCTGTTCTGAGAGATAAGTATGTGTGAAGGCCTTTCTTCACCTAGCTTGTTGGGAACACAAAGTTCCTTTTCAGTTGCAAACTACACTCCATACATATATATGGGGAAGTACTAGCTCCAACTCGGTTTTACAGTGAAAACTACACGAACTTGATACCGGCACTTGGAAACATACTGAGAAACCAGAGTAAATTTTCTCCTGCAAACCGTTCCCTTTGTGCTAGATGAACGAACGTCTCTCTACATGCTCAGTTCTGAGAGATAAATGTGTGTTAAAGCCGTCCTTAACCTAGCTTGTTGGGAACACAAAGTTCTTTTCAGTTGCTAACTACACCCCATACATATATAAGGGGAGGTAATAGCCCAAACTCTGTTTTAGAGTCAAAACTGCAGGAAGTTCAAAAGGGAACTAGGAAACAGACTGAGAAACCAGAGTAAAATTTTTCCTGCAACCCGTTCCCTTTGTGCTAGATGAACGAAAGTCTCTATACATGCTCAATTCTGAGAGATAATTGTGTGTGAATGCCGTCCTTCACCTACCTTGTTGGGAACTCAAATTCATTTCCAGTTGCAAACTACACTCCATACATATATATGGGGTTATACTAGCTCCAACTCGATTTTACAGTGAAAACTGCAGGAACTTCAGACCGGCACTAGGAAACAGACTGAAAAACCAGAGTAAAAATTTCCCCTGCAACCCGTTCCCTTTGTGCTAGATGAAAGAACGTCCCTCCACAGGCTCAGATCTGAGAGATAATTTTGTGTTAAAATCATACTTCACATAGCTTGTTGGGAACACAAAGTTCCTTTTCAGTTGCAAACTACACTCCATACATATATATGGGGATGTACTAGCTACAACTCTGTTTCACAGTGATAAATGCAGGAACTTCAAACCGGCACTAGGAAACAGACTGAGATAAAAGAGTAAAAGTTTCTCCTGCAAACCGTTCCCATTTTTCTAGATGAACGAACGTCTCTCCACATGCTCAGTTCTGAGAGATAAGTGGTGTGAAAGCCGTCCTTCACCTAGCTTGTTGGGAACACAAAGTTCATTTCCAGTTGCAAACTACACTCCATACATATATATGGGGATGTACTAGATTCAAATCGATTTTACAGTGAACAACAGCAGGAATTTCAGACCGGCACTAGGAATCAGACTGAGAAACCAGAATAAAACTTTCTCCTGCAAACAGTTCCCTTTGGGCTAGATGAACGAAATTCTCTCCACATGCTCAGTTCTGAGAGATAAGTGTGTGTGAAAGCCGTACTTCACCTAGCTTGTTGGGAACACAAAGTTCATTTCCAGATGCAAACTAGTCTCCATACATTTATAAGGGGATGTACTAGCTACAATTAGATTTTACAGTGAAAACTGCAGTAACTTCAAACCGGCACAAGGGAACAGACTGAGAAACCAGATTAAAAGATTCTCCTGCAAACCGTTCCATTTTTGCTAATAGAACGAACGTCTCTCCACAGGCTAATTTCTTAGAGATAAGTGTGTGTGAAAGCCGTTCTTCACCTAGCTTGTTGGGAATACAAAGTTCATTTCCAGTTGCAAACTACACTCCATACTTATATATGGGTATGTACTAGATTCAAATCGATTTTACAGTGAAAACTGGAGGAATTTCAGACCGGCACTAGGAATCAGACTGAGAAACCAGAGTAAAATTTTCTACTGCAACCCGTTCCCTTTGTGCTAGATGAACGAAATTCTCTCCACATGCTCAGTTCTGATAGATAAGTGTGTGCGAAAGCCGTCCTTCATCTAGCTTGTTGGGAACACAAAGTTCCTTTCCAGTTGCAAACTAAAATCCATACATTTATATGGGAATGTACTAGCTCCAAAACGGTTTTACAGTGAAAACTGCAGGAACTTCAAACCGGCACTCGGAAACAGACTGAGAAAACAGAGTATAAGTTTCTCCTGCAATCCGTTCCATTTTTCCTAGATGAACGAACGTCCCTTCACATGCTCAGTTCTGAGAAATAAGTGTGTGTGAAAGCTCTCCTTCACCTAGCTAGTTGGGAAAACAAAGTTCCTCTCTAGTTGCAAACTAAAGTTCATAAATATATATATATGGGTAAGTACTAGATCAAACTCGGTTTTACAGTGATAACTGAAGGAAATTCAAACTGGCACAAGGAAACAGACTGAGAAACCAGAGTAAAATTTTCTCCTGCAATCCTTTCCCTTTGTGCTAGATGAAAGAACGTCTCTCCACAGGCTCAGTTCTGAGAGATTAGTTTGTGTTAAAATCGAAATTCACCTAGCTTGTTGGGAGCACAAAGTTCCGTTCCAGTTGCAAACTACACTCCATACATATATATGGGGATGTACTAGCTCCAACTCTGTTTTACAGTGATAACTGCAGGAACTTCAAACCGGCACTAGGAAACAGACTGAGTAACCTGAGTAAAAATTTATCCTGCAAACCGTTCCCTTTGTGCTAGATGAACGAAAGTCTTTCCACATCCTCAATTCTGAGAGAAAAGTGTGTGTGAAAGCCGTACTTCAACTAGCTTGTTGGGAACACAAAGTTCCTTTTCAGTTGCAAACTACACTCCATACATATGAAAGGGGATGTACTAGCTCCAACTCGATTTTACAGTGAAAATGCAGGAACATCAAAACGACACTAGGAAACAGATTGAGAAACCAGAGTAAAAGTTTCCCCTTCAAACCTTTCCATTTGTGCTAGATGAACGAACGCCTCTCCACATGCTCAGCTCTGAATGTTAAGTGTGAGTGAAAGCCGTTCATCACCTAGCTTGTTGGGAACACAAAGTTCCTTTCCAGTAGCAAACTACAATCCATACATATGTATGGGGATGTACTAGCTCCAACTCGAATTTACAGTGAAAACTGCAGGAAATTCATACCGGCACTAGGAAAAAGACTGAGAAACCAGAGTAAAAGTTTTCCCTGCAATCCGTTCCATTTGTGCTAGATGAACGAACGTCTCTCCACATGCTCAGTTCTGAGAGATAAGTGTGTTTGAAAGCCGTCCTTCACCTAGCTTGTTGGGAACACAAAGTTCCTTTCCAGTTGCAAACTAAACTCCATACATATATGTGGGGAGGTAATAGCTCCAACTCGGTTTTACAGTGAAAACTGCAGGAACTTCAAACCGGCACTAGGAAACAGACTGAGAAACCAGACTAAAATTTCTCCTGCAAACCGTTCACTTTGTGCTAGGTGAACGAACGTCTCTCCACATGCTCAGTTCTGACAGATAAGTTTGTGTGAAAGCCGTCCTTCACCTAGATTGTTGGGAACACAAAGTTCCTTTCCAGTTGCAAACTACAATCCATACACATATATTGGGTGGTACTAGCTCCAACTCGGTTTTACAGTGAAAACTGCAGGATCTTCAAACCGGCACTAGGAAACTGACTGAGATACAAGAGTAAAAGTTTCTTTTGAAACCCGTTCCGATTGTGCCTGATGAACGAACGCCTATCCACATGATCTGTTCTGAGAGATAAGTGTGTGTGAAGGCCATTCTTCACCTAGCTTGTTGGGAACACAAAGTTCCTTTTCAGTTGCAAACTACACTCCATACATATATATGGGGAAGTACTAGCTCCAACTCGGTTTTACAGTGAAAACTACACGAACTTGATACCGGCACTTGGAAACATACTGAGAAACCAGAGTAAATTTTCTCCTGCAAACCGTTCCCTTTGTGCTAGATGAACGAACGTCTCTCTACATGCTCAGTTCTGAGAGATAAATGTGTGTTAAAGCCGTCCTTAACCTAGCTTGTTGGGAACACAAAGTTCTTTTCAGTTGCTAAATACACCCCATACATATATAAGGGGAGGTAATAGCCCAAACTCTGTTTTAGGGTCAAAAGTGCAGGAAGTTCAAATCGGAACTAGGAAACAGACTGAGAATCCAGAGTAAAATTTTCCCTGCAACCCGTTCCCTTTGTGCTAGATGAACGAAAGTCACTATACATGCTCAAATCTGAGAGATAATTGTGTGTGAATGCCGTCCTTCACCTACCTTGTAGGGAACACAAAGTTCATTTCCAGTTGCAAACTACACTCCATACATATATATGGGGTTATACTAGCTCCAACTCGATTTTACAGTGAAAACTGCAGGAACTTCAGAACGGCACTAGGAAACAGACTGAAAAACCAGAGTAAAAATTTCCCCTGCAACCCGTACCCTTTGTGCTAGATGAAAGAACGTCCCTCCACAGGCTCAGATCTGAGGGATAAGTTTGTGTTAAAATCATACTTCACATAGCTTGTTGGGAACACAAAGTTCCTTTTCAGTTGCAAACTACACTCCATACATATATATGGGGATGTACTAGCTACAACTCTGTTTTACAGTGATAAATGCAGGAACTTCAAACCGGCACTAGGAAACAGACTGAGATAAAAGAGTAAAAGTTTCTCCTGCAAACCGTTCCCATTTTACTAGATGAACGAACGTATCTCCACATGCTCAGTTCTGAGAGATAAGTGTGTGTGAAAGCCATACTTCACCTAGCTTGTTGGGAACACAAAGTTCCTTCTTTTGCAAACTTCACTCCATACATATATATGGGGAGGTACTAGATCCAACTCTGTTTTACTTTGAATACTGCAGGAACTTCACACCGGCACTAGGAATCAGACTGGGAAACCAGAGTAAAAGTTTCTCCTGCAACCCGATCACTTTCTGCTAGATGAACGAACGTCTCTCCACATGCTCAGTTCTGACAGATAAGTTTGTGTGAAAGCCGTCCTTCACCTAGATTGTTGGGAACACAAAGTTCCTTTCCAGTTGCAAACTACAATCCATACATATATATGGGGTGGTACTAGCTCCAACACGGTTTTACAGTGAAAACTGCAGGATCTTCAAACCGGCACTAGGAAACTGACTGAGATACAAGAGTAAAAGTTTCTTTTGAAACCCGTTCCGATTGTGCCTGATGAACGAACGCCTATCCACATGATCTGTTCTGAGAGATAAGTATGTGTGAAGGCCTTTCTTCACCTAGCTTGTTGGGAACACAAAGTTCCTTTTCAGTTGCAAACTACACTCCATACATATATATGGGGAAGTACTAGCTCCAACTCGGTTTTACAGTGAAAACTACACGAACTTGATACCGGCACTTGGAAACATACTGAGAAACCAGAGTAAATTTTCTCCTGCAAACCGTTCCCTTTGTGCTAGATGAACGAACGTCTCTCTACATGCTCAGTTCTGAGAGATAAATGTGTGTTAAAGCCGTCCTTAACCTAGCTTGTTGGGAACACAAAGTTCTTTTCAGTTGCTAACTACACCCCATACATATATAAGGGGAGGTAATAGCCCAAACTCTGTTTTAGAGTCAAAACTGCAGGAAGTTCAAAAGGGAACTAGGAAACAGACTGAGAAACCAGAGTAAAATTTTCCCTGCAACCCGTTCCCTTTGTGCTAGATGAACGAAAGTCTCTATACATGCTCAATTCTGAGAGATAATTGTGTGTGAATGCCGTCCTTCACCTACCTTGTTGGGAACTCAAATTCATTTCCAGTTGCAAACTACACTCCATACATATATATGGGGTTATACTAGCTCCAACTCGATTTTACAGTGAAAACTGCAGGAACTTCAGACCGGCACTAGGAAACAGACTGAAAAACCAGAGTAAAAATTTCCCCTGCAACCCGTTCCCTTTGTGCTAGATGAAAGAACGTCCCTCCACAGGCTCAGATCTGAGAGATAATTTTGTGTTAAAATCATACTTCACATAGCTTGTTGGGAACACAAAGTTCCTTTTCAGTTGCAAACTACACTCCATACATATATATGGGGATGTACTAGCTACAACTCTGTTTCACAGTGATAAATGCAGGAACTTCAAACCGGCACTAGGAAACAGACTGAGATAAAAGAGTAAAAGTTTCTCCTGCAAACCGTTCCCATTTTTCTAGATGAACGAACGTATCTCCACATGCTCAGTTCTGAGAGATAAGTGTGTGTGAAAGCCATACTTCACCTAGCTTGTTGGGAACACAAAGTTCCTTCTGTTGCAAACTTCACTCCATACATATATATGGGGAGGTACTAGATCCAACTCTGTTTTACATTGAATACTGCAGGAACTTCACACCGGCACTAGGAATCAGACTGGGAAACCAGAGTAAAAGTTTCTCCTGCAACCCGATCACTTTGTGCTAGATGAACGAAAGTCTCTCCAAATGCTCAGATCTGAGAGATAAGTGTGTGTTAAATTCGTCCTTCATCTAGCTTGTTGGGAACACAAAGTTCCTTTCCAGTTGCAAACTACAGTTCATACATATATATGGGGTTATACTAGCTCCAACTCGATTTTACAGTGAAAACTGCAGGAACATCAAAACGGCACTATTAAACAAACTGAGAAACCAGAGTAAAAGTTTCCCCTGCAACCCTTTCCATTTGTGCTAGATGAACGAACGTCTCTCCACATGCTCAGCTCTGAATGATAAGTGTGTGTGAAAGCCGTTCATCACTTCGCTTGTTGAGAACACAAAGTTCCTTTCCAGTTGCAATCTACAATCCATACATATATATGGGGTGGTACTAGCTCCAACTCGTTTCTACAGTGAAAACTGCAGGGACTTCAAACCGGCACTAGGAAACTGACTGAGATACAAGAGTAAAAGTTTCTCCTGCAACCCGTTCCCATTGTGCTAGATGAACGAACGTCTCTCCACATGCTCAGTTCTGAGAGATAAGTTTGATTGAAAGCCATTCTTCAGGTAGCTTGTTGGGTACACAAAGTTCCTTTTCAGTTGCAAACAAGACTCCATACTTATATATGGGGAGGTAATAGCTCCAAATCTGTTATAAGGTGAAAACTACACGAACTTGGTACCGGCACTTGGAAACATACTGAGAAACCAGAGTAAATTTTCTCCTGCAAACAGTTCCCTTTGTGCTAGATGAACGAACGTCTCTCTACATGCTCAGTTCTGAGAGATAAACGTGTGTTAAAGCCGTCCTTAACCTAGCTTGTTGGGAACACAATGTTCCTTTTCAGTTGCAAACTACACTCCATACATATATAAGGGGAGGTACAAGCCCAAACTCTGTTTTAGAGTGAAAACTGCAGGAACTTCAAACCGAAACTAGGAAACAGACTGAGGAACCAGAGTAAAGTTTCTCCTGCAACCCGTTCCCTTTGTGCTAGATGAACGAAAGTCTCTATACATGCTCAATTCTGAGAGATAATTGTGGGTGAATGCCGTCATTCACCTAGCTTGTTGGGAAAACGAAGTTCCTTTTCAGTGTCAAACTACACTGTATACATATAAAATAGAAGTAGTAGCTCCAAAGCGGTTTTAAAGTAAAAACTGCGGGAACTTCAAACCGGCACTAGGAAACAGTCTGAGAAACCTCAGTAAAAGTTTCTCCTGCAACACGTTCAAATTTTGCTAGATGAACGAACGTTTCTCCACATGCTCAGTTCTGAGAGATAAGTGTGTGTGAAAGCCATACTTCACCTAGCTTGTTGGGAACACAAAGTTCCTTTCAGTTGCAAACTACACTCCATAAATATATATGGGGAGGTACTATCTTCAACTCGGTTTTACAGTTAAAACAGCAGGAACTTCAAACCGGCTGTAGGAAACAGACTGAGAAACCAGAGTAAAAGTTTCTCCTGCAACCCGTTCCTTTGTGCTAGATGAACGAATGTCTCCCCACATGCTCAGTTCTGACAGATAATTTGGTGTGAAAGCCGTACTTCACCTAGCTTATTGGGAACCCAAAGTTCCTTTCTAGTTGCAAACTACACTCCATAAATATATATGGGGATGTACTAGCTCCAACTCGGTTTTAGAGTGTTAACTGCAGGAATTTCAAACCGGCACTAGGAAACAGACTGACAAACCAGAGTAATATTTTCTCCTGCAAACCGTTCCCTTTGTGCTAGATGAACGAACGTCTCTCCACATGCTCAGTTCTGAGAGATAAGTGGTGTGAAAGCCGTCCTTCACCTAGCTTGTTGGGAACGCAAAGTTCATTTCCAGTTGCAAACTACACTCCATACATATATATGGGGATGTACTAGATTCAAATCGATTTTAAAGTGAAAACTGCAGGAATTTCAGACCGGCACTAGGAATCAGACTGAGAAGGCAGAATAAAACTTTCTCCTGCAAACAGTTCCCTTTGTGCTAGATGAACGAAATTCTCTCCACATGCTCAGTTCTGAGAGATAAGTGTGTGTGAAAGCCGTACTTCACCTAGCTTGTTGGGAACACAAAGTTCATTTCCAGATGCAAACTAGTCTCCATACATTTATAAGGGGATGTACTAGCTACAATTAGATTTTACAGTGAAAACTGCAGTAACTTCAAACCGGCACTAGGGAACAGACTGAGAAACCAGATTAAAAGATTCTCCTGCAAACCGTTCCATTTTTGCTAATAGAACGAACGTCTCTCCACAGGCTAATTTCTTAGAGATAAGTGTGTGTGAAAGCCGTTCTTCACCTAGCTTGTTGGGAATACAAAGTTCATTTCCAGTTGCAAACTACACTCCATACTTATATATGGGTATGTACTAGATTCAAATCGATTTTACAGTGAAAACTGGAGGAATTTCAGACCGGCACTAGGAATCAGACTGAGAAACCAGAGTAAAATTTTCTACTGCAACCCGTTCCCTTTGTGCTAGATGAACGAAATTCTCTCCACATGCTCAGTTCTGATAGATAAGTGTGTGCGAAAGCCGTCCTTCATCTAGCTTGTTGGGAACACAAAGTTCCTTTCCAGTTGCAAACTAAAATCCATACATTTATATGGGAATGTACTAGCTCCAAAACGGTTTTACAGTGAAAACTGCAGGAACTTCAAACCGGCACTCGGAACAGACTGAGAAAACAGAGTATAAGTTTCTCCTGCAATCCGTTCCATTTTTCCTAGATGAACGAACGTCCCTTCACATGCTCAGTTCTGAGAAATAAGTGTGTGTGAAAGCTCTCCTTCACCTAGCAAGTTGGGAAAACAAAGTTCCTCTCTAGTTGCAAACTAAAGTTCATAAATATATATATATGGGTAAGTACTAGATCAAACTCGGTTTACAGTGATAACTGAAGGAAATTCAAACTGGCACAAGGAAACAGACTGAGAAACCAGAGTAAAATTTTCTCCTGCAATCCTTTCCCTTTGTGCTAGATGAAAGAACGTCTCTCCACAGGCTCAGTTCTGAGAGATTAGTTTGTGTTAAAATCGAAATTCACCTAGCTTGTTGGGAGCACAAAGTTCCGTTCCAGTTGCAAACTACACTCCATACATATATATGGGGATGTACTAGCTCCAACTCTGTTTTACAGTGATAACTGCAGGAACTTCAAACCGGCACTAGGAAACAGACTGAGTAACCTGAGTAAAAATTTATCCTGCAAACCGTTCCCTTTGTGCTAGATGAACGAAAGTCTTTCCACATCCTCAATTCTGAGAGAAAAGTGTGTGTGAAAGCCGTACTTCAACTAGCTTGTTGGGAACACAAAGTTCCTTTTCAGTTGCAAACTACACTCCATACATATGAAAGGGGATGTACTAGCTCCAACTCGATTTTACAGTGAAAATGCAGGAACATCAAAACGACACTAGGAAACAGATTGAGAAACCAGAGTAAAAGTTTCCCCTTCAAACCTTTCCATTTGTGCTAGATGAACGAACGCCTCTCCACATGCTCAGCTCTGAATGTTAAGTGTGAGTGAAAGCCGTTCATCACCTAGCTTGTTGGGAACACAAAGTTCCTTTCCAGTAGCAAACTACAATCCATACATATGTATGGGGATGTACTAGCTCCAACTCGATTTTACAGTGAAAACTGCAGGAAATTCATACCGGCACTAGGAAAAAGACTGAGAAACCAGAGTAAAAGTTTTCCCTGCAATCCGTTCCATTTGTGCTAGATGAACGAACGTCTCTCCACATGCTCAGTTCTGAGAGATAAGTGTGTTTGAAAGCCGCCCTTCACCTAGCTTGTTGGGAACACAAAGTTCCTTTCCAGTTGCAAACTAAACTCCATACATATATGTGGGGAGGTAATAGCTCCAAATCGGTTTTACAGTGAAAACTGCAGGAACTTCAAAACCGGCACTAGGAAACAGACTGAGAAACCAGACTAAAATTTCTCCTGCAAACCGTTCCCTTTGTGCTAGATGAACGAACGTCTCTCTACATGCTCAGTTCTGAGAGATAAATGTGTGTTAAAGCCGTCCTTAACCTAGCTTGTTGGGAACACAAAGTTCTTTCAGTTGCTAACTACACCCCATACATATATAAGGGGAGGTAATAGCCCAAACTCTGTTTTAGAGTCAAAACTGCAGGAAGTTCAAATCGGAACTAGGAAACAGACTGAGAAACCAGAGTAAAATTTTTCCTGCAACCCTTTCCCTTTGTGCTAGATGAACGAAAGTCTCTATACATGCTCATTCTGAGAGATAATTGTGTGTGAATGCCGTCCTTCACCTACCTTGTTGGGAACACAAATTCATTTCCAGTTGCAAACTACACTCCATACATATATATGGGGTTATACTAGCTCCAACTCGATTTTACAGTGAAAACTGCAGGAACTTCAGACCGGCACTAGGAAACAGACTGAAAAACCAGAGTAAAAATTTCCCCTGCAACCCGTTCCCTTTGTGCTAGATGAAAGAACGTCCCTCCACAGGCTCAGATCTGAGAGATAAGTTTGTGTTAAAATCATACTTCACATAGCTTGTTGGGAACACAAAGTTCCTTTTCAGTTGCAAACTACACTCCATACATATATATGGGGATGTACTAGCTACAACTCTGTTTCACAGTGATAAATGCAGGAACTTCAAACCGGCACTAGGAAACAGACTGAGATAAAAGAGTAAAAGTTTCTCCTGCAAACCATTCCCATTTTTCTAGATGAACGAACGTATCTCCACATGCTCAGTTCTGAGAGATAAGTGTGTGTGAAAGCCATACTTCACCTAGCTTGTTGGGAACACAAAGTTCCTTCTGTTGCAAACTTCACTCCATACATATATATGGGGAGGTACTAGATCCAACTCTGTTTTACATTGAATACTGCAGGAACTTCACACCGGCACTAGGAATCAGACTGGGAAACCAGAGTAAAAGTTTCTCCTGCAACCCGATCTCTTTGTGCTAGATGAACGAAAGTCTCTCCAAATGCTCAGATCTGAGAGATAAGTGTGTGTTAAATTCGTCCTTCATCTAGCTTGTTGGGAACACAAAGTTCCTTTCCAGTTGCAAACTACAGTTCATACATATATATGGGGTTATACTAGCTCCAACTCGATTTTACAGTGAAAACTGCAGGAACATCAAAACGGCACTATTAAACAAACTGAGAAACCAGAGTAAAAGTTTCCCCTGCAACCCTTTCCATTTGTGCTAGATGAACGAACGTCTCTCCACATGCTCAGCTCTGAATGATAAGTGTGTGTGAAAGCCGTTCATCACTTCGCTTGTTGAGAACACAAAGTTCCTTTCCAGTTGCAATCTACAATCCATACATATATATGGGGTGGTACTAGCTCCAACTCGTTTCTACAGTGAAAACTGCAGGGACTTCAAACCGGCACTAGGAAACTGACTGAGATACAAGAGTAAAAGTTTCTCCTGCAACCCGTTCCCATTGTGCTAGATGAACGAACGTCTCTCCACATGCTCAGTTCTGAGAGATAAGTTTGATTGAAAGCCATTCTTCAGGTAGCTTGTTGGGTACACAAAGTTCCTTTTCAGTTGCAAACAAGACTCCATACTTATATATGGGGGAGGTAATAGCTCCAAATCTGTTATAAGGTGAAAACTACACGAACTTGGTACCGGCACTTGGAAACATACTGAGAAACCAGAGTAAATTTCTCCTGCAAACAGTTCCCTTTGTGCTAGATGAACGAACGTCTCTCTACATGCTCAGTTCTGAGAGATAAACGTGTGTTAAAGCCGTCCTTAACCTAGCTTGTTGGGAACACAATGTTCCTTTTCAGTTGCAAACTACACTCCATACATATATAAGGGGAGGGTACAAGCCCAAACTCCTGTTTTAGAGTGAAAACTGCAGGAACTTCAAACCGAAACTAGGAAACAGACTGAGGAACCAGAGTAAAAGTTTCTCCTGCAACCCGTTCCCTTTGTGCTAGATGAACGAAAGTCTCTATACATGCTCAATTCTGAGAGATAATTGTGGGTGAATGCCGTCATTCACCTAACTTGTTGGGAAAACGAAGTTCCTTTTCAGTGTCAAACTACACTGTATAACATATAAAATAGAAGTAGTAGCTCCAAAGCGGTTTTAAAGTAAAACTGCGGGAACTTCAAACCGGCACTAGGAAACAGTCTGAGAAACCTCAGTAAAAGTTTCTCCTGCAACACGTTCAAATTTTGCTAGATGAACGAACGTTCTCCACATGCTCAGTTCTGAGAGATAAGTGTGTGTGAAAGCCATACTTCACCTAGCTTGTTGGGAACACAAAGTTCCTTTTCAGTTGCAAACTACACTCCATAAATATATATGGGGAGGGTACTATCTTCAACTCGGGTTTTACAGTTAAAACAGCAGGAACTTCAACCGGCTGTAGGAAACAGACTGAGAAACCAGAGTAAAAGTTTCTCCTGCAACCCGTTCCTTTGTGCTAGATGAACGAATGTCTCCCCACATGCTCAGTTCTGACAGATAATTTGGTGTGAAAGCCGTACTTCACCTAGCTTATTGGGAACCCAAAGTTCCTTTCTAGTTGCAAACTACACTCCATAATATATATGGGGATGTACTAGCTCCAACTCGGTTTTAGAGTGTTAACTGCAGGAATTTCAAACCGGCACTAGGAAACAGACGGACAAACAAGAGTAATATTTTCTCCTGCAAACCGTTCCCTTGTGCTAGATGAACGAACGTCTCTCCACATGCTCAGTTCTGAGAGATAAGTGGTGTGAAAGCCGTCCTTCACCTAGCTTGTTGGAACACAAAGTTCATTTCCAGTTGCAAACTACACTCCATACATATATATGGGGATGTACTAGATTCAAATCGATTTTAAAGTGAAAACTGCAGGAATTTCAGACCGGCACTAGGAATCAGACTGAGAAGGCAGAATAAAACTTTCTCCTGCAAACAGTTCCCTTTGTGCTAGATGAACGAAATTCTCTCCACATGCTCAGTTCTGAGAGATAAGTGTGTGTGAAAGCCGTACTTCACCTAGCTTGTTGGGAACACAAAGTTCATTTCCAGATGCAAACTAGTCTCCATACATTTATAAGGGGATGTACTAGCTACAATTAGATTTTACAGTGAAAACTGCAGTAACTTCAAACCGGCACTAGGGAACAGACTGAGAAACCAGATTAAAAGATTCTCCTGCAAACCGTTCCATTTTTGCTAATAGAACGAACGTCTCTCCACAGGCTAATTTCTTAGAGATAAGTGTGTGTGAAAGCCGTTCTTCACCTAGCTTGTTGGGAATACAAAGTTCATTTCCAGTTGCAAACTACACTCCATACTTATATATGGGTATGTACTAGATTCAAATCGATTTTACAGTGAAAACTGGAGGAATTTCAGACCGGCACTAGGAATCAGACTGAGAAACCAGAGTAAAATTTTCTACTGCAACCCGTTCCCTTTGTGCTAGATGAACGAAATTCTCTCCACATGCTCAGTTCTGATAGATAAGTGTGTGCGAAAGCCGTCCTTCATCTAGCTTGTTGGGAACACAAAGTTCCTTTCCAGTTGCAAACTAAAATCCATACATTTATATGGGAATGTACTAGCTCCAAAACGGTTTTACAGTGAAAACTGCAGGAACTTCAAACCGGCACTCGGAAACAGACTGAGAAAACAGAGTATAAGTTTCTCCTGCAATCCGTTCCATTTTTCCTAGATGAACGAACGTCCCTTCACATGCTCAGTTCTGAGAAATAAGTGTGTGTGAAAGCTCTCCTTCACCTAGCTAAGTTGGGAAAACAAAGTTCCTCTCTAGTTGCAAACTAAAGTTCATAAATATATATATATGGGTAAGTACTAGATCAAACTCGGTTTTACAGTGATAACTGAAGGAAATTCAAACTGGCACAAGGAAACAGACTGAGAAACCAGAGTAAAATTTTCTCCTGCAATCCTTTCCCTTTGTGCTAGATGAAAGAACGTCTCTCCACAGGCTCAGTTCTGAGAGATTAGTTTGTGTTAAAATCGAAATTCACCTAGCTTGTTGGGAGCACAAAGTTCCGTTCCAGTTGCAAACTACACTCCATACATATATATGGGGATGTACTAGCTCCAACTCTGTTTTACAGTGATAACTGCAGGAACTTCAAACCGGCACTAGGAAACAGACTGAGTAACCTGAGTAAAAATTTATCCTGCAAACCGTTCCCTTTGTGCTAGATGAACGAAGTCTTTCCACATCCTCAATTCTGAGAGAAAAGTGTGTGTGAAAGCCGTACTTCAACTAGCTTGTTGGGAACACAAAGTTCCTTTTCAGTTGCAAACTACACTCCATACATATGAAAGGGGATGTACTAGCTCCAACTCGATTTTACAGTGAAAATGCAGGAAATCAAAACGACACTAGGAAACAGATTGAGAAACCAGAGTAAAAGTTTCCCCTTCAAACCTTTCCATTTGTGCTAGATGAACGAACGCCTCTCCACATGCTCAGCTCTGAATGTTAAGTGTGAGTGAAAGCCGTTCATCACCTAGCTTGTTGGGAACACAAAGTTCCTTTCCAGTAGCAAACTACAATCCATACATATGTATGGGGATGTACTAGCTCCAACTCGATTTTACAGTGAAAACTGCAGGAAATTCATACCGGCACTAGGAAAAAGACTGAGAAACCAGAGTAAAAGTTTTCCCTGCAATCCGTTCCATTTGTGCTAGATGAACGAACGTCTCTCCACATGCTCAGTTCTGAGAGATAAGTGTGTTTGAAAGCCGTCCTTCACCTAGCTTGTTGGGAACACAAAGTTCCTTTCCAGTTGCAAACTAAACTCCATACATATATGTGGGGAGGTAATAGCTCCAACTCGGTTTTACAGTGAAAACTGCAGGAACTTCAAACCGGCACTAGGAAACAGACTGAGAAACCAGACTAAAATTTCTCCTGCAAACCGTTCACTTTGTGCTAGGTGAACGAACGTCTCTCCACATGCTCAGTTCTGACAGATAAGTTTGTGTGAAAGCCGTCTTCACCTAGATTGTTGGGAACACAAAGTTCCTTTCCAGTTGCAAACTACAATCCATACACATATATTGGGTGGTACTAGCTCCAACTCGGTTTTACAGTGAAAACTGCAGGATCTTCAAACCGGCACTAGGAAACTGACTGAGATACAAGAGTAAAGTTTCTTTGAAACCCGTTCCGATTGTGCCTGATGAACGAACGCCTATCCACATGATCTGTTCTGAGAGATAAGTGTGTGTGAAGGCCATTCTTCACCTAGCTTGTTGGGAACACAAAGTTCCTTTTCAGTTGCAAACTACACTCCATACATATATATGGGGAAGTACTAGCTCCAACTCGGTTTTACAGTGAAAACTACACGAACTTGATACCGGCACTTGGAAACATACTGAGAAACCAGAGTAAATTTTCTCCTGCAAACCGTTCCCTTTGTGCTAGATGAACGAACGTCTCTCTACATGCTCAGTTCTGAGAGATAAATGTGTGTTAAAGCCGTCCTTAACCTAGCTTGTTGGGAACACAAAGTTCTTTTCAGTTGCTAAATACACCCCATACATATATAAGGGGAGGTAATAGCCCAAACTCTGTTTTAGGGTCAAAAGTGCAGGAAGTTCAAATCGGAACTAGGAAACAGACTGAGAATCCAGAGTAAAATTTTCCCTGCAACCCGTTCCCTTTGTGCTAGATGAACGAAAGTCACTATACATGCTCAAATCTGAGAGATAATTGTGTGTGAATGCCGTCCTTCACCTACCTTGTTGGGAACACAAAGTTCATTTCCAGTTGCAAACTACACTCCATACATATATATGGGGTTATACTAGCTCCAACTCGATTTTACAGTGAAAACTGCAGGAACTTCAGAACGGCACTAGGAAACAGACTGAAAAACCAGAGTAAAAATTTCCCCTGCAACCCGTACCCTTTGTGCTAGATGAAAGAACGTCCCTCCACAGGCTCAGATCTGAGGGATAAGTTTGTGTTAAAATCATACTTCACATAGCTTGTTGGGAACACAAAGTTCCTTTTCAGTTGCAAACTACACTCCATACATATATATGGGGATGTACTAGCTACAACTCTGTTTTACAGTGATAAATGCAGGAACTTCAAACCGGCACTAGGAAACAGACTGAGATAAAAGAGTAAAAGTTTCTCCTGCAAACCGTTCCCATTTTACTAGATGAACGAACGTATCTCCACATGCTCAGTTCTGAGAGATAAGTGTGTGTGAAAGCCATACTTCACCTAGCTTGTTTGGAACACAAAGTTCCTTCTTTTGCAAACTTCACTCCATACATATATATGGGGAGGTACTAGATCCAACTCTGTTTTACTTTGAATACTGCAGGAACTTCACACCGGCACTAGGAATCAGACTGGGAAACCAGAGTAAAAGTTTCTCCTGCAACCCGATCACTTTCTGCTAGATGAACGAACGTCTCTCCACATGCTCAGTTCTGACAGATAAGTTTGTGTGAAAGCCGTCCTTCACCTAGATTGTTGGGAACACAAAGTTCCTTTCCAGTTGCAAACTACAATCCATACATATATATGGGGTGGTACTAGCTCCAACACGGTTTTACAGTGAAAACTGCAGGATCTTCAAACCGGCACTAGGAAACTGACTGAGATACAAGAGTAAAAGTTTCTTTTGAAACCCGTTCCGATTGTGCCTGATGAACGAACGCCTATCCACATGATCTGTTCTGAGAGATAAGTATGTGTGAAGGCCTTTCTTCACCTAGCTTGTTGGGAACACAAAGTTCCTTTTCAGTTGCAAACTACACTCCATACATAGATATGGGGAAGTACTAGCTCCACTCGGTTTTACAGTGAAAACTACACGAACTTGATACCGGCACTTGGAAACATACTGAGAAACCAGAGTAAATTTTCTCCTGCAAAACCGTTCCCTTTGTGCTAGATGAACGAACGTCTCTCTACATGCTCAGTTCTGAGAGATAAATGTGTGTTAAAGCCGTCCTTAACCTAGCTTGTTGGGAACACAAAGTTCTTTTCAGTTGCTAACTACACCCCATACATATATAAGGGGAGGTATAGCCCAAACTCTGTTTTAGAGTCAAAACTGCAGGAAGTTCAAAAGGGAACTAGGAAACAGACTGAGAAACCAGAGTAAAATTTTTCCTGCAACCCGTTCCCTTTGTGCTAGATGAACGAAAGTCTCTATACATGCTCAATTCTGAGAGATAATTGTGTGTGAATGCCGTCCTTCACCTACCTTGTTGGGAACTCAAATTCATTTCCAGTTGCAAACTACACTCCATACATATATATGGGGTTATACTAGCTCCAACTCGATTTTACAGTGAAAACTGCAGGAACTTCAGACCGGCACTAGGAAACAGACTGAAAAACCAGAGTAAAAATTTCCCCTGCAACCCGTTCCCTTTGTGCTAGATGAAAGAACGTCCCTCCACAGGCTCAGATCTGAGAGATAATTTTGTGTTAAAATCATACTTCACATAGCTTGTTGGAACACAAAGTTCCTTTTCAGTTGCAAACTACACTCCATACATATATATGGGGATGTACTAGCTACAACTCTGTTTCACAGTGATAAATGCAGGAACTTCAAACCGGCACTAGGAAACAGACTGAGATAAAAGAGTAAAAGTTTCTCCTGCAAACCGTTCCCATTTTTCTAGATGAACGAACGTCTCTCCACATGCTCAGTTCTGAGAGATAAGTGGTGTGAAAGCCGTCCTTCACCTAGCTTGTTGGGAACACAAAGTTCATTTCCAGTTGCAAACTACACTCCATACATATATATGGGGATGTACTAGATTCAAATCGATTTTACAGTGAAAACAGCAGGAATTTCAGACCGGCACTAGGAATCAGACTGAGAAACCAGAATAAAACTTTCTCCTGCAAACAGTTCCCTTTGGGCTAGATGAACGAAATTCTCTCCACATGCTCAGTTCTGAGAGATAAGTGTGTGTGAAAGCCGTACTTCACCTAGCTTGTTGGGAACACAAAGTTCATTTCCAGATGCAAACTAGTCTCCATACATTTATAAGGGGATGTACTAGCTACAATTAGATTTTACAGTGAAAAACTGCAGTAACTTCAAACCGGCACAAGGGAACAGACTGAGAAACCAGATTAAAAGATTCTCCTGCAAACCGTTCCATTTTTGCTAATAGAACGAACGTCTCTCCACAGGCTAATTTCTTAGAGATAAGTGTGTGTGAAAGCCGTTCTTCACCTAGCTTGTTGGGAATACAAAGTTCATTTCCAGTTGCAAACTACACTCCATACTTATATATGGGTATGTACTAGATTCAAATCGATTTTACAGTGAAAACTGGAGGAATTTCAGACCAGCACTAGGAATCAGACTGAGAACCAGAGTAAAATTTTCTACTGCAACCCGTTCCCTTTGTGCTAGATGAACGAAATTCTCTCCACATGCTCAGTTCTGATAGATAAGTGTGTGCGAAAGCCGTCCTTCATCTAGCTTGTTGGGAACACAAAGTTCCTTTCCAGTTGCAAACTAAAATCCATACATTTATATGGGAATGTACTAGCTCCAAAACGGTTTTACAGTGAAAACTGCAGGAACTTCAAACCGGCACTCGGAAACAGACTGAGAAAACAGAGTATAAGTTTCTCCTGCAATCCGTTCCCATTTTTCCTAGATGAACGAACGTCCCTTCACATGCTCAGTTCTGAGAAATAAGTGTGTGTGAAAGCTCTCCTTCACCTAGCTAGTGGGAAAAAAAGTTCCTCTCTAGTTGCAAACTAAAGTTCATAAATATATATATATGGGTAAGTACTAGATCAAACTCGGTTTTACAGTGATAACTGAAGGAAATTCAAACTGGCACAAGGAAACAGACTGAGAAACCAGAGTAAATTTTCTCCTGCAATCCTTTCCCTTTGTGCTAGATGAAAGAACGTCTCTCCACAGGCTCAGTTCTGAGAGATTAGTTTGTGTTAAAATCGAAAATTCACCTAGCTTGTTGGGAGCACAAAGTTCCGTTCCAGTTGCAAACTACACTCCATACATATATATGGGGATGTACTAGCTCCAAATCTGTTTTACAGTGATAACTGCAGGAACTTCAAACCGGCACTAGGAAACAGACTGAGTAACCTGAGTAAAAATTTATCCTGCAAACCGTTCCCTTTGTGCTAGATGAACGAAGTCTTTCCACATCCTCAATTCTGAGAGAAAAGTGTGTGTGAAAGCCGTACTTCAACTAGCTTGTTGGGAACACAAAGTTCCTTTTCAGTTGCAAACTACACTCCATACATATGAAAGGGGATGTACTAGCTCCAACTCGATTTTACAGTGAAAATGCAGGAGAACATCAAAACGACACTAGGAAACAGATTGAGAAACCAGAGTAAAAGTTTCCCCTTCAAACCTTTCCATTTGTGCTAGATGAACGAACGCCTCTCCACATGCTCAGCTCTGAATGTTAAGTGTGGAGTGAAAGCCGTTCATCACCTAGCTTGTTGGGAACACAAAGTTCCTTTCCAGTAGCAAACTACAATCCATACATATGTATGGGGATGTACTAGCTCCAACTCGAATTTACAGTGAAAACTGCAAGGAAATTCATACCGGCACTAGGAAAAAGACTGGAGAACCAGAGTAAAAGTTTTCCCTGCAATCCGTTCCATTTGTGCTAGATGAACGAACGTCTCTCCACATGCTCAGTTCTGAGAGATAAGTGTGTTTGAAAGCCGTCCTTCACCTAGCTTGTTGGGAACACAAAGTTCCTTTCCAGTTGCAAACTAAACTCCATACATATATGTGGGGAGGGTAATAGCTCCAACTCGGTTTTACAGTGAAAACTGCAGGAACTTCAAACCGGCACTAGGAAACAGACTGAGAAACCAGACTAAAATTTCTCCTGCAAACCGTTCACTTTGTGCTAGGTGAACGAACGTCTCTCCACATGCTCAGTTCTGACAGAATAAGTTTGTGTGAAAGCCGTCCTTCACCTAGATTGTTGGGAACACAAAGTTCCTTTCCAGTTGCAAACTACAATCCATACACATATATTGGGTGGTACTAGCTCCAACTCGGTTTTACAGTGAAAACTGCAGGATCTTCAAACCGGCACTAGGAAACTGACTGAGATACAAGAGTAAAAGTTTCTTTTGAAACCCGTTCCGATTGTGCCTGATGAACGAACGCCTATCCACATGATCTGTTCTGAGAGATAAGTGTGTGTGAAGGCCATTCTTCACCTAGCTTGTTGGGAACTCAAAGTTCCTTTTCAGTTGCAAACTACACTCCATACATATATATGGGGAAGTACTAGCTCCAACTCGGTTTTACAGTGGAAAACTACACGAACTTGATACCGGCACTTGGAAACATACTGAGAAACCAGAGTAAATTTTCTCCTGCAAACCGTTCCCTTTGTGCTAGATGAACGAACGTCTCTCTACATGCTCAGTTCTGAGAGATAAATGTGTGTTAAAGCCGTCCTTAACCTAGCTTGTTGGGAACACAAAGTTCTTTTCAGTTGCTAAATACACCCCATACATATATAAGGGGAGGTAATAGCCCAAACTCTGTTTTAGGGTCAAAAGTGCAGGAAGTTCAAATCGGAACTAGGAAACAGACTGAGAATCCAGAGTAAAATTTTCCCTGCAACCCGTTCCCTTTGTGCTAGATGAACGAAAGTCACTATACATGCTCAAATCTGAGAGATAATTGTGTGTGAATGCCGTCCTTCACCTACCTTGTAGGGAATACAAAGTTCATTTCCAGTTGCAAACTACACTCCATACATATATATGGGGTTATACTAGCTCCAACTCGATTTTACAGTGAAAACTGCAGGAACTTCAGAACGGCACTAGGAAACAGACTGAAAAACCAGAGTAAAAATTTCCCCTGCAACCCGTACCCTTTGTGCTAGATGAAAGAACGTCCCTCAACAGGCTCAGATCTGAGGGATAAGTTTGTGTTAAAATCATACTTCACATAGCTTGTTGGGAACACAAAGTTCCTTTTCAGTTGCAAACTACACTCCATACATATATATGGGGATGTACTAGCTACAACTCTGTTTTACAGTGATAAATGCAGGAACTTCAAACCGGCACTAGGAAACAGACTGAGATAAAAGAGTAAAAGTTTCTCCTGCAAACCGTTCCCATTTACTAGATGAACGAACGTATCTCCACATGCTCAGTTCTGAGAGATAAGTGTGTGTGAAAGCCATACTTCACCTAGCTTGTTGGGAACACAAAGTTCCTTCTTTTGCAAACTTCACTCCATACATATATATGGGGAGGGTACTAGATCCAACTCTGTTTTACTTTGAATACTGCAGGAACTTCACACCGGCACTAGGAATCAGACTGGGAAACCAGAGTAAAAGTTTCTCCTGCAACCCGATCACTTTCTGCTAGATGAACGAACGTCTCTCCACATGCTCAGTTCTGACAGATAAGTTTGTGTGAAAGCCGTCCTTCACCTAGATTGTTGGGAACACAAAGTTCCTTTCCAGTTGCAAACTACAATCCATACATATATATGGGGTGGTACTAGCTCCAACACGGTTTTACAGTGAAAACTGCAGGATCTTCAAACCGGCACTAGGAAACTGACTGAGATACAAGAGTAAAAGTTTCTTTTGAAACCCGTTCCGATTGTGCCTGATGAACGAACGCCTATCCACATGATCTGTTCTGAGAGATAAGTATGTGTGAAGGCCTTTCTTCACCTAGCTTGTTGGGAACACAAGTTCCTTTTCAGTTGCAAACTACACTCCATACATATATATGGGGAAGTACTAGCTCCAACTCGGTTTTACAGTGAAAACTACACGAACTTGATACCGGCACTTGGAAACATACTGAGAAACCAGAGTAAATTTTCTCCTGCAAACCGTTCCCTTTGTGCTAGATGAACGAACGTCTCTCTACATGCTCAGTTCTGAGAGATAAATGTGTGTTAAAGCCGTCCTTAACCTAGCTTGTTGGGAACACAAAGTTCTTTTCAGTTGCTAACTACACCCCATACATATATAAGGGGAGGTAATAGCCCAAACTCTGTTTTAGAGTCAAAACTGCAGGAAGTTCAAAAGGGAACTAGGAAACAGACTGAGAAACCAGAGTAAAATTTTTCCTGCAACCCGTTCCCTTTGTGCTAGATGAACGAAAGTCTCTATACATGCTCAATTCTGAGAGATAATTGTGTGTGAATGCCGTCCTTCACCTACCTTGTTGGGAACTCAAATTCATTTCCAGTTGCAAACTACACTCCATACATATATATGGGGTTATACTAGCTCCAACTCGATTTTACAGTGAAAACTGCAGGAACTTCAGACCGGCACTAGGAAACAGACTGAAAAACCAGAGTAAAAATTTCCCCTGCAACCCGTTCCCTTTGTGCTAGATGAAAGAACGTCCCTCCACAGGCTCAGATCTGAGAGATAATTTTGTGTTAAAATCATACTTCACATAGCTTGTTGGGAACACAAAGTTCCTTTTCAGTTGCAAAATACACTCCATACATATATATGGGGATGTACTAGCTACAACTCTGTTTCACAGTGATAAATGCAGGAACTTCAAACCGGCACTAGGAAACAGACTGAGATAAAAGAGTAAAAGTTTCTCCTGCAAACCGTTCCCATTTTTCTAGATGAACGAACGTATCTCCACATGCTCAGTTCTGAGAGATAAGTGTGTGTGAAAGCCATACTTCACCTAGCTTGTTGGGAACACAAAGTTCCTTCTGTTGCAAACTTCACTCCATACATATATATGGGGAGGTACTAGATCCAACTCTGTTTTACATTGAATACTGCAGGAACTTCACACCGGCACTAGGAATCAGACTGGGAAACCAGAGTAAAAGTTTCTCCTGCAACCCGATCACTTTGTGCTAGATGAACGAAAGTCTCTCCAAATGCTCAGATCTGAGAGATAAGTGTGTGTTAAATTCGTCCTTCATCTAGCTTGTTGGGAACACAAAGTTCCTTTCCAGTTGCAAACTACAGTTCATACATATATATTGGGTTATACTAGCTCCAACTCGATTTTACAGTGAAAACTGCAGGAACATCAAAACGGCACTATTAAACAAACTGAGAAACCAGAGTAAAAGTTTCCCCTGCAACCCTTTCCATTTGTGCTAGATGAACGAACGTCTCTCCACATGCTCAGCTCTGAATGATAAGTGTGTGTGAAAGCCGTTCATCACTTCGCTTGTTGAGAACACAAAGTTCCTTTCCAGTTGCAATCTACAATCCATACATATATATGGGGTGGTACTAGCTCCAACTCGTTTCTACAGTGAAAACTGCAGGGACTTCAAACCGGCACTAGGAAACTGACTGAGATACAAGAGTAAAAGTTTCTCCTGCAACCCGTTCCCATTGTGCTAGATGAACGAACGTCTCTCCACATGCTCAGTTCTGAGAGATAAGTTTGATTGAAAGCCATTCTTCAGGTAGCTTGTTGGGTACACAAAGTTCCTTTTCAGTTGCAAACAAGACTCCATACTTATATATGGGGAGGTAATAGCTCCAAATCTGTTATAAGGTGAAAACTACACGAACTTGGTACCGGCACTTGGAAACATACTGAGAAACCAGAGTAAATTTTCTCCTGCAAACAGTTCCCTTTGTGCTAGATGAACGAACGTCTCTCTACATGCTCAGTTCTGAGAGATAAACGTGTGTTAAAGCCGTCCTTAACCTAGCTTGTTGGGAACACAATGTTCCTTTTCAGTTGCAAACTACACTCCATACATATATAAGGGGAGGTACAAGCCCAAACTCTGTTTTAGAGTGAAAACTGCAGGAACTTCAAACCGAAACTAGGAAACAGACTGAGGAACCAGAGTAAAAGTTTCTCCTGCAACCCGTTCCCTTTGTGCTAGATGAACGAAAGTCTCTATACATGCTCAATTCTGAGAGATAATTGTGGGTGAATGCCGTCATTCACCTAGCTTGTTGGGAAAACGAAGTTCCTTTTCAGTGTCAAACTACACTGTATACATATAAATAGAAGTAGTAGCTCCAAAGCGGTTTTAAAGTAAAAACTGCGGGAACTTCAAACCGGCACTAGGAAACAGTCTGAGAAACCTCAGTAAAAGTTTCTCCTGCAACACGTTCAAATTTTGCTAGATGAACGAACGTTTCTCCACATGCTCAGTTCTGAGAGATAAGTGTGTGTGAAAGCCATACTTCACCTAGCTTGTTGGGAACACAAAGTTCCTTTCAGTTGCAAACTACACTCCATAAATATATATGGGGAGGTACTATCTTCAACTCGGTTTTACAGTTAAACAGCAGGAACTTCAAACCGGCTGTAGGAAACAGACTGAGAAACCAGAGTAAAAGTTTCTCCTGCAACCCGTTCCTTTGTGCTAGATGAACGAATGTCTCCCCACATGCTCAGTTCTGACAGATAATTTGGTGTGAAAGCCGTACTTCACCTAGCTTATTGGGAACCCAAAGTTCCTTTCTAGTTGCAAACTACACTCCATAAATATATATGGGGATGTACTAGCTCCAACTCGGTTTTAGAGTGTTAACTGCAGGAATTTCAAACCGGCACTAGGAAACAGACTGACAAACCAGAGTAATATTTTCTCCTGCAAACCGTTCCCTTTGTGCTAGATGAACGAACGTCTCTCCACATGCTCAGTTCTGAGAGATAAGTGGTGTGAAAGCCGTCCTTCACCTAGCTTGTTGGGAACGCAAAGTTCATTTCCAGTTGCAAACTACACTCCATACATATATATGGGGATGTACTAGATTCAAATCGATTTTAAAGTGAAAACTGCAGGAATTTCAGACCGGCACTAGGAATCAGACTGAGAAGGCAGAATAAAACTTTCTCCTGCAAAACAGTTCCCTTTGTGCTAGATGAACGAAATTCTCTCCACATGCTCAGTTCTGAGAGATAAGTGTGTGTGAAAGCCGTACTTCACCTAGCTTGTTGGGAACACAAAGTTCATTTCCAGATGCAAACTAGTCTCCATACATTTATAAGGGGATGTACTAGCTACAATTAGATTTTACAGTGAAAACTGCAGTAACTTCAAACCGGCACTAGGGAACAGACTGAGAAACCAGATTAAAAGATTCTCCTGCAAACCGTTCCATTTTTGCTAATAGAACGAACGTCTCTCCACAGGCTAATTTCTTAGAGATAAGTGTGTGTGAAAGCCGTTCTTCACCTAGCTTGTTGGGAATACAAGTTCATTTCCAGTTGCAAACTACACTCCATACTTATATATGGGTATGTACTAGATTCAAATCGATTTTACAGTGAAAACTGGAGGAATTTCAGACCGGCACTAGGAATCAGACTGAGAAACCAGAGTAAAATTTTCTACTGCAACCCGTTCCCTTTGTGCTAGATGAACGAAATTCTCTCCACATGCTCAGTTCTGATAGATAAGTGTGTGCGAAAGCCGTCCTTCATCTAGCTTGTTGGGAACACAAAGTTCCTTTCCAGTTGCAAACTAAAATCCATACATTTATATGGGAATGTACTAGCTCCAAAACGGTTTTACAGTGAAAACTGCAGGAACTTCAAACCGGCACTCGGAAACAGACTGAGAAAACAGAGTATAAGTTTCTCCTGCAATCCGTTCCATTTTTCCTAGATGAACGAACGTCCCTTCACATGCTCAGTTCTGAGAAATAAGTGTGTGTGAAAGCTCTCCTTCACCTAGCAAGTTGGGAAAACAAAGTTCCTCTCTAGTTGCAAACTAAAGTTCATAAATATATATATATGGGTAAGTACTAGATCAAACTCGGTTTTACAGTGATAACTGAAGGAAATTCAAACTGGCACAAGGAAACAGACTGAGAAACCAGAGTAAAATTTTCTCCTGCAATCCTTTCCCTTTGTGCTAGATGAAAGAACGTCTCTCCACAGGCTCAGTTCTGAGAGATTAGTTTGTGTTAAAATCGAAATTCACCTAGCTTGTTGGGAGCACAAAGTTCCGTTCCAGTTGCAAACTACACTCCATACATATATATGGGGATGTACTAGCTCCAACTCTGTTTTACAGTGATAACTGCAGGAACTTCAAACCGGCACTAGGAAACAGACTGAGTAACCTGAGTAAAAATTTATCCTGCAAACCGTTCCCTTTGTGCTAGATGAACGAAAGTCTTTCCACATCCTCAATTCTGAGAGAAAAGTGTGTGTGAAAGCCGTACTTCAACTAGCTTGTTGGGAACACAAAGTTCCTTTTCAGTTGCAAACTACACTCCATACATATGAAAGGGGATGTACTAGCTCCAACTCGATTTTACAGTGAAAATGCAGGAACATCAAAACGACACTAGGAAACAGATTGAGAAACCAGAGTAAAAGTTTCCCCTTCAAACCTTTCCATTTGTGCTAGATGAACGAACGCCTCTCCACATGCTCAGCTCTGAATGTTAAGTGTGAGTGAAAGCCGTTCATCACCTAGCTTGTTGGGAACACAAAGTTCCTTTCCAGTAGCAAACTACAATCCATACATATGTATGGGGATGTACTAGCTCCAACTCGATTTTACAGTGAAAACTGCAGGAAATTCATACCGGCACTAGGAAAAAGACTGAGAAACCAGAGTAAAAGTTTTCCCTGCAATCCGTTCCATTTGTGCTAGATGAACGAACGTCTCTCCACATGCTCAGTTCTGAGAGATAAGTGTGTTTGAAAGCCGCCCTTCACCTAGCTTGTTGGGAACACAAAGTTCCTTTCCAGTTGCAAACTAAACTCCATACATATATGTGGGGAGGTAATAGCTCCAAATCGGTTTTACAGTGAAAACTGCAGGAACTTCAAACCGGCACTAGGAAACAGACTGAGAAACCAGACTAAAATTTCTCCTGCAAACCGTTCCCTTTGTGCTAGATGAACGAACGTCTCTCTACATGCTCAGTTCTGAGAGATAAATGTGTGTTAAAGCCGTCCTTAACCTAGCTTGTTGGGAACACAAAGTTCTTTTCAGTTGCTAACTACACCCCATACATATATAAGGGGAGGTAATAGCCCAAACTCTGTTTTAGAGTCAAAACTGCAGGAAGTTCAAATCGGAACTAGGAAACAGACTGAGAAACCAGAGTAAAATTTTTCCTGCAACCCTTTCCCTTTGTGCTAGATGAACGAAAGTCTCTATACATGCTCAATTCTGAGAGATAATTGTGTGTGAATGCCGTCCTTCACCTACCTTGTTGGGAACACAAATTCATTTCCAGTTGCAAACTACACTCCATACATATATATGGGGTTATACTAGCTCCAACTCGATTTTACAGTGAAAACTGCAGGAACTTCAGACCGGCACTAGGAAACAGACTGAAAAACCAGAGTAAAAATTTCCCCTGCAACCCGTTCCCTTTGTGCTAGATGAAAGAACGTCCCTCCACAGGCTCAGATCTGAGAGATAAGTTTGTGTTAAAATCATACTTCACATAGCTTGTTGGGAACACAAAGTTCCTTTTCAGTTGCAAACTACACTCCATACATATATATGGGGATGTACTAGCTACAACTCTGTTTCACAGTGATAAATGCAGGAACTTCAAACCGGCACTAGGAAACAGACTGAGATAAAGAGTAAAAGTTTCTCCTGCAAACCGTTCCCATTTTTCTAGATGAACGAACGTATCTCCACATGCTCAGTTCTGAGAGATAAGTGTGTGTGAAAGCCATACTTCACCTAGCTTGTTGGGAACACAAAGTTCCTTCTGTTGCAAACTTCACTCCATACATATATATGGGGAGGTACTAGATCCAACTCTGTTTTACATTGAATACTGCAGGAACTTCACACCGGCACTAGGAATCAGACTGGGAAACCAGAGTAAAAGTTTCTCCTGCAACCCGATCTCTTTGTGCTAGATGAACGAAAGTCTCTCCAAATGCTCAGATCTGAGAGATAAGTGTGTGTTAAATTCGTCCTTCATCTAGCTTGTTGGGAACACAAAGTTCCTTTCCAGTTGCAAACTACAGTTCATACATATATATGGGGTTATACTAGCTCCAACTCGATTTTACAGTGAAAACTGCAGGAACATCAAAACGGCACTATTAAACAAACTGAGAAACCAGAGTAAAAGTTTCCCCTGCAACCCTTTCCATTTGTGCTAGATGAACGAACGTCTCTCCACATGCTCAGCTCTGAATGATAAGTGTGTGTGAAAGCCGTTCATCACTTCGCTTGTTGAGAACACAAAGTTCCTTTCCAGTTGCAATCTACAATCCATACATATATATGGGGTGGTACTAGCTCCAACTCGTTTCTACAGTGAAAACTGCAGGGACTTCAAACCGGCACTAGGAAACTGACTGAGATACAAGAGTAAAAGTTTCTCCTGCAACCCGTTCCCATTGTGCTAGATGAACGAACGTCTCTCCACATGCTCAGTTCTGAGAGATAAGTTTGATTGAAAGCCATTCTTCAGGTAGCTTGTTGGGTACACAAAGTTCCTTTTCAGTTGCAAACAAGACTCCATACTTATATATGGGGAGGTAATAGCTCCAAATCTGTTATAAGGTGAAAACTACACGAACTTGGTACCGGCACTTGGAAACATACTGAGAAACCAGAGTAAATTTTCTCCTGCAAACAGTTCCCTTTGTGCTAGATGAACGAACGTCTCTCTACATGCTCAGTTCTGAGAGATAAACGTGTGTTAAAGCCGTCCTTAACCTAGCTTGTTGGGAACACAATGTTCCTTTTCAGTTGCAAACTACACTCCATACATATATAAGGGGAGGTACAAGCCCAAACTCTGTTTTAGAGTGAAAACTGCAGGAACTTCAAACCGAAACTAGGAAACAGACTGAGGAACCAGAGTAAAAGTTTCTCCTGCAACCCGTTCCCTTTGTGCTAGATGAACGAAAGTCTCTATACATGCTCAATTCTGAGAGATAATTGTGGGTGAATGCCGTCATTCACCTAACTTGTTGGGAAAACGAAGTTCCTTTTCAGTGTCAAACTACACTGTATACATATAAAATAGAAGTAGTAGCTCCAAAGCGGTTTTAAAGTAAAAACTGCGGGAACTTCAAACCGGCACTAGGAAACAGTCTGAGAAACCTCAGTAAAAGTTTCTCCTGCAACACGTTCAAATTTTGCTAGATGAACGAACGTTTCTCCACATGCTCAGTTCTGAGAGATAAGTGTGTGTGAAAGCCATACTTCACCTAGCTTGTTGGGAACACAAAGTTCCTTTCAGTTGCAAACTACACTCCATAAATATATATGGGGAGGTACTATCTTCAACTCGGTTTTACAGTTAAAACAGCAGGAACTTCAAACCGGCTGTAGGAAACAGACTGAGAAACCAGAGTAAAAGTTTCTCCTGCAACCCGTTCCTTTGTGCTAGATGAACGAATGTCTCCCCACATGCTCAGTTCTGACAGATAATTTGGTGTGAAAGCCGTACTTCACCTAGCTTATTGGGAACCCAAAGTTCCTTTCTAGTTGCAAACTACACTCCATAAATATATATGGGGATGTACTAGCTCCAACTCGGTTTTAGAGTGTTAACTGCAGGAATTTCAAACCGGCACTAGGAAACAGACGGACAAACAAGAGTAATATTTTCTCCTGCAAACCGTTCCCTTTGTGCTAGATGAACGAACGTCTCTCCACATGCTCAGTTCTGAGAGATAAGTGGTGTGAAAGCCGTCCTTCACCTAGCTTGTTGGGAACACAAAGTTCATTTCCAGTTGCAAACTACACTCCATACATATATATGGGGATGTACTAGATTCAAATCGATTTTAAAGTGAAAACTGCAGGAATTTCAGACCGGCACTAGGAATCAGACTGAGAAGGCAGAATAAAACTTTCTCCTGCAAACAGTTCCCTTTGTGCTAGATGAACGAAATTCTCTCCACATGCTCAGTTCTGAGAGATAAGTGTGTGTGAAAGCCGTACTTCACCTAGCTTGTTGGGAACACAAAGTTCATTTCCAGATGCAAACTAGTCTCCATACATTTATAAGGGGATGTACTAGCTACAATTAGATTTTACAGTGAAAACTGCAGTAACTTCAAACCGGCACTAGGGAACAGACTGAGAAACCAGATTAAAAGATTCTCCTGCAAACCGTTCCATTTTTGCTAATAGAACGAACGTCTCTCCACAGGCTAATTTCTTAGAGATAAGTGTGTGTGAAAGCCGTTCTTCACCTAGCTTGTTGGGAATACAAAGTTCATTTCCAGTTGCAAACTACACTCCATACTTATATATGGGTATGTACTAGATTCAAATCGATTTTACAGTGAAAACTGGAGGAATTTCAGACCGGCACTAGGAATCAGACTGAGAAACCAGAGTAAAATTTTCTACTGCAACCCGTTCCCTTTGTGCTAGATGAACGAAATTCTCTCCACATGCTCAGTTCTGATAGATAAGTGTGTGCGAAAGCCGTCCTTCATCTAGCTTGTTGGGAACACAAAGTTCCTTTCCAGTTGCAAACTAAAATCCATACATTTATATGGGAATGTACTAGCTCCAAAACGGTTTTACAGTGAAAACTGCAGGAACTTCAAACCGGCACTCGGAAACAGACTGAGAAAACAGAGTATAAGTTTCTCCTGCAATCCGTTCCATTTTTCCTAGATGAACGAACGTCCCTTCACATGCTCAGTTCTGAGAAATAAGTGTGTGTGAAAGCTCTCCTTCACCTAGCAAGTTGGGAAAACAAAGTTCCTCTCTAGTTGCAAACTAAAGTTCATAAATATATATATATGGGTAAGTACTAGATCAAACTCGGTTTTACAGTGATAACTGAAGGAAATTCAAACTGGCACAAGGAAACAGACTGAGAAACCAGAGTAAAATTTTCTCCTGCAATCCTTTCCCTTTGTGCTAGATGAAAGAACGTCTCTCCACAGGCTCAGTTCTGAGAGATTAGTTTGTGTTAAAATCGAAATTCACCTAGCTTGTTGGGAGCACAAAGTTCCGTTCCAGTTGCAAACTACACTCCATACATATATATGGGGATGTACTAGCTCCAACTCTGTTTTACAGTGATAACTGCAGGAACTTCAAACCGGCACTAGGAAACAGACTGAGTAACCTGAGTAAAAATTTATCCTGCAAACCGTTCCCTTTGTGCTAGATGAACGAAAGTCTTTCCACATCCTCAATTCTGAGAGAAAAGTGTGTGTGAAAGCCGTACTTCAACTAGCTTGTTGGGAACACAAAGTTCCTTTTCAGTTGCAAACTACACTCCATACATATGAAAGGGGATGTACTAGCTCCAACTCGATTTTACAGTGAAAATGCAGGAACATCAAAACGACACTAGGAAACAGATTGAGAAACCAGAGTAAAAGTTTCCCCTTCAAACCTTTCCATTTGTGCTAGATGAACGAACGCCTCTCCACATGCTCAGCTCTGAATGTTAAGTGTGAGTGAAAGCCGTTCATCACCTAGCTTGTTGGGAACACAAAGTTCCTTTCCAGTAGCAAACTACAATCCATACATATGTATGGGGATGTACTAGCTCCAACTCGATTTTACAGTGAAAACTGCAGGAAATTCATACCGGCACTAGGAAAAAGACTGAGAAACCAGAGTAAAAGTTTTCCCTGCAATCCGTTCCATTTGTGCTAGATGAACGAACGTCTCTCCACATGCTCAGTTCTGAGAGATAAGTGTGTTTGAAAGCCGCCCTTCACCTAGCTTGTTGGGAACACAAAGTTCCTTTCCAGTTGCAAACTAAACTCCATACATATATGTGGGGAGGTAATAGCTCCAACTCGGTTTTACAGTGAAAACTGCAGGAACTTCAAACCGGCACTAGGAAACAGACTGAGAAACCAGACTAAAATTTCTCCTGCAAACCGTTCACTTTGTGCTAGGTGAACGAACGTCTCTCCACATGCTCAGTTCTGACAGATAAGTTTGTGTGAAAGCCGTGCTTCACCTAGATTGTTGGGAACACAAAGTTCCTTTCCAGTTGCAAACTACAATCCATACACATATATTGGGTGGTACTAGCTCCAACTCGGTTTTACAGTGAAAACTGCAGGATCTTCAAACCGGCACTAGGAAACTGACTGAGATACAAGAGTAAAAGTTTCTTTTGAAACCCGTTCCGATTGTGCCTGATGAACGAACGCCTATCCACATGATCTGTTCTGAGAGATAAGTGTGTGTGAAGGCCATTCTTCACCTAGCTTGTTGGGAACACAAAGTTCCTTTTCAGTTGCAAACTACACTCCATACATATATATGGGGAGGTACTAGCTCCAACTCGATTTTACAGTGAAAACTACACGAACTTGATACCGGCACTTGGAAACATACTGAGAAACCAGAGTAAATTTTCTCCTGCAAACCGTTCCCTTTGTGCTAGATGAACGAACGTCTCTCTACATGCTCAGTTCTGAGAGATAAATGTGTGTTAAAGCCGTCCTTAACCTAGCTTGTTGGGAACACAAAGTTCTTTTCAGTTGCTAACTACACCCCATACATATATAAGGGGAGGTAATAGCCCAAACTCTGTTTTAGGGTCAAAAGTGCAGGAAGTTCAAATCGGAACTAGGAAACAGACTGAGAATCCAGAGTAAAATTTTCCCTGCAACCCGTTCCCTTTGTGCTAGATGAACGAAAGTCACTATACATGCTCAAATCTGAGAGATAATTGTGTGTGAATGCCGTCCTTCACCTACCTTGTTGGGAACACAAAGTTCATTTCCAGTTGCAAACTACACTCCATATATATATATGGGGTTATACTAGCTCCAACTCGATTTTACAGTGAAAACTGCAGGAACTTCAGACCGGCACTAGGAAACAGACTGAAAAACCAGAGTAAAAATTTCCCCTGCAACCCGTTCCCTTTGTGCTAGATGAAAGAACGTCCCTCCACAGGCTCAGATCTGAGGGATAAGTTTGTGTTAAAATCATACTTCACATAGCTTGTTGGGAACACAAAGTTCCTTTTCAGTTGCAAACTACACTCCATACATATATATGGGGATGTACTAGCTACAACTCTGTTTTACAGTGATAAATGCAGGAACTTCAAACCGGCACTAGGAAACAGACTGAGATAAAAGAGTAAAAGTTTCTCCTGCAAACCGTTCCCAGTTTTACTAGATGAACGAACGTATCTCCACATGCTCAGTTCTGAGAGATAAGTGTGTGTGAAAGCCATACTTCACCTAGCTTGTTGGGAACACAAAGTTCCTTCTGTTGCAAACTTCACTCCATACATATATATGGGGAGGTACTAGATCCAACTCTGTTTTACTTTGAATACTGCAGGAACTTCACACCGGCACTAGGAATCAGACTGGGAAACCAGAGTAAAAGTTTCACCTGCAACCCGATCACTTTCTGCTAGATGAACGAACGTCTCTCCACATGCTCAGTTCTGACAGATAAGTTTGTGTGAAAGCCGTCCTTCACCTAGATTGTTGGGAACACAAAGTTCCTTTCCAGTTGCAAACTACAATCCATACATATATATGGGGTGGTACTAGCTCCAACACGGTTTTACAGTGAAAACTGCAGGATCTTCAAACCGGCACTAGGAAACTGACTGAGATACAAGAGTAAAAGTTTCTTTTGAAACCCGTTCCGATTGTGCCTGATGAACGAACGCCTATCCACATGATCTGTTCTGAGAGATATGTATGTGTGAAGGCCTTTCTTCACCTAGCTTGTTGGGAACACAAAGTTCCTTTTCAGTTGCAAACTACACTCCATACATATATATGGGGAAGTACTAGCTCCAACTCGGTTTTACAGTGAAAACTACACGAACTTGATACCGGCACTTGGAAACATACTGAGAAACCAGAGTAAATTTTCTCCTGCAAACCGTTCCCTTTGTGCTAGATGAACGAACGTCTCTCTACATGCTCAGTTCTGAGAGATAAATGTGTGTTAAAGCCGTCCTTAACCTAGCTTGTTGGGAACACAAAGTTCTTTTCAGTTGCTAACTACACCCCATACATATATAAGGGGAGGTAATAGCCCAAACTCTGTTTTAGAGTCAAAACTGCAGGAAGTTCAAATCGGAACTAGGAAACAGACTGAGAAACCAGAGTAAAATTTTTCCTGCAACCCTTTCCCTTTGTGCTAGATGAACGAAAGTCTCTATACATGCTCAATTCTGAGAGATAATTGTGTGTGAATGCCGTCCTTCACCTACCTTGTTGGGAACACAAATTCATTTCCAGTTGCAAACTACACTCCATACATATATATGGGGTTATACTAGCTCCAACTCGATTTTACAGTGAAAACTGCAGGAACTTCAGACCGGCACTAGGAAACAGACTGAAAAACCAGAGTAAAAATTTCCCCTGCAACCCGTTCCCTTTGTGCTAGATGAAAGAACGTCCCTCCACAGGCTCAGATCTGAGAGATAAGTTTGTGTTAAAATCATACTTCACATAGCTTGTTGGGAACACAAAGTTCCTTTTCAGTTGCAAACTACACTCCATACATATATATGGGGATGTACTAGCTACAACTCTGTTTCACAGTGATAAATGCAGGAACTTCAAACCGGCACTAGGAAACAGACTGAGATAAAAGAGTAAAAGTTTCTCCTGCAAACCGTTCCCATTTTTCTAGATGAACGAACGTATCTCCACATGCTCAGTTCTGAGAGATAAGTGTGTGTGAAAGCCATACTTCACCTAGCTTGTTGGGAACACAAAGTTCCTTCTGTTGCAAACTTCACTCCATACATATATATGGGGAGGTACTAGATCCAACTCTGTTTTACATTGAATACTGCAGGAACTTCACACCGGCACTAGGAATCAGACTGGGAAACCAGAGTAAAAGTTTCTCCTGCAACCCGATCTCTTTGTGCTAGATGAACGAAAGTCTCTCCAAATGCTCAGATCTGAGAGATAAGTGTGTGTTAAATTCGTCCTTCATCTAGCTTGTTGGGAACACAAAGTTCCTTTCCAGTTGCAAACTACAGTTCATACATATATATGGGGTTATACTAGCTCCAACTCGATTTTACAGTGAAAACTGCAGGAACATCAAAACGGCACTATTAAACAAACTGAGAAACCAGAGTAAAAGTTTCCCCTGCAACCCTTTCCATTTGTGCTAGATGAACGAACGTCTCTCCACATGCTCAGCTCTGAATGATAAGTGTGTGTGAAAGCCGTTCATCACTTCGCTTGTTGAGAACACAAAGTTCCTTTCCAGTTGCAATCTACAATCCATACATATATATGGGGTGGTACTAGCTCCAACTCGTTTCTACAGTGAAAACTGCAGGGACTTCAAACCGGCACTAGGAAACTGACTGAGATACAAGAGTAAAAGTTTCTCCTGCAACCCGTTCCCATTGTGCTAGATGAACGAACGTCTCTCCACATGCTCAGTTCTGAGAGATAAGTTTGATTGAAAGCCATTCTTCAGGTAGCTTGTTGGGTACACAAAGTTCCTTTTCAGTTGCAAACAAGACTCCATACTTATATATGGGGAGGTAATAGCTCCAAATCTGTTATAAGGTGAAAACTACACGAACTTGGTACCGGCACTTGGAAACATACTGAGAAACCAGAGTAAATTTTCTCCTGCAAACAGTTCCCTTTGTGCTAGATGAACGAACGTCTCTCTACATGCTCAGTTCTGAGAGATAAACGTGTGTTAAAGCCGTCCTTAACCTAGCTTGTTGGGAACACAATGTTCCTTTTCAGTTGCAAACTACACTCCATACATATATAAGGGGAGGTACAAGCCCAAACTCTGTTTTAGAGTGAAAACTGCAGGAACTTCAAACCGAAACTAGGAAACAGACTGAGGAACCAGAGTAAAAGTTTCTCCTGCAACCCGTTCCCTTTGTGCTAGATGAACGAAAGTCTCTATACATGCTCAATTCTGAGAGATAATTGTGGGTGAATGCCGTCATTCACCTAGCTTGTTGGGAAAACGAAGTTCCTTTTCAGTGTCAAACTACACTGTATACATATAAAATAGAAGTAGTAGCTCCAAAGCGGTTTTAAAGTAAAAACTGCGGGAACTTCAAACCGGCACTAGGAAACAGTCTGAGAAACCACAGTAAAAGTTTCTCCTGCAACACGTTCAAATTTTGCTAGATGAACGAACGTTTCTCCACATGCTCAGTTCTGAGAGATAAGTGTGTGTGAAAGCCATACTTCACCTAGCTTGTTGGGAACACAAAGTTCCTTTCAGTTGCAAACTACACTCCATAAATATATATGGGGAGGTACTATCTTCAACTCGGTTTTACAGTTAAAACAGCAGGAACTTCAAACCGGCTGTAGGAAACAGACTGAGAAACCAGAGTAAAAGTTTCTCCTGCAACCCGTTACTTTGTGCTAGATGAACGAATGTCTCCCCACATGCTCAGTTCTGACAGATAATTTGGTGTGAAAGCCGTACTTCACCTAGCTTATTGGGAACCCAAAGTTCCTTTCTAGTTGCAAACTACACTCCATAAATATATATGGGGATGTACTAGCTCCAACTCGGTTTTAGAGTGTTAACTGCAGGAATTTCAAACTGGCACTTGGAAACAGACTGACAAACCAGAGTAATATTTTCTCCTGCAAACCGTTCCCTTTGTGCTAGATGAACGAACGTCTCTCCACATGCTCAGTTCTGAGAGATAAGTGGTGTGAAAGCCGTCCTTCACCTAGCTTGTTGGGAACACAAAGTTCATTTCCAGTTGCAAACTACACTCCATACATATATATGGGGATGTACTAGATTCAAATCGATTTTAAAGTGAAAACAGCAGGAATTTCCGACCGGCACTAGGAATCAGACTGAGAAGCCAGAATAAAACTTTCTCCTGCAAACAGTTCCCTTTGTGCTAGATGAACGAAATTCTCTCCACATGCTCAGTTCTGAGAGATAAGTGTGTGTGAAAGCCGTACTTCACCTAGCTTGTTGGGAACACAAAGTTCATTTTCAGATGCAAACTAGTCTCCATATATTTATAAGGGGATGTACTAGCTACAATTAGATTTTACAGTGAAAACTGCAGTAACTTCAAACCGGCACTAGGGAACATACTGAGAAACCAGAGTAAAAGATTCTCCTGCAAACCGTTCCATTTTTGCTAATAGAACGAACGTCTCTCCACAGGCTAATTTCTTAGAGATAACTGTGTGTGAAAGCCGTTCTTCACCTAGCTTGTTGGGAATACAAAGTTCATTTCCAGTTGGAAACTACACTCCATACTTATATATGGGGATGTACTAGATTCAACTCGATTTTACAGTGAAAACTGCAGGAATTTCAGACCGGCACTAGGAAAAAGACTGAGAAACCAGAGTAAAATTTTCTATTGCAACCCGTTCCCTTTGTGCTAGATGAACGAAATTCTCTCCACATGCTCAGGTCTGATAGAAAAGTGTGTGTGAATGCCGTCCTTCACCTAGCTTGTTGGGAACACAAAGTTCCTTTCCAGTTGCAAACTAAACTCCATACATATATATGGGAATGTACTAGCTCCAAAACGGTTTTACAGTGAAAACTGCAGGAACTTCAAACCGACACTAGGAAACAGACTGAGAAACCAGACTAAAATTTCTCCTGCAAACCGTTCACTTTGTGCTAGGTTAACGAAAGTCTCTCCACATGCTCAGTTCTGACAGATAAGTTTGTGTGAAAGCCGTCCTTCACCTAGATTGTTGGGAACACAAAGTTCCTTTCCAGTTGCAAACTACAATCCATACACCTATATTGGGTGGTACTAGCTCCAACTCGGTTTTACAGTGAAAACTGCAGGATCTTCAAACCGGCACTAGGAAACTGACTGAGATACAAGAGTAAAAGTTTCTTTTGAAACCCGTTCCGATTGTGCCTGATGAACGAACGCCTATCCACATGATCTGTTCTGAGAGATAAGTGTGTGTGAAGGCCATTCTTCACCTAGCTTGTTGGGAACACAAAGTTCCTTTTCAGTTGCAAACTACACTCCATACATATATATGGGGAAGTACTAGCTCCAACTCGGTTTTACAGTGAAAACTACACGAACTTGATACCGGCACTTGGAAACATACTGAGAAACCAGAGTAAATTTTCTCCTGCAAACCGTTCCCTTTGTGCTAGATGAACGAACGTCTCTCTACATGCTCAGTTCTGAGAGATAAATGTGTGTTAAAGCCGTCCTTAACCTAGCTTGTTGGGAACACAAAGTTCTTTTCAGTTGCTAACTACACCCCATACATATATAAGGGGAGGTAATAGCCCAAACTCTGTTTTAGAGTCAAAACTGCAGGAAGTTCAAACCGGAACTAGGAAACAGACTGAGAATCCAGAGTAAAATTTTCCCTTCAAATCGTTCCCTTTGTGCTAGATGAACGAAAGTCACTATACATGCTCAATTCTGAGAGATAATTGTGTGTGAATGCCGTCCTTCACCTACCTTGTTGGGAACACAAAGTTCATTTCCAGTTGCAAACTACACTCCATACATATATATGGGGTTATACTAGCTCCAACTCGATTTTACAGTGAAAACTGCAGGAACTTCAGACCGGCACTAGGAAACAGACTGAAAAACCAGAGTAAAAATTTCCCCTGCAACCCGTTCCCTTTGTGCTAGATGAAAGAACGTCCCTCCACAGGCTCAGATCTGAGAGATAAGTTTGTGTTAAAATCATACTTCACATAGCTTGTTGGGAACACAAAGTTCCTTTTCAGTTGCAAACTACACTCCATACATATATATGGGGATGTACTAGCTACAACTCTGTTTTACAGTGATAAATGCAGGAACTTCAAACCGGCACTAGGAAACAGACTGAGATAAAAGAGTAAAAGTTTCTCCTGCAAACCGTTCCCATTTTTCTAGATGAACGAACGTATCTCCACATGCTCAGTTCTGAGAGATAAGTGTGTGTGAAAGCCATACTTCACCTAGCTTGTTGTGAACACAAAGTTCCTTCTGTTGCAAACTTCACTCCATACATATATATGGGGAGGTACTAGATCCAACTCTGTTTTACTTTGAATACTGCAGGAACTTCACACCGGCACTAGGAATCAGACTGGGAAACCAGAGTAAAAGTTTCTCCTGCAACCCGATCACTTTCTGCTAGATGAACGAACGTCTCTCCACATGCTCAGTTCTGACAGATAAGTTTGTGTGAAAGCCGTCCTTCACCTAGATTGTTGGGAACACAAAGTTCCTTTCCAGTTGCAAACTACAATCCATACATATATATGGGGTGGTACTAGCTCCAACACGGTTTTACAGTGAAAACTGCAGGAACTTCAAACCGGCACTAGGAAACAGACTGAGATAAAAGAGTAAAAGTTTCTCCTGCAAAACGTTCCCATTTTTCTAGATGAACGAACGTATCTCCACATGCTCAGTTCTGAGAGATAAGTGTGTGTGAAAGCCATACTTCACCTAGCTTGTTGGGAACACAAAGTTCCTTCTGTTGCAAACTTCACTCCATACATATATATGGGGAGGTACTAGATCCAACTCTGTTTTACTTTGAATACTGCAGGAACTTCACACCGGCACTAGGAATCAGACTGGGAAACCAGAGTAAAAGTTTCTCCTGCAACCCGATCACTTTCTGCTAGATGAACGAACGTCTCTCCACATGCTCAGTTCTGACAGATAAGTTTGTGTGAAAGCCGTCCTTCACCTAGATTGTTGGGAACACAAAGTTCCTTTCCAGTTGCAAACTACAATCCATACATATATATGGGGTGGTACTAGCTCCAACACGGTTTTACAGTGAAAACTGCAGGATCTTCAAACAGGCACTAGGAAACTGACTGAGATACAAGAGTAAAAGTTTCTTTTGAAACCCGTTCCGATTGTGCCTGATGAACGAACGCCTATCCACATGTTCTGTTCTGAGAGATAAGTGTGTGTGAAGGCCATTCTTCACCTAGCTTGTTGGGAACACAAAGTTCCTTTTCAGTTGCAAACTACACTCCATACATATATATGGGGAAGTACTAGCTCCAACTCGGTTTTACAGTGAAAACTACACGAACTTGATACCGGCACTTGGAAACATACTGAGAAACCAGAGTAAATTTTCTCCTGCAAACCGTTCCCTTTGTGCTAGATGAACGAACGTCTCTCTACATGCTCAGTTCTGAGAGATAAATGTGTGTTAAAGCCGTCCTTAACCTAGCTTGTTGGGAACACAAAGTTCTTTTCAGTTGCTAACTACACCCCATACATATATAAGGGGAGGTAATAGCCCAAACTCTGTTTTAGAGTCAAAACTGCAGGAAGTTCAAACCGGAACTAGGAAACAGACTGAGAATCCAGAGTAAAATTTTCCCTTCAAATCGTTCCCTTTGTGCTAGATGAACGAAAGTCACTATACATGCTCAATTCTGAGAGATAATTGTGTGTGAATGCCGTCCTTCAACTACCTTGTTGGGAACACAAAGTTCATTTCCAGTTGCAAACTACACTCCATACATATATATGGGGTTATACTAGCTCCAACTCGATTTTACAGTGAAAACTGCAGGAACTTCAGACCGGCACTAGGAAACAGACTGAAAAACCAGAGTAAAAATTTCCCCTGAAACCCGTTCCCTTTGTGCTAGATGAAAGAACGTCCCTCCACAGGCTCAGATCTGAGAGATAAGTTTGTGTTAAAATCATACTTCACATAGCTTGTTGGGAACACAAAGTTCCTTTTCAGTTGCAAACTACACTCCATACATATATATGGGGATGTACTAGCTACAACTCTGTTTTACAGTGATAAATGCAGGAACTTCAAACCGGCACTAGGAAACACACTGAGATAAAAGAGTAAAAGTTTCTCCTGCAAACCGTTCCCATTTTTCTAGATGAACGAACGTATCTCCACATGCTCAGTTCTGAGAGATAAGTGTGTGTGAAAGCCATACTTCACCTAGCTTGTTGGGAACACAAAGTTCCTTCTGTTGCAAACTTCACTCCATACATATATATGGGGAGGTACTAGATCCAACTCTGTTTTACTTTGAATACTGCAGGAACTTCACACCGGCACTAGGAATCAGACTGGGAAACCAGAGTAAAAGTTTCTCCTGCAACCCGATCACTTTCTGCTAGATGAACGAACGTCTCTCCACATGCTCAGTTCTGACAGATAAGTTTGTGTGAAAGCCGTCCTTCACCTAGATTGTTGGGAACACAAAGTTCCTTTCCAGTTGCAAACTACAATCCATACATATATATGGGGTGGTACTAGCTCCAACACGGTTTTACAGTGAAAACTGCAGGAACTTCAAATCGGCACTAGGAAACAGACTGAGAAACCAGACTAAAATTTCTCCTGCAAACCGTTCACTTTGTGCTAGGTGAACGAACGTCTCTCCACATGCTCATTTCTGACAGATAAGTTTGTGTGAAAGCCGTCCTTCACCTAGATTGTTGGGAACACAAAGTTCCTTTCCAGTTGCAAACTACAATCCATACACATATATTGGGTGGTACTAGCTCCAACTCGGTTTTACAGTGAAAACTGCAGGATCTTCAAACCGGCACTAGGAAACTGACTGAGATACAAGAGTAAAAGTTTCTTTTGAAACCCGTTCCGATTGTGCCTGATGAACGAACGCCTATCCACATGATCTGTTCTGAGAGATAAGTGTGTGTGAAGGCCATTCTTCACCTAGCTTGTTGGGAACACAAAGTTCCTTTTCAGTTGCAAACTACACTCCATACATATATATGGGGAAGTACTAGCTCCAACTCGGTTTTACAGTGAAAACTACACGAACTTGATACCGGCACTTGGAAACATACTGAGAAACCAGAGTAAATTTTCTCCTGCAAACCGTTCCCTTTGTGCTAGATGAACGAACGTCTCTCTACATGCTCATTTCTGAGAGATAAATGTGTGTTAAAGCCGTCCTTAACCTAGCTTGTTGGGAACACAAAGTTCTTTTCAGTTGCTAACTACACCCCATACATATATAAGGGGAGGTAATAGCCCAAACTCTGTTTTAGAGTCAAAACTGCAGGAAGTTCAAACCGGAACTAGGAAACAGACTGAGAATCCAGAGTAAAATTTTCCCTTCAAATCGTTCCCTTTGTGCTAGATGAACGAAAGTCACTATACATGCTCAATTCTGAGAGATAATTGTGTGTGAATGCCGTCCTTCACCTACCTTGTTGGGAACACAAAGTTCATTTCCAGTTGCAAACTACACTCCATACATATATATGGGGTTATACTAGCTCCAACTCGATTTTACAGTGAAAACTGCAGGAACTTCAGACCGGCACTAGGAAACAGACTGAAAAACCAGAGTAAAAATTTCCCCTGCAACCCGTTCCCTTTGTGCTAGATGAAAGAACGTCCCTCCACAGGCTCAGATCTGAGAGATAAGTTTGTGTTAAAATCATACTTCACATAGCTTGTTGGGAACACAAAGTTCCTTTTCAGTTGCAAACTACACTCCATACATATATATGGGGATGTACTAGCTACAACTCTGTTTTACAGTGATAAATGCAGGAACTTCAAACCGGCACTAGGAAACAGACTGAGATAAAAGAGTAAAAGTTTCTCCTGCAAACCGTTCCCATTTTTCTAGATGAACGAACGTATCTCCACATGCTCAGTTCTGAGAGATAAGTGTGTGTGAAAGCCATACTTCACCTAGCTTGTTGGGAACACAAAGTTCCTTCTGTTGCAAACTTCACTCCATACATATATATGGGGAGGTACTAGATCCAACTCTGTTTTACTTTGAATACTGCAGGAACTTCACACCGGCACTAGGAATCAGACTGGGAAACCAGAGTAAAAGTTTCTCCTGCAACCCGATCACTTTCTGCTAGATGAACGAACGTCTCTCCACATGCTCAGTTCTGACAGATAAGTTTGTGTGAAAGCCGTCCTTCACCTAGATTGTTGGGAACACAAAGTTCCTTTCCAGTTGCAAACTACAATCCATACATATATATGGGGTGGTACTAGCTCCAACACGGTTTTACAGTGAAAACTGCAGGATCTTCAAACAGGCACTAGGAAACTGACTGAGATACAAGAGTAAAAGTTTCTTTTGAAACCCGTTCCGATTGTGCCTGATGAACGAACGCCTATCCACATGATCTGTTCTGAGAGATAAGTGTGTGTGAAGGCCATTCTTCACCTAGCTTGTTGGGAACACAAAGTTCCTTTTCAGTTGCAAACTACACTCCATACATATATATGGGGAAGTACTAGCTCCAACTCGGTTTTACAGTGAAAACTACACGAACTTGATACCTTCACTTGGAAACATACTGAGAAACCAGAGTAAATTTTCTCCTGCAAACCGTTCCCTTTGTGCTAGATGAACGAACGTCTCTCTACATGCTCAGTTCTGAGAGATAAATGTGTGTTAAAGCCGTCCTTAACCTAGCTTGTTGGGAACACAAAGTTCTTTTCAGTTGCTAACTACACCCCATACATATATAAGGGGAGGTAATAGCCCAAACTCTGTTTTAGAGTCAAAACTGCAGGAAGTTCAAACCGGAACTAGGAAACAGACTGAGAAACCAGAGTAAAATTTTTCCTGCAACCCGTTCCCTTTGTGCTAGATGAACGAAAGTCTCTATACATGCTCAATTCTGAGAGATAATTGTGTGTGAATGCCGTCCTTCACCTACCTTGTTGGGAACACAAAGTTCATTTCCAGTTGCAAACTACACTCCATACATATATATGGGGTTATACTAGCTCCAACACGATTTTACAGTGAAAACTGCAGGAACTTCAGACCGGCAGTAGGAAACAGACTGAAAAACCAGAGTAAAAATTTCCCCTGCAACCCGTTCCCTTTGTGCTAGATGAAAGAACGTCCCTCCACAGGCTCAGATCTGAGAGATAAGTTTGTGTTAAAATCATACTTCACATAGCTTGTTGGGAACACAAAGTTCCTTTTCAGTTGCAAACTACACTCCATACATATATATGGGGATGTACTAGCTACAACTCTGTTTCACAGTGATAAATGCAGGAACTTCAAACCGGCACTAGGAAACAGACTGAGATAAAAGAGTAAAAGTTTCTCCTGCAAACCGTTCCCATTTTTCTAGATGAACGAACGTATCTCCACATGCTCAGTTCTGAGAGATAAGTGTGTGGGAAAGCCATACTTCACCTAGCTTGTTGGGAACACAAAGTTCCTTCTGTTGCAAACTTCACTCCATACATATATATGGGGAGGTACTAGATCCAACTCTGTTTTACATTGAATACTGCAGGAACTTCACACCGGCACTAGGAATCAGACTGGGAAACCAGAGTAAAAGTTTCTCCTGCAACCCGATCACTTTGTGCTAGATGAACGAAAGTCTCTCCAAATGCTCAGATCTGAGAGATAAGTGTGTGTTAAATTCGTCCTTCATCTAGCTTGTTGGGAACACAAAGTTCCTTTCCAGTTGAAAACTACAGTTCATACATATATATGGGGTTATACTAGCTCCAACTCGATTTTACAGTGAAAACTGCAGGAACATCAAAACGGCACTATTAAACAAACTGAGAAACCAGAGTAAAAGTTTCCCCTGCAACCCGTTCCATTTGTGCTAGATGAACGAACGTCTCTCCACATGCTCAGCTCTGAATGATAAGTGTGTGTGAAAGCCGTTCATCACTTCGCTTGTTGAGAACACAAAGTTCCTTTCCAGTTGCAATCTACAATCCATACATATATATGGGGTGGTACTAGCTCCAACTCGTTTCTACAGTGAAAACTGCAGGGACTTCAAACCGGCACTAGGAAACTGACTGAGATACAAGAGTAAAAGTTTCTCCTGCAACCCGTTCCCATTGTGCTAGATGAACGAACGTCTCTCCACATGCTCAGTTCTGAGAGATAAGTTTGATTGAAAGCCATTCTTCAGGTAGCTTGTTGGGTACACAAAGTTCCTTTTCAGTTGCAAACAAGACTCCATACTTATATATGGGGAGGTAATAGCTCCAAATCTGTTATAAGGTGAAAACTACACGAACTTGGTACCGGCACTTGGAAACATACTGAGAAACCAGAGTAAATTTTCTCCTGCAAACAGTTCCCTTTGTGCTAGATGAACGAACGTCTCTCTACATGCTCAGTTCTGAGAGATAAACGTGTGTTAAAGCCGTCCTTAACATAGCTTGTTGGGAACACAATGTTCCTTTTCAGTTGCAAACTACACTCCATACATATATAAGGGGAGGTACAAGCCCAAACTCTGTTTTAGAGTGAAAACTGCAGGAACTTCAAACCGAAACTAGGAAACAGACTGAGAAACCAGAGTAAAATTTTCCCTGCAACCCGTTCCCTTTGTGCTAGATGAACGAAATTCTCTCCACATGCTCAGTTCTGAGAGATAAGTGTGTGGGAAAGCCGTCCTTCACCTACCTTGTTGGGAACACAAAGTTCATTTCCAGTTGCAAACTACACTCCATACATATATATGGGGTTATACTAGCTCCAACTCGATTTTACAGTGAAAACTGCAGGAAATTCAGACCGGCACTAGGAATCAGACTGAGGAACCAGAGTAAAAGTTTCTCCTGCAACCCGTTCCCTTTGTGCTAGATGAACGAAAGTCTCTATACATGCTCAATTCTGAGAAATAATTGTGGGTGAATGCCGTCATTCACCTAGCTTGTTGGGAAAACGAATTTCCTTTTCAGTGTCAAACTACACTGTATACATATAAAATAGAAGTAGTAGCTCCAAAGCGGTTTTAAAGTAAAAACTGCAGGAACTTCAAACCGGCACTAGGAAACAGTCTGAGAAACCACAGTAAAAATTTCTCCTGCAACACGTTCAAATTTTGCTAGATGAGCGAACGTTTCTCCACATGCTCAGTTCTGAGAGATAAGTGTGTGTGAAAGCCATACTTCACCTAGCTTGTTGGGAACACAAAGTTCGTTTCAGTTGCAAACTACACTCCATAAATATATATGGGGAGGTACTATCTTCAACTCGGTTTTACAGTTAAAACAGCAGGAACTTCAAACCGGCTGTAGGAAACAGACTGAGAAACCAGAGTAAAAGTTTCTCCTGCAACCCGTTCCTTTGTGCTAGATGAACGAATGTCTCCCCACATGCTCAGTTCTGACAGATAATTTGGTGTGAAAGCCGTACTTCACCTAGCTTATTGGGAACCCAAAGTTCCTTTCTAGTTGCAAACTACACTCCATAAATATATATGGGGATGTACTAGCTCCAACTCGGTTTTAGAGTGTTAACTGCAGGAATTTCAAACCGGCACTAGGAAACAGACTGACAAACCAGAGTAATATTTTCTCCTGCAAACCGTTCCCTTTGTGCTAGATGAACGAACATCTCTCCACATGCTCAGTTCTGAGAGATAAGTGGTGTGAAAGCCGTCCTTCACCTAGCTTGTTGGGAACACAAAGTTCATTTCCAGTTGCAAACTACACTCCATACATATATATGGGGATGTACTAGATTCAAATCGATTTTACAGTGAATACTGCAGGAATTTCAGACCGGCACTAGGAATCAGACTGAGAAGCCAGAATAAAACTTTCTCCTGCAAACAGTTCCCTTTGTGCTAGATGAACGAAATTCTCTCCATATGCTCAGGTCTGAGAGATAAGTGTGTGTGAAAGCCGTACTTCACCTAGCTTGTTGGGAACACAAAGTTCATTTTCAGATGCAAACTAGTCTCCATACATTTATAAGGGGATGTACTAGCTACAATTAGATTTTACAGTGAAAACTGCAGTAACTTCAAACCGGCACTAGGGAACATACTGAGAAACCAGAGTAAAATATTCTCCTGCAAACCGTTCCATTTTTGCTAATAGAACGAACGTCTCTCCACAGGCTAATTTCTTAGAGATAAGTGTGTGTGAAAGCCGTTCTTCACCTAGCTTGTTGGGAATACAAAGTTCATTTCCAGTTGGAAACTACACTCCATACTTATATATGGGGATGTACTAGATTCAACTCGATTTTACAGTGAAAACTGCAGGAATTTCAGACCGGCACTAAGAATCAGACTGAGAAACCAGAGTAAAATTTTCTATTGCAACCCGTTCCCTTTGTGCTAGATGAACGAAATTCTCTCCACATGCTCAGGTCTGATAGATAAGTGTGTGTGAATGCCGTCCTTCACCTAGCTTGTTGGGAACACAAAGTTCCTTTCCAGTTGCAAACTAAACTCCATACATATATATGGGAATGTACTAGCTCCAAAACGGTTTTACAGTGAAAACTGCAAGAACTTCAAACCGGCACTCGGAAACAGACTGAGAAAACAGAGTATAAGTTTCTCCTGCAATCCGTTCCATTTTTCCTAGATGTACGAAAGTCTCTTCACATGCTCAGTTCTGAGAAATAAGTTTGTGTGAAAGCTCTCCTTCACCTAGCTAGTTGGGAAAAAAAAGTTCCACTCTAGTTGCAAACTAAACTTCATAAATATAAATATATGTGTAATACTAGATCAAACTCGGTTTTACAGTGATAACTGAAGGAAATTCAAACTGTCACAAGCAAACAGACTGAGAAACAAGAGTAAAATTTTCTCCTGCAAACCGTTCCCTTTGTGCTAAATGAATGAACGTCTCTCCAAATGCTCAGTTCTGAGAGATAAGTATATGTGAATGTCGTACTTCACATAACTTATTGGGAACACAAAGTTCCTTTCCAGTTGCAAACTACACTCCATACATATATATGGGGTGGTAATATCTCCAACTCGGTTTTACAGTGATAACTGCAGGGACTTCAAACCGGCACTAGGAAACAGACTGAGAAACCAGAGTAAAATTTTCTCCTGCAAACCGTTCCCTTTCTGCTAAATGAACGAAAGTCTCTCCACATGCTCAGTTCTGAGAGATAAGTTTGTGTGAATGCCGTACTTCACCTAGCTTGTTGGGAACACAAAGTTCCTTTCCAGTTGGAAACTACCCTCCTTACATATATATATGGGGTACTAGTTCGTAGTCGATTTTACAGTGAAAACTGCAGGAACTTCTAACCGGAACTAGGAAACAGACTGAAAAACCAGAGTAAAAATTTCTCCTGCAAACCGTTCCCTTTGTGCTAGATGAAAGAACGTCCCTCCACAGGCTAAGATCTGAGAGATAAGTTTGTGTTAAAATCATACTTCACATAGCTTGTTGGGAACACAAAGTTCCTTTTCAGTTGCAAACTACACTCCATACAAATATATGGGGATGTACTAGCTACAATTCTGTTTTACAATGATAAATGCAGGAACTTCAAACCGGCACTAGGAAACAGACTGAGATAAAAGAGTAAAAGATTCTCCTGCAAACCGTTTCCATTTTTCTAGATGAACGAACGTATCTCCACATGCTCAGTTCTGAGAGATAAGTGTGTGTGAAAGCCATACTTCACCTAGCTTGTTGGGAACACAAAGTTCCTTCTGTTGCAAACTTCCCTCCATACATATATATGGGGAGGTACTAGATCCAACTCTGTTTTAAATTGAACACTGCAGGAACTTCACAACGGCACTAGGAATCAGAATGGGAAACCAGAGTAAAAGTTTCTCCTGCAACACGTTCAAATTGTGCTAGATGAACGAACGTGTCTCCACATGCTCAGTTCTGAGAGATAAGTGTTTGTGAAAGCCATAATTCAACTAGCTTGTTGGGAAAACACAGTCCCTTTCCAGTTGCAAACTACACTCCATAAATATATATGGGGAGGTACTATCTCCAACTCGATTTTACAGTTAAAACTGCAGGAACTTCAAACCGGCAGTAGGAAACAGACTGAGAAACCAGAGTAAAAGTTTCTCCTGCAACCCGTTCCCTTTGTGCTAGATGAACGAACGTCTCTCCACATGCTCAGTTCTGAGAGATAAGTGTGTGTGAAAGCCGTTCTTCACCTAGCTTGTTGGGAATACCAAGTTCCTTTCCAGTTTCAAACTACAATCCATACATATATATGGGGTTGTACTAGCTCCAACTCGGTTTTACAGTGAAAAATGCAGGAACTTCAAACCGGTACTAAGAAACAGACTGAGAAACCAGAGTAATAGTTTATCCTGCAAACAGTTCCTTATGTGCTAGATGAACGAAAGTCTGTCCACTTGCTCTGTTCTGAGATAAAACTGTGAGTGAAAGCCGTCCTTCACCTACGTTGTTGGGAACACAAAGTTCCTTTCCAGTTGCAAACTACACTCCATACATATATATGGGTATGTACTAGCTCCAACTCGGTTTTACAATGAATACTGCAGGAATTTCATAATTTCACTTGGAAAAAAATGAGAAAACATAGTAAAAGTTTCTCCTGCATCCCTTTCATTTTGTGCTTGATGACCAAAGTCTCTCCACAGGATAAGTTCCGAGAGATAAGTTTGTGTTAAAATCGTACTTCACCTATCTTGTTGGGAACACAAAGTTCCTTTTCAGTTGCAAACTACACTCCATACATATATATGGGGATGAACTAGCTCCAAATCTATTTTACAGTGATAAATGCAGGAATTTCAAACAGGCACTAGGAAACAGACTGAGAAACCAGAGTAAAATTTCTCCTGCAAACCGTTCCATTTGTGCTAGATGAACGTACGTCTCTCCACATGCTCAGATCTGAGAGATAAGTGTGTGTGAAAGCCGTCATTCAACTAGCTTGTTGGGAACACAAAGTTCCTTTCCAGTTGCAAACTACACTCAATAAATATATATGCGGAGGTATTAGCTCCAACTCGGTTTTACATTGAAAACTGCAGGAACTTCAAACCGGCACTAGGAAACAGACTGAGAAACCAGAGTAAAAGTTTCCCCTGCAACCCGATCAGTTTGTGCTAGATGAACGAAAGTCTCTCCACATGCTCAGATCTGAGAGATAAGTGTGTGTTAAATTCGTCCTTCATCTAGCTTGTTGGGAACACAAAGTTCCTTTCCAGTTGCAAACTACACTTCATACATATATATGGGGATGTATTAGCTCCAACTCGGTTTTACAGTGAAAATGCAGGAACTTCAATCCGGCACTAGGAAACTGACTGAGATACAAGAGTAAAAGTTTCTCCTGCAACCCGTTCCCATTGTGCTAGATGAACGAACGTCTCTCCACATGCTCAGTTCTGAGAGATAAGTGTGATTGAAAGCCAATCTTCACCTAGCTTTTTTGGTACACAAAGTTCCTTTTCAGTTGCAAACTACACTCCATAGATATATATGGGGAGGTACTAGCTCCAACTCGTTTAAAAGGTGAAAACTACACGAACTTAATACCGGTACTTGGAAACATACTGAGAAACCAGAGTAAATTTTCTCCTACAAACCTTTCCCTTGGTGCTAGGTGAACGAACGTCTATCTACATGCTCAGTTCTGAGAGATAAATGTGTGTTAAAGCCGTCCTTAACCTAGCTTGTTGGGAACACAATGTTCCTTTTCAGTTGCAAACTACACTCCATACATATATAAGGGGAGGTACTAGCCCAAACTCTGTTTTAGAGTGAAAACTGCTGGAACTTCAAACGGGAACTAGGAAACAGACAGAGAAACCAGAGTAAAATTTTCCCTGCAACCCGTTCCTTTTGTGCTAGATAAACGAACGTCTCTCCACATGCTCAGTTCTGAGAGATAAATGTGTGTGAAAGCCGTCCTTCACCTACCTTGTTGGGAACACAAAGTTCATTTCCAGTTGCAAACAACACTCCATACATATATATGGGGATATGCTAGATCCAACTCGATTTTACAGTGAAAACTGCAGGAACTTCAGACCGGCACTAAGAATCAGACTGAGAAACAAGAGTAAAAGTTTCTCCTGCAACCCGTTCCCTTTTTTGCTAGATGAACGAAAGTCTCTATACATGTTCTATTCTGAATGATAATTGTGTGTGAATGCCGCCCTTCAACTAGCTTGTTGGGAAAACGAAGATACTTTCCAATGTCAAACTACACTCCATACATATATAATGGAATTACTAGCTCCAAGTCGGTTTTAATGTTAAAAGTGCAAGAACTTCATACCGGCACTAGGAAACTGTCTGAGAAACCAGAGTAAAAGTTTAACCTGCAACACGTTCAAATTGTGCTAGATGAATGAACGTGTCTCCACATGCTCAGTTCTGAGAGATAAGTGTGTGTGAAAGCCATAATTCAACTATCTTGTTGGGAACACAAAGTTCCTTTCCAGTTGCAAACTACACTCCATAAATATATATGGGAGGTACTATCTCCAACTCGATTTTACAGTTAAAACTGCAGGAACTTCAAACCGGCAGTAGGAAACAGACATAGAAACCAGAGTAAAAGTTTCCCTGCAACCTGTTCCCTTGTGCTAGATGAACGAACGTCTCTCCACATGCTCAGTTCTGAGAGATAAGTTTGTGTTAAATTCGTCCTTCATCTAGCTTGTTGGGAACACAAAGTTCCTTTCTAGTTGCAAACTACAGTTCATACATATTTATGGGGATGTATTAGCTCCAACTCGGTTTTACAGTGAAATCTGCAGAAAATTCAAACCGGCACTAGGAAACAGACTGAGAAAACAGAGTAAAGTTTCTCCTGCAACACGTTCCCTTTTTGCTAGATGAACGAACGTCTCTCCACAGGGTCAGTTCTGAGAGATAAGTGTGAGTGAAAGCCGTCCTTCACCTAGCTTGTTGGGAACACAAAGTTCCTTTCCAGTTGCAATCTACACTCCATACATATATATGGGGATGTACTAGCTCCAACTTGGTTTTACAGTGATACATGCAGGAACATCAAACCGGCACTAGAAAACAGACTGAGTAACCTGAGTAAAAATTTCTCCTGCAAACCTTTCCCTTTTTGCTAGATGAACGAACGTCTCTACACATCCTCAGTTTTGAGGGAAAAGTGTGTGTGAAAACCGTACTTCACCTAGCTTGTTGGGAACACAAATTTCCTTTTCAGTTTCTAACTACACTCCATACATATATAAGGGGATGTACTAGCTCCAACTCGATTTTACAGTGAAAACTGCAGGAAATTCAGACCGGCACTAGGAAACAGACAGAGAAACCAGAGTAAAGTTTCTCCTGCAATCCGTTCCATTTGTGCTAGATGAACGAACGTCTCTCCACATGCTCAGTTCTGTGAGATAAGTGTGTGTGAAAGCCGTCCTTCAACTAGATTTTGGGAACACAATGTTCCTTTCCAGTTGCAAACTACAATCCATACATATATATGGGGATGTACTAGCTCCAACTCTGTTTTACAGTGAAATCTGCAGAAACTTCAAACCGGCACTAGGAAACAGACTGAGAAACCAGAGTAAAAGTTCTCCTGCAAACCGTTCAATTTGTGCTAGATGAACGAACGTCTCTCCACATGCTCTGTTCTGAGGGATAATTGTGTGTGAAAGCCATTCTTCAACTATCTTGTTGGAAACACAAAGATCCTTTTCATTTGCAAACTACAATCCATACATATTTATGGGGATGTAATAGCTCCAACTCGATTTTACAGTGAAATCTACAGGAACAGCAAACCGGCACTAGGAATCAGACTGAGAAACAAGAGAAAAAGTTTCTCCTGCAACACGTTCCCACTGGGCAGGATGAACGAAAGTCTCTCCACAGGCTCAGTTCAGAGTGATAAGTGTGTGTGAAAGCCGTACTTCACCTAGCTTGTTGGGAACACAAAGTTCCTTTCAAGTTGCAAAATTCAATCCATACATATATATGGGGAGGAACTAGCTCCAACTCGATTTTACAGTGAAAAATGCAGGAAATTCAAAACGGCACTAGGAAACAGACTGAGAAACCAGAGTAAAATTTCTCCTGCAAACCTTTCCATTTGTGCTAGAGGAACGAACGTCTCACCACATGCTCAGTTCTGACAGATAAGTTTCTGTGAAAGCCGTCCTTCAACTAGCTTGTTGGGAACACAAAGTTCCTTTCCAGTTGCAAACTACAATCCATACATATATATGGGTTGGTACTAGCTCCAACTCGGTTTTACAGTGAAAACTGCAGGATCTTCAAACCGGCACTAGGAAAATGACTGAGATACAAGAGTAAAAGTTTCTCTTGCAACCCGTTCCCATTGTGCCTGATGAACGAACGCCTATCCACATGCTCTGTTCTGAGAGATATGTGTGTGTGAAGGCCATTCTTCACCTAGCTTGTTGGGAACACAAAGTTCCTTTTCAGTTGCAAACTACACTCCATACATATATATGGGGTGGTACTAGCTCCAACTCTGTTTTACAGTGAAACTACTGGAACTTAATACCGGCACTTGGAAACATACTGAGAAACCAGAGTAAATTTTCTCCTGCAAACCGTTCCCTTTGTGCTAGATGAACGAACGTCTCTCTACATGCTCATTTCTGAGAGATAAATGTGTGTTAAAGCCGACCTTAACCTAGCTTGTTGGGAACACAATGTTCTTTTTCAGTTGCCAACTACAATCCATACATATATAAGGGGTTATACTATCTCCAACTCGATTTTACAGTGAAAATTGCAGGAATTTCAGACCGGCACTAGGAATCAGACTGAGGAACCAGAGTAAAAGTTTCTCCTGCAACCCTTTTCCTTTGTGCTAGATGAACGAAAGTCTCTATACATGCTCATTTCTGAGAGATAATTGTGTTTGAATGCCGTCCTTCACCTAGCTTGTTGGGAATATGAAGTTCCTTTCCAGTGTCAAACTACAATCTATGCATATAAAATAGAAGTAGTAGCTCCAACGCGGTTTTAAAGTAAAAATTGCAGGAAATTCAAACCGGCACTAGGAAACAGTCTGAGAAACCAGAGTAAAATTTCTCCTACAACACGTTCAAATTGTGCTAGATGAACGAACGTTTCTCCACATGCTCAGTTCTGAGAGATAAGTGTGTGTGAAAGCCGTCCTTCACCTAGCTTGTTGGGAACACAAAGTTCCTTTCAGTTGCAAACTGCACTCCATACATATATATGGGGAGGTATTAGCTCCAACTCGGTTTTACAGTGAAAACTGCAGGAACTTCAAACCGGCACTAGGAAACAGACTGAAAAACCAGAGTAAAAGTTTCTCCTGCAACCCGTTCCCTTTGTGCTAGATGAAAGAATGTCCCTCCACATGCTCAGTTCTGAGAAATAAGTTTGTGTTAAAATCATACTTCACCTAGCTTGTTGGGAACACATAGTTCCTTTTCAGTTGCAAACTACACTCCATACATATATAAGGGGATGTACTAGCTCCAACACGATTTTACAGTGAAATTTGCAGGAAATTCAGACCGGCACTAGGAAACAGACTGAGAAAAAAGAGTAAAAGTTTCTCCTGCAAACCGTTCCCTTTTTGCTAGATGAAAGAACGTCTCTCCACATGCTCAGTTCTGAGAGATACGTGTGTGTGAAAGCCGTTCTTCAACTAGCTTTTTGGGAACACAAAGTTCCTTTCCAGTTGCAAACTACAAACCATACATATATATGGGGATGTTCAAGCTCCAACTCTGTTTTACAGTGAAATCTGCAGAAACTTCAAACCGGCACTAGGAAACAGACTGAGAAACCAGAGTAAAAGTTCTCCTGCAAACCGTTCAATTTGTGCTAGATGAACGAACGTCTCTCCACATGCTCTGTTTTGAGAGATAATTGTGTGTGAAAGCCAACTTTCAACTAGCTTGTTGGGAACACAAAGATCCTTTTCATTTGCAAAATACAATCCATACATATATATGGGGATGTAATAGCTCCAAATCGGTTTTACAGTGAAAACTACAGGAACATCAAACCGGCACTAGGAAACAGACTGAGAAACCAGAGAAAAAGTTTCTCCTGCAATCCGTTACATTTGTGCTAGATGAACGAACGTCTCTATACATGCTCTGTTCTGAGACATAAGTGTGTGAAAGCCGTCCTTCAACTAGCTTGTTGGGAACACAAAGTTCCTTTCAAGTTGCAAACTACAATCCATATATATATATGGGGAGGTACTAGCTCCAACTCGGTTTTACAGTGAAATCTGCAGGAACTTCTAACCGGCACTAGGAAACAGACTGAGAAACCAGAGTAAAATTTCTCCTGCAACACGTTCCCTTTTTCCTAGATGAACGAACGTCTCTCCACAGGCTCAGTTCTGAGAGATAAGGGTGAGTGAAAGCCGTCCTTCACTTAGCTTGTTGGGAACACAAAGTTCCTTTCCAGTTGCAAACTACACTCCATACATATATATGGGGATGTACTAGCCACAACTTGGTTTTACAGTGATAAATGCAGGAACTTCAAACCGGCACTAGGAAACAGACTGAGTAACCTGAGTAAAAATTTCTCCTGCAAACCGTTCCATTTGTGCTAGATGAACGAACGTCTCTACACATCCTCAGTTTTGAGGGAAAAGTGTGTGTGAAAACCGTTCTTCACCTAGCTTGTTGGGAACACAAATTTCCTTTTCAGTATCTAACTACACTCCATACATTTATAAGGGGATGTACGAGCTCCAACTCGATTTTACATTGAAATCTACAGGAACATCAAACCGGCACTAGGAAACAGACTGAGAAACCAGAGTAAAAGTTTCTCCTGCAATCCGTTCCATTTGTGCTCGATGAACGAACGTCTCTATACATGCTCATTTCTGAGACATAGTTGTGTGAAAGCCGTCCTTCAACTTGCTTGGTGGGAACACAAAGTTCCTTTTCATTTGCAAACTACAATTCATACATATATATGGGTTGGTACTAGCTCCAACTCGGTTTTACAGAGTAAACTGCAGGAACTTCAAAACTGCACTAGGAAACAGACTGAGAAACAAGGGTAAAATTTTCTCCTGCAACACGTTCCCATTGTTCTAGATGAACGAACGTATCTCCACAGGCTCAGTTCAGAGTGATGAGTGTGTGTGAAAGCCGTACTTCACCCAGCTTGTTGGGAACACAAAGTTCCTTTCAAGTTGCAAACTTCACTCCATACATATATATGGGGTGGTACTAGCTCCAAGTCTGTTTTACAGTGAAAACTGCAGGAACTACAAACAGGCACTAGGAAACAGACTGAGAAACCAGAGTCAAATTTTCTCCTGCAACACGTTCCCTTTTTGCTAGATGAACGAACTTCTCTCCACATGGTCAGTTCTGAGAGATAAGTGTGTGTGAAAGCCGTCCTTCACCTAGCTTGTTGGGAACACAATGTTCCTTTCCAGTTGCAAACTACACTCCATACATATATATGGGTATGTACTAGCTCCAACTCGGTTTTACAGTGAAAACTGCAGGAACTTCAAACCGGCACAAGGAAACAGAATGAGAAACCAGAGTAAAAGTTTCTCCTGCAAACCTTTCCCTTTGTGCTAGATGAAAGAACGTCTCTACACAGGCTCAGTTCTGAGAGATTAGTTTGTGTTAAAATCGAACTTCACCTAGCTTGTTGGGAGCACAAAGTTCCGTTCCAGTTGCAAACCACATTCCATACATATATATGGGGATGTACTAGCTCCAACTCTGTTTTACAGTGATAACTGCAGGAACTTCAAACCGGCACAAGGAAACAGACTGAGTAACCTGAGTAAAAATTTATCCTGCAAACCGTTCCCTTTGTGCTAGATGAACGAAAGTCTTTCCACATCCTCAGTTCTGAGAGAAAAGTGTGTGTGAAAGCCGTACTTCAAGTAGCTTGTTGGGAACACAAAGTTACTTTTAAGTTGCAAACTACACTCCATACATATATATGGGGATGTACTAGCTCCAACTCGATTTTACAGTGAAAATGCAGGAACATCAAAACAGCACTAGGAAACAGACTGAGAAACCAGAGTAAAAGTTTCCCCTGCAACCCTTTCCATTTGTGCTAGATGAACGAACGCCTCTCCACATGCTCAGCTCTGAATGTTAAGTGTGTGTGAAAGCCGTTCATCACCTAGCTTGTTGGGAACACAAATTTCCTTTCCAGTAGCAAACTACAATCCATACATATGTATGGGGATGTACTAGCTCCAACTCGATTTTACAGTGAAAACTGCAGGAAATTCATACCGGCACTAGGAAAAAGACTGAGAAACCAGAGTAAAAGTTTCCCCTGCCATCCGTTCCATTTGTGCTTGATGAACGAACGTCTCTCCATATGCTCAGTTCTGAGAAATAAGTGTGTGTGAAAGCCGTCCTTCACCAAGCTTGTTGGAACACAAAGTTCCTTTCCAGTTGCAAACTCTACTCCATATATATATATGGGGATGTACTAGCTCCAACTCGGTTTTAGAGTGAAAACTGCAGGAATTTCCAACCGGCACTAGGAAACAGACTGAGAAACCAGATTAAAAGTTTCTCCTGCAAACCGTTCCATTTGTGCTAGATGAACGAACGTCTCTCCACATGCTCAGTTCTGAGAGATATGTGTGTGTGAAAGCCATCCTTCACGTAGCTTGTTGGGAACAAAAAGTTCCTTTCCAGTTGAAAACTACACTCCATACATATATAAGGGAAGTACTAGCTCCAACGCGGTTTTAAAGTGAAAACTGCAGGAACTTCAATCCGGCACTACGAAACAGACTGAGAAAACAGAGTATAAGTTTCTCCTGCAAACCGTTCCCTTTGTGCTAGATGAACGAAAGTCTCCCCACAGGCTCAGTTCTGAGAGATAAATGTGTGTGAAATCCGTCCTTCACATAGCTTGTTGGGAATACAAATTTCCTTTCCATTTGCAAACTACACTCCATACATATATATTGGGAGGAATTAGCTCCAACTCTGTTTTACAGTGAAAAATGCAGGAACTACAAACCGGCACTAGGAAACAGACTGAAAAACCAGACTAAAATTTTCTCCTGCAACCCGTTAACTTTGTGCGAGATGAAAGAACGTCTCTCCACAGGCTCAGTTCTGAGAGGTAATTTTGTGTTAAAATCGTATTTCACCTAGCTTGTTGGGAAAACAAAGTTCCTATTCAGTTGCAAACTACACTCCATACATATATATGGGGATGTACTAGCTCCAACTATGTTTTACAGTGATAAATGCAGGAACTTTAAACCGGCACTAGGGAACAGACTGAGTAACATGAGTATAAATTTCTCCTGCAAACCGTTCCCTTTGTGCTAGATGAACGAACGTCTCTCCACATCCTCAGTTTTGAGAGAAAAGTGTGTGTGAAAACCGTCCTTCACCTAGCTTGTTGGGAACACAATTTCCTTTTCAGTTTCTAACTACACTCCATACATATATAAGGGGATGTACTAGCTCCAACTCGATTTTACAGAGAAAACTGCAGGAAATTCTGACCGGCACTAGGAAACAGACAGAGAAGCAGAGTAAAGTTTCTCCTGCAACACGTTCCCTTTGTGCTAGATGAACGATCGTCTCTCCACATGCTCAGTTCTGACAGATAAGTGTGTGTGAAAGCCGTCCTTCAACTAGCTTTTTGGGAACACAAAGTTCCTTTCCAGTTGCAAACTTCAATCCATACATATATAAGGGAATTACTAGCTCCAACTCGGTTTTACAGTGAAAACTGCAGGAACTTCAAACCGGCACTAGGAAACAGACTGAGAATCCAGAGTAAAAGTTTCTCCTGCAACACGTTCCCTTTGTGCTAGATGAACGAAAGTCTCTCCTCAGGCTCAGTTCTGAAAGATAAGTGTGTGTGTAAGCCGTACTTAACCTTGCTTGTTGGGAAAACAAAGTTCATTTCCGCTTGCAAACTACACCCCATACATATATATGGGGATGTACTAGCTCCAACTCTGTTTTACAGTGAAATCTGCAGAAACTTCAAAACTGCACTAGGAAACAGACTGAGAAACCAGAGTAAATGTTCTCCTGCAAACCGTTCAAATTGTGCTAGATGAACGAACGTCTCTCCACATGCTCTGTTCTGAGTGATAATTGTGTGTGAAAGCCATCCTTCAACTAGCTTGTTGGGAACACAAATATCCTTTTCATTTGCAAACTACAATCCATATATATATATGGGGATGTTATAGCTCCAAATCGGTTTTACAGTGAAAACTACAGGAACATCAAACCGGCACTAGGAAACAGACTGAGAAATCAGTGTAAAATTTTCCCCTGCAAACCGTTCAATTTGTGCTAGATGAACGAAATTCTCTCCACATCCTCAGTTCTGAGAGAAAATTGTGTGTGAAAGCCGTCCTTCACCTAGCTTGTTGGGAACACAAAGTTCCTTTTCAGTTTCTAGCTACACTGCATACATATATAAGGGAATGTACTAGCTCCAACTCGGTTTTACAGTGAAAACTGAAGGAAATTCAGACCGGCACTAGGAAACAGACAGAGAATCCAAAGAAAAGTTTCTCCTGCAATCCGTTCCCTTTGTGCTAGATGAACGAACGTCCCTTCACATGCTCATTTCTGAGAGATTAGTGTGTTTTAAGGCCGTTCTTCAACTAGGTTGTTGGGAACACAAAGTTCCTTTCAATTTGCAAACTACACTGCATACATATATAAGGGAATTACTAGCTCCAACTCGGTTTTAAAATGAAAACTGCAGGAACTGCAAACCGGCACTAGGAAACAGACTGAGAAACCAGAGTAAAATTTCTCCTGCAAACCTTTCCATTTGTGCTAGATGAACGAAAGTCTCACCACATGCTCAGTTCTGACAGATAAGTTTCTGTGAAAGCCGTCCTTCAACTAGCTTGTTGGGAACACAAAGTTCCTTTCCAGTTGCAAACTACAATCCATACATATATATGGGTTGGTACTAGCTCCAACTCGGTTTACAGTGAAAAGTGCAGGATCTTCAAACCGGCACTAGGAAACTGACTGAGATACAAGAGTAAAAGTTTCTCTTGCAACCCGTTCCAATTGTGCCTGATGAACGAACGCCTATCCACATGCTCTGTTCTGAGAGATAAGTGTGTGTGAAGGCCATTCTTCACCTAGCTTGTTGGGAACACAAAGTTCCTTTTCAGTTGCAAACTACACTCCATACATATATATGGGGAGGTACTAGCTCCAACTCTGTTTTACAGTGAAAACTACACGAACTTGATACCGGCACTTGGAAACATACTGAGAAACCAGAGTAAATTTTCTCCTGCAAACCGTTCCCTTTGTGCTAGATGAACGAACGTCTCTCTACATGCTCAGTTCTGAGAGATAAATGTGTGTTAAAGCCGTCCTTAACCTAGCTTGTTGGGAACACAATGTTCCTTTTCAGTTGCAAACTACACTCCATACATATATAAGGGGAGGTAATAGCCCAAACTCTGTTTTAGAGTCAAAACTACAGGAACTTCAAACCGGAACTAGGAAACAGACTGAGAAACCAGAGTAAAATTTTCCCTGCAACCCGTTCCCTATGTGATAGATGAACGAACGTTTCTCCACATGCTCAGTTCTGAGAGATAAGTGTATGAAAGCCGTCCTTCACCTACCTTGTTGGGAACACAAAGTTCATTTCCAGTTGCAAACTACACTCCATACATATATATGGGGTTATACTAGCTCCAACTCGATTTTACAGTGAAAACTGCAGGAACTTCAGACCGGCACTAGGAATCAGACTGAGGAACCAGAGTAAAAGTTTCTCCTGCAAACCGTTTCTTTGTGCTAGATGAACGAATGTCTCTATACATGCTCAATTCTGAGAGATAATTGTGTTTGAATGCCGTCCTTAAGCTTGCTTGTTGGGAATATGAAGTTCCTTTCCAGTGTCAAACTACAATCTATGCATATAAAATAGAAGTAGTAGCTCCAACGCGGTTTTAAAGTAAAAATTGCAGAAACTTCAAACCGGCACTAGGAAACAGTCTGAGAAACCAGAGTAAAATTTCTCCTACAACACGTTCAAATTGTGCTAGATGAACGAACGTTTCTCCACATGCTCAGTTCTGAGAGATAAGTGTGTGTGAAAGCCGTCCTTCACCTAGCTTGTTGGGAACACAAAGTTCCTTTCAGTTGCAAACTGCACTCCATACATATATATGGGGAGGTATTAGCTCCAACTCGGTTTTACAGTGAAAACTGCAGGAACTTCAAACCGGCACTAGGAAACAGACTGAAAAACCAGAGTAAAAGTTTCTCCTGCAACCCGTTCCCTTTGTGCTAATTGAAAGAATGTCCCTCCACATGCTCAGTTCTGAGAGATAAGTTTGTGTTAAAATCATACTTCACCTAGCTTGTTGGGAACACATAGTTCCTTTTCAGTTGCAAACTATACTCCATACATATATAAGGGGATGTACTAGCTCCAAGACAATTTTACAGTGAAAATTGCAGGAAATTCATACCGGCACTAGGAAACAGACTGAGAAAACAGAGTAAAAGTTTCTCCTGCAAATCGTTCCCTTTTTGCTAGATGAAAGAACGTCTCTCCACATGCTCAGTTCTGAGAGATAAATGTGTGTGAAAGCCGTTCTTCAACTAGCTTTTTGGGAACACAAAGTTCCTTTCCAGTTGCAAACTACAAACCATACATATATACGGGGATGTTCAAGCTCCAACTCTGTTTTACAGTGAAATCTGCAGAAACTTCAAACCGGCACTAGGAAACAGACTGAGAAACCAGAGTAAAAGTTCTCCTGCAAACCGTTCCATTTGTGCTAGATGAACGAACGTCTCTATACATGCTCAGTTCTGAGACATAAGTGTGTGAAAGCCGTCCTTCAACTAGCTTGTTGGGAACACAAAGTTCCTTTCAAGTTGCAAACTACAATCCATATATATATATGGGGTGGTACTAGCTCCAACTCGGTTTACAGTGAAATCTGCAGGAACTTCAAACCGGCACTAGGAAACAGACTGAGAAACCAGAGTAAAGTTTCCCCTGCAACACGTTCCCTTTTTCCTAGATGAACGAACGTCTCTCCACAGGGTCAGTTCTGAGAGATAAGAGTGAGTGAAAGCCGTCCTTCACCTAGCTTGTTGGGAACACAAAGTTCCTTTCCAGTTGCAAACTACACTCCATACATATATATGGGGATGTACTAGCTCCAACTTGGTTTTACAGTGATAAATGCAGGAACTTCAAACCGGCACTAGGAAATAGACTGAGTAACTTGAGTAAAAATTTCTCCTGCAAACCGTTCCCTTTGTGCTAGATGAACGAACGTCTCTACACATCCTCAGTTTTGAGGGAAAAGTGTGTGTGAAAACCGTCCTTCACCTAGCTTGTTGGGAACAGAAATTTCCTTTTCAGTATCTAACTACACTCCATACATTTATAAGGGGATGTACTAGCTCCAACTCGATTTTACATTGAAATCTACAGGAACATCAAACCGGCACTAGGAAACAGACTGAGAAACCAGAGTAAAAGTTTCTCCTGCAATCCGTTCCATTTGTGCTCGATGAACGAACGTCTCTATACATGCTCATTTCTGAGACATAGTTGTGTGAAAGCCGTCCTTCAACTTGCTTGTTGGGAACACAAAGTTCCTTTACAGTTGCAAACTACACTCCAAACTTATATAAGGGGAGGTATTAGCTCCAACTCGGTTTTACAGTGAAAACTGCAGGAACTTCAAAACAGCACTAAGAAACAGACTGAGAAACAAGAGTAAAATTTTCTCCTGCAAACCGTTCCCTTTGTGCAAGATGAACGAACGTCTCTCCACATGCTCAATTCTGAGAGATAAGTGTGTGTGAAAGCCGTCCTTCAACTAGCATGTTGGGAACACAAAATTCATTTCCAGTTGCAAACTACACTCCATATATATATAAGGGGATGTACTAGTTCCAAAATTATATTACAGTGAAAACTGCAGGAATATCAGACCAGGTCTAGGAATCAGAATGAGAAAACAGAGTAAAACTTTCTCCTGCAACCCGTTCCCTTTGTGCTAGGTGAACGAAATTATCTCCACATTCTCAGTTCTGAGTGATAAGTGTGTGTGAAAGCCGTCCTTCACCTAGTTGGTTGGAAAAACAAAGTTCCTTTCCAGTTGCAAACTACACTCCATAGATATATATATGGGGATGTACTAGCTCCAAATCGGTTTTACAGTGAAAACTGCAGGAACTTCAAACCTGCACTAGGAAACAGACTGAGAAACCAGAGAAAAATTTTCCCCTGCATCACGTTCACTTTGTGCTAGATGAAAGAACGTCTCTCCACAGGCTCATTTCTGAGAGATTAGTTTGTGTTAAAATCGTACTGCATCTAGCTTTTTGGGAGCACAAAGTTCCTTTCCAGTTGCAAACTACAAACCATACATATATATGGGGATGTAGAAACTCCAACTCGGTTTTACAGTGATAACTGCAGGAACTTCAAACCGGCACTAGGATACAGACTGAGTAACATGAGTAAAAATTTCTCCTGCAAACCGTTCCCTTTGTGCTAGATGAACGAAAGTCTCTCCACATCCTCAGTTCTGAGAGAAAAGTGTGTGTGAAAGCCGTCCTTCACCTAGCTTGTTGGGAACACAAAGTTCCTTTTCAGATACTAGCTACACTCCATACATTTATAAGGGGATGTACTAGCTCCAACTCGATTTTACAGTGAAAACTGAAGGAAATTCAGACCGGCACTAGGAATCAGACAGAGAAACCAAAGAAAAGTTTCTCCTGCAATCCGTTCCCTTTGTGCTAGATGAACGAACGTCCCTTCACATGCTCATTTCTGAGAGATTAGTGTGTTTTAAAGCCGTTCTTCAACTAGCTTGTTGGGAACACAAAGTTCCTTTCAATTTGCAAACTACATTGCATACATATATAAGGGAATTACTAGCTCCAACTCGGTTTTAAAATGAAAACTGCAGGAACTGCAAACCGGCACTAGGAAACAGACTGAGAAACCAGAGAAAAAGTTCTACTGCAACCCGTTCATTTTGTGCTAGATGAACGAACGTCTCAACACTTGCTCAATTTTGAGAGATAAGTGTGTGTGAAAGCCGTACTTCACGTAGTTTGTTGGGAACAAAAAGTTCCTTTCCAGTTGCAAACTACACTTCATACATATACATGGGGATGTAGTGGCTCCAACTCGGTTTTACAGTGAAAACTGCAGGAATTTCAAACCGGCACTAGGAAATAGACTGAGAAACCAGAGTATAAGTTTCTCCTGCCACACGTTCCCTTTGTGCTAGATGAACGAACGTTTCTCCACAGGATCAGTTCTGAGAGATAAATGTTTGTGAAAGCCGTACTTCACATAGCTTGTTGGGAACACAAAGTTCATTTCCAGTTGCAAACTGCACTCAATACATATAAATGGGGATGTACTAGCTCCAACTCGGTTTTACAGTGAAAACTGCAGTAAATTCAAACAGGCACTAGGAAACAGACTGAGAAACCACAGTAAAAGTTCTCCTGCAAACCGTTCAATTTTTGCTAGATGAACGAACGTCTCTCCACAGGATCAGTTCTGAGAGATAAGTGTGTGTGAAAACAGTACTTCACCTAGTGTGTTGGGAACACAAAATTTCTTTTCAGTTGCAAACTATACTCCATAAATATATATGGGTATGTACTAGCTCCAAATCGGTTTTACAGTGAAAACTGCAGAAACTTCAAACCGGCACGAGGAAACAGACTGAGAAACCTGATTAAAGTTTCTCCTGCAAAACGTTCCCTTTGTGCTAGATGAACGAACGTCTCTCCACATGCTCAGTTCTGAGACATAATTTTGTGTGAAAGCCGTACTTCACCTAGATTGTTGGGAACACAAAGTTCATTTCCAGTTCCAAACTACACTCCATACATATAAATGGGGATGTACTAGCTAAAACTCGGTTTTACAGTGGAAACTGCAGGAACTTCAAACCGGCACTAGGAAACAGACTGAGAAACCAGAGTAAAGTTTCCCCTGCAACACGTTCCCTTTTTCCTAGATGAACGAACGTCTCTCCACAGGGTCAGTTCTGAGAGAGAAGAGTGAGTGAAAGCCGTCCTTCACCTAGCTTGTTGGGAACACAAAGTTCCTTTCCAGTTGCAAACTACACTCCATACATATATATGGGGATGTACTAGCTCCAACTTGGTTTTACAGTGATAAATGCAGGAACTTCAAACCGGCACTAGGAAACAGACTGAGTAACTTGAGTAAAAATTTCTCCAGCAAACCGTTCCCTTTGTGCTAGATGAACGAACGTCTCTACACATCCTCAGTTTTGAGGGAAAAGTGTGTGTGAAAACCGTCCTTCACCTAGCTTTTTGGGAACACAAATTTCCTTTTCAGTATCTAACTACACTCCGTACATTTATAAGGGCATGTACTAGCTCCAACTCGATTTTACATTGAAATCTACAGGAACATCAAACCGGCACTAGGAAACAGACTGAGAAACCAGAGTAAAAGTTTCTCCTGCAATCCGTTCCATTTGTGCTCAATGAACGAACGTCTCTATACATGCTCATTTCTGAGACATAGTTGTGTGAAAGCCGTCCTTCAACTTGCTTGTTGGGAACACAAAGTTCCTTTACAGTTGCAAACTACACTCCAAACTTATATAAGGGGAGGTATTAGCTCCAACTCGGTTTTACAGTGAAAACTGCAGGAACTTCAAAACAGCACTAGGAAACAGACTGAGAAACAAGAGTAAAATTTTCTCCTGCAAACCGTTCCCTTTGTGCAAGATGAACGAACGTCTCTCCACATGCTCAATTCTGAGAGATAAGTGTGTGTGAAAGCCGTCCTTCAACTAGCATGTTGGGAACACAAAATTCATTTCCAGTTGCAAACTACACTCCATATATATATAAGGGGATGTACTAGTTCCAAAATAATATTACAGTGAAAACTGCAGGAATATCAGACCAGGTCTAGGAATCAGAATGAGAAAACAGAGTAAAACTTTCTCCTGCAACCCGTTCCCTTTGTGCTAGGTGAACGAAATTATCTCCACATTCTCAGTTCTGAGTGATAAGTGTGTGTGAAAGCCGTCCTTCACCTAGTTGGTTGGAAAAACAAAGTTCCTTTCCAGTTGCAAACTACACTCCATAGATATATATATGGGGATGTACTAGCTCCAAATCGGTTTTACAGTGAAAACTGCAGGAACTTCAAACCTGCACTAGGAAACAGACTGAGAAACCAGAGAAAAATTTTCCCCTGCATCACGTTCACTTTGTGCTAGATGAAAGAACGTCTCTCCACAGGCTCATTTCTGAGAGATTAGTTTGTGTTAAAATCGTACTTCATCTAGCTTTTTGGGAGCACAAAGTTCCTTTCCAGTTGCAAACTACAATCCATACATATATATGGGGATGTAGAAACTCCAACTCGGTTTTACAGTGATAACTGCAGGAACTTCAAACCGGCTCTAGGAAACAGACTGAGTAACATGAGTAAAAATTTCTCCTGCAAAACGTTCCCTTTGTGCTAGATGAACGAAAGTCTCTCCACATCCTCAGTTCTGAGAGAAAAGTGTGTGTGAAAGCCGTTCTTCACATAGCTTGTTGGGAACACAAAGTTCCTTTTCAGATACTAGCTACACTCCATACATTTATAAGGGGATGTACTAGCTCCAACTCGATTTTACAGTGAAAACTGCAGGAAATTCAGAACGGCACTAGGAAACAGACAGGGAAACCAAAGTAAAGTTTCACCTGCAATCCGTTCCCTTTGTGCTAGATGAACGAACGTCTCTCCACAGGCTCAGTTCAGAGTGATAAGTGTGTGTGAAAGCCTTACTTCACCTAGCTTGTTGGGAACACAATGTTCCTTTCCAGTTGCAAACTTCACTCCATACATATATATGGGGGAGTACTAGCTGCAACTCAGTTTTAAAGTGAAAACTGCAGGAAATACAAACTGGCACTAGAAAACAGACTGAGAATCCAGAGTAAAAGTTTCTCCTGCAACACGTTCCCTTTTGGCTAGATGAACGAACTTCTCTCCACAGGGTCAGTTCTGAGAGATATGTGTGTGTGAAAGCCGTCCTTCACCTAGCTTGTTGGGAACACAAAGTTCCTTTCCAGTTGCAAACTACACTCCATACATATATATGGGTATGTACTAGCTCCAACTCGGTTTTACAGTGAAAACTGCAGGAAGTTCAAACCGGCACTAGGAAACCGACTGAGAAACCAGAGTAAAAGTTTCTCCTGCAAACGTTTCCCTTTCTGCTAGATGAAAGAACGTCTCTCCACAGGCTAATTTCTGAGAGATTAGTTTGTGTTAAAATCGTACTTCACCTAGCTTGTTGGGAGCACAAATTTACTTTCCAGTTGCAGACTACACTCCATAATTATATATGGGGAATTACTAGCTCCAACTCGGATTTACAGTGATAAATGCAGGAACTTCAAACCGGCACTAGGATACAGACTGAGTAACCTGAGTAAAAATTTCTCCTGCAAACCGTTCCCTTTGTGCTAGATGAACGAAAGTCTCTCCACATCCTCAGTTCTCAGAGAAAAGTGTGTGTGAAAGCCGTCCTTCACCTAGCTTGTTGGGAACACAATGTTCCTTTTCAATTTCTAGCTACACTCCATACATATATAAGGGGATGTACTAGCTCCAACTCGATTTTACAGTGAAAACTGAAGGAAATTCAGACCGGCACTAGGAATCAGACAGAGAAACCAAAGAAAAGTTTCTCCTGCAATCCGTTCCCTTTGTGCTAGATGAACGAACGTCCCTTCACATGCTCATTTCTGAGAGATTAGTGTGTTTTAAAGCCGTTCTTCAACTAGCTTGTTGGGAACACAAAGTTCCTTTCAATTTGCAAACTACATTGCATACATATATAAGGGAATTACTAGCTCCAACTCGGTTTTAAAATGAAAACTGCAGGAACTGCAAACCGGGCACTAGGAAACAGACTGAGAAACCAGAGAAAAAGTTCTACTGCAACCCGTTCATTTTGTGCTAGATGAACGAACGTCTCAACACTTGCTCAATTTTGAGAGATAAGTGTGTGTGAAAGCCGTACTTCACGTAGTTTGTTGGGAACAAAAAGTTCCTTTCCAGTTGCAAACTACACTTCATACATATACATGGGGATGTAGTAGCTCCAACTCGGTTTTACAGTGAAAACTGCAGGAATTTCAAACCGGCACTAGGAAACAGACTGAGAAACCAGAGTAAAATTTTCTCCTGCAACACTTTCCCTTTGTGCTAGATGAACGAACGTCTCTCCACAGGCTCAGTTCTGAGTGATAAATTTGTGTGAAAGCCGTACTTCAACTAGCTTATTGGGAACACAAAGTTCCTTTCCAGTAGCAAACTACACTCCATACATATATATGGGTATCTACTAGCTCCAACTCGGTTTTACAGTGAAAACTGCAGGAACTTCAAACCGGCACTAGGAAACAGACTGAGAAACCAGAGTATAAGTTTCTCCTGCCACACGTTCCCTTTGTGCTAGATGAACGAACGTTTCTCCACAGGCTCAGTTCTGAGAGATAAATGTTTGTGAAAGCCGTACTTCACATAGCTTGTTGGGAACACAAAGTTCATTTCCAGTTGCAAACTGCACTCAATACATATAAATGGGGATGTACTAGCTCCAACTCGGTTTTACAGTGAAAACTGCAGTAAATTCAAACAGGCACTAGGAAACAGACTGAGAAACCACAGTAAAAGTTCTCCTGCAAACCGTTCAATTTGTGCTAGATGAACGAACGTCTCTCCACAGGATCAGTTCTGAGAGATAAGTGTGTGTGAAAACCGTACTTCACCTAGTGTGTTGGGAACACAAAATTTCTTTTCAGTTGCAAACTATACTCCATAAATATATATGGGTATGTACTAGCTCCAAATCGGTTTTACAGTGAAAACTGCAGAAACTTCAAACCGGCACGAGGAAACAGACTGAGAAACCTGATTAAAGTTTCTCCTGCAAAACGTTCCCTTTGTGCTAGATGAACGAACGTCTCTCCACATGCTCAGTTCTGAGACATAATTTTGTGTGAAAGCCGTACTTCACCTAGATTGTTGGGAACACAAAGTTCATTTCCAGTTGCAAACTACACTCCATACATATAAATGGGGATGTACTAGCTAAAACTCGGTTTTACAGTGGAAACTGCAGGAAATTCAAACCAGCACTAGGAAACAGACTGAGAAACCAGAGTAAAAGTTTCTCCTGCAAAACGTTCAATTTATGCTAGATGAACGAATGTCTCTCCACATGCTCAATTCTGAGAGTCTAGTGTGTGTGAAAGCCGTCCTTCACCTAGCTTGTTGGGAACACAAAGTTCCTTTCCAGTTGCAAACTACACTCCAAACTTATATAAGGGGAGGTATTAGCTCCAACTCGGTTTTACAGTGAAAACTGCAGGAACTTCAAAACAGCACTAGGAAACAGACTGAGAAACAAGAGTAAAAATTTCTCCTGCAAACCGTGCCTTTTTGCTAGATGAACGAACGTCCTCTCCACAGGCTCAATTCTGAAGAGTAAGTTTGGGTGAAAAGCCCGTCTTTCACCTAGCATGTTGGGAACATCAAAATGCATTTCACAGTTGCAAACTACACTCCATACATATTATAAGTGGGATGTACTAAGTTCCAACACGATACTACAGTGAAAACTGCAGTAATTACAGACAAGGTCTAGGAAATCAGAATGAGAAAACAGAGTAAAAATTTCTCTCCTGCAAACCGTTCCCTTTGTGCTAGGTGAATGAAATGATCTCCACATTTCGTTCTGAGTGAATATGTGTGTGAAAGCGTCTCTTCAACCTAGCTGTGGAAACACAAAGTTCCTTTCCAGTTGCAAACTACTCTCCATAGATATATATATGGGGATGTAGTAGCTCCAACTCGGTTTTACAGTGATAACTGCAGGAACTTCAAACCGGCACTAGGAAACAGACTGAGTAACCTGAGTAAAAATTTCTCCTGCAAACCGTTCCCTTTGTGCTAGATGAACGAAAGTCTCTCCACATCCTCAGTTCTGAGAGAAAAGTGTGTGTGAAAGCCGTACTTCACCTAGCTTGTTGGGAACACAAAGTTCCTTTTCAGATACTAGCTACACTCCATATATATATAGGGGATGTACTAGCTCCAACTCGATTTTACAGTGAAAACTGCAGGAATTTCAGACCGGCACTAGGAAACAGACAAAGAAACCAAAGTAAAGTTTCTCCTGCAAACCGTTCCCTTTGTGCTAGATGAACGAACGTCTCTCCACATACTCATTTCTGAAAGATTAGTGTGTTTGAAAGCAGTCCTTCAACTAGTTTGTTGGGAACACAAAGTTCCTTTCAAGTTGCAAACTACACAGCATACATATATAAGGGAATTACTAGCTCCAACTCGGTTTTACAGTGAAAACTGCAGGAACTTGAAACCGGCACTAGGAAACAGACTGAGAAACCAGAGTAAAAGTTCCCCTGCAACCCGTTCCCTTTGTG